>NC_064643.1:354277634-354593119 GCF_023864345.2 Schistocerca serialis cubense
TGTTACTCCAACCAATGAGAAGATATAAGAGTGGGGACTTCGTTGATATGGACACTTCGGATGGGCACCAACTCCTTCAGTCATCAGATCAGCTTTTCACCGCACTGTCAAAGGCCAGAGATAACGTGGAAGGCCTGAATGACGTAGCGTAGATGCTGTAAGCGCTTGTCTAAGATCAAGAATACATCCACAGAAAAAACTAGTCCGTAAGAAAGGGCGTGCATTGAACTGTACAGTGGACCCCACTCCAATAGAATGACGATAAGAGGAAGAAGAAGAAGAAAAAGCAGAAGAACTTCCATCCATGCATTTCAAGGATTTTATTCACTGGTGTCTCAGACTCGGCATTAACTCCGTTATTTGTTAGTTATCAGTACTACTACGGTTATACTGTGGACTACCTGCGCCCTGCAGTGTTACTTGGGGTTCAACAATTTTGTTTATAAATGTGTATATATACCGTTCTTCTATTAGTCCATATCCTCCTTTCCCCTACCTTTGTCCATCTTCTCCATCCTCTCGAACTGTCCACCTACTCTATCCCCATTCTCTGCTGATCATCTCGTCATCTTCTCTCTGTCCATCTTCTTCCCCTCCCTCTATCTGTCTAGGTCCTCTATCCTCTCTCTCTCCCCATATCCTCCTCCTCCTCTCGCTATTCGTCTCGTCCTCCTTTCTCTTTCTCTGCCTATCTCTTCCTCCTTCTTCTCTCGATCTCGTCCTACATTCTCTCTCTATCGATTTCGCCCTCCTCCATCTCTTTGTCCATCTCGTCCTTCCTCTTGCGCTGTCAAGCTCCCCCACCAACTATCTGCCACAGCTCACTCTGCCACAGCTTCTTCTCCCCCACTCTCTTTCCACATCCCCCCTCTCCATATTCTCCTTCCCCCTGTCTGTCAGTCCATCTCCTCCTCCAACTCCCTTAATTCTCCACGTTATCACCCATCAGCTCAATAGGAGGTTGGTGATTTGTATCTCCATAGTATTTCTTTCCCTAACATAAGTATTATGTCCACCAGATTTGGATGAAATAGTTCCAGGGGTTTAGAATCTGCTTCTCCCCCGTCGATTAGTGCACCTACAAGCATGTAAAAACATTTCACATATGTTAAACATATTTCACACTTATATGTACACATATTTTACCTTTGTGTCTAGCGTATATCACCAAAATGGTTATAACGTATCTTCTGAAGTATTAGCTGCACAATGGTACAATTTTGCAGGTGCCTCGAATGGTACATATTGCTACTGTATGAGAAATGTGTAGTGAGTTTCATAAGTAAAAAATTAAAACCTCATCCTTGATGCAGTAGTTGCTCCGGCAACTAAATGTATATAATGTTATATCTCCTGAGCTATATGCAGTACAATGATATAATTTTGCTGGTACTTTCAGTGATATATATATATATATATATATATATATATATATATATATATATATATATATATATATATATATATTGCCTGAAATCTTTGTGACGAATACAGTTGGAAAGAAAAAAATAATAAATGAAAAAACAGTGCTTCATACAGCAGTCTTACTGCATAAACAGCAAAAATGTAGTAGATGATATACACTTTCTAACTTCCATCATTTTGTGGGGACTGTCAACGATAACGTTTCGTAAAGGTCTAATAAAATGTGTGATGCCTATTGCAAATCCCGAAGTACTCTCATTCTCCGATATTGAATGAATAAAGCATGAGTATTCGCGCGCCGTGGGCTACACCACTTTCTACTCCCCACCCATTCCCCTCTGATAGATAGGTACCTACAAATACAGGGTAGAAGCTTTTTTATTCCAAATGTCACTAAAATACGTTAAACAGTTCCACCGTGAAAGAGTACCAAAGTTACCAACAAACTCATTCACTCTCTCTACCTCTCTTTCACTCTCTCTCTCTGTCTCTCTCTCTCTCTGGTTCTCTCTCTCGCTCTCTCTCTCTCTCTCCCTCTCTCTCTCTCTCTCGTTCTCACTCTCCCTCTCAGACACACATACACACACACACACACACACACACAAACTTTCGCATTAGTACATAAAATATAAGACTAGTTTCGAAACCGCTGCTTTGCTCGCGTTGACTATATGGTCTGCGTAGTCTGTTTTGTTTTCTTTTAACCGAATGTTTATGTCGTTCAAAAACTGCAGCACCTTCTAAATTCTGCACTCTGATGAAGACCACAGAAGCATGGCCTTTTCCGAACTTATTTCTGACCAAAAAGCGATTCTAGCAGCTAGAGTCGGATATATTTGTTAAACCTGCGTTTTGGGTTCTTGTGGTGATATTACCATAGAAACTTTCATACTCTGACGTCTTATTTTGAAGTCTAATACAAAATTTAATAGATATAGCTTTAAAATGGATTTAATGTAACCAAACGTATGTACTCCGTCGTCAGGCCACAAGTGGCCCATCGGGAACATCCGACCGCCGTGTCATCCTCAGTTGAGGATGTGGATAGGAGGGTATGTGGTCAGCACACCGCTCTCCCGGTCGTTATGATGGTTGTCTTTGACCAGAGCCGCTGCTATTCGGTCGACTAGCTCCTCATTTGGCCTCACGAGGCTGAGTGCACACCGAAAAATGGCAACAGCGCATGGTGGCTTGATGGTCACCCATCCAAGTGCCAGCTACACCCGACAGCGCTTAACTTTTTTTTTTTTTTTATTTGAAAGGGTATAATACTTTATTAAATTTTATTTGTTGTTCATTTTATTCTTATTTTGTTATTGTGTATTTATTTGGATTTGAAAGCAGGTCTCCTGCCCACGTTTTTTTTTTTTTTTTTTTTTTTTTTTTTTTTTTTTTTTTTTTTTTTTTGCAGTGTGCGAACAGTCACAGTTAACCAAGCCTGGAAAACTAAAATAGAATGAAGACGCCGTCGAAGATATGAGACATAAAATGAGACATAAACAGCATGAAAAGAAAGCTACCACGTCGTAGTGAGGCTTCCCAGCGACTGCGCCCACTGATAAGATTGTTCAATGTATGGTCCTTTGCAGTTCGTTCTGACCTCATCTGCCACTGCCTGGAACATTCCAGCTACACGGCGGGCTGTGAAAGGCACTCCATAGGTAGTTTGCGAAGCACTGTCGATATCTGGTATGCCCGGAAATAGCATGATGTCTTTCTTGCAAATAGAGCCAGAAGTCAAGGAAATCCTTGTGTCCGTCACGACAGAGGTAATGGACGGCATGTCCACGTATCCAGGTGACAGAGTTGGTTCGAGTCTTGGGGTAAAATGTCTCATCCGGAAACAATAACGTGCGTGCAGATATATGCTCCGGCCTAACTCGCAAGAGGTAGGCCAGCATCTGCCGCACTAGGTGCCAAACCGGTTCCGCCTCTCCACAGCTGAGGCGGTGCTCGTCAGAATCTACTGTATTACAACCCACACAATTGGGAGATTCTGTCATGTGGATATTGTAGAGACGTTCTTGCGTCACGAGCTTCCCATTAACGACGACGTACCATTGAGAAACAACATCGGAATCAAGCATGGCATCGTGTACAGTCTTCCACACCATGCGCCACCGTACGTCAGGATATTTTAGTTCGACCACATTTAGGGGGCGGCGTTGCAGCATGTCATGATATAGGCGTCGAGTTGTGGCCATTTGTGGTGTCGTGAGCGCGACACTGCAATAACTTTGTTCTAAATAGAAACGTCCTATATAAAAGAGGGGCGCTGGGATGTCCTGTAGTGGCACCGGCGCTCTTAGTGAAGCAGGTCGTAGCGCCGTCAGAAGCAGACTCGTGAGGCTCGTAGGACAACGGCGCAGCAGACTTAAATGTGAGCTAACATAGAGGGCAATGGCCCTATCATGGACGTTAACTAGGCCGAGACCACCTTTTTCCTTGGGGAGGGTAAGAGATACGTATCTGATCTTCAGTAACATACCAGTGGTGACGAAGTATCCCAGCGCTGCCATAATGCTACGAGCCAAGGGCTTCGGAATGGGTAGCGTTTGGGCGACATGCGGTATGCGGGACGCAAGGTATACATTGGCATAATACCCCGCTGAACGATGTTGAGGGATCTCAAGCGCTGATTTGCAATTCCGGCCCTAATTTGGTTAAGAAGGCGTCGATAATTGAGCGTCGTCGCGCGTCGCATGTCGTTCATGAAAACTAAGCCCAAGCAGCGTACAGTATCACCGAAGCGTAAGGGGGCAATGTGTTCCTGCGGTAGCCCAATCCCGATGCTCAAGGCAACGGACTTGCCAACGTTGATTTGGCTACCAGAAGCTGTACCGTAGGTTGCAATCCAGTCCAAAGCCGCGGCCATATCGTCAGCTCCTCGTATGACGATCATCAAATCATCCGCATATGCGGTGCAGCGATAGATGGAGCCGCCGAACTGTATCCCAGTGAGCCTGTCTCGGAGACCACACAACAAGGGTTCTAAGACCAATGCAAATAACAATGTTGATAATGGACATCCCTGTCGTACTGATCGGCGGATCGGCATGGGTGCCGTCAGTCTTCCATTGACAAGAACTCGAGAAGTTGCACCATGTAGTAGGCGTGTCAACACTGTGATAAAGGGGTCGGGGTATTCCATGCGCCGTAGAACGGCCGTGAGGAAAGTGTGGCCCACACGGTCAAAAGCCTGGCTAAAGTCGATAGACGCGAGGGCTGCCGCCGGCAAACGTCTCACCCGTGCAAGGGAGATGAGATCTCTGTAACGACATAACGCAGTTCTGATGTTGTTGGGTCCCCCCAAGGACGTCTGATCGCCGGACAAGACGTGCAATAGTGTGCCGCGAATACGTTCTGATAGCAGCCTCGAAAAGATCTTGAAGTCGCTGTTCAATAACGTTAAGGGACGATAGTCGCGGACATGATTCCGTCCCTTCGGCTTATGGATGGGGACAATCAGACCTTCCAAGAATGGTGCAGGCATTGTTATATCCGGGGACATCAATTCCTGGCAAATTTCAATCAAACACGATAGCAACAGTTGTGTAAAGGCTCGATAGAACTCTAATGGTAACCCATCGATTCCTGGTGATTTATGGGGAGCACCTTTACCAATGGCGTCGAGCACTTCCTCTTCTGTCACTTCTCCCAGTAAATTCGGTACCATGTCTGGTGGAACTGTACCGTGGACATGTGCTGAAACGGTGTCTACCGTCGCCATATCAGGGAGCACTGCTGAATAAAGTTGAGCGTAATGCCCATAGAAGGCTTCTGCTGTATCTGCTTGTTCTACCACATGTCGACCGTCGTCGGTTATCATGTCGGTTACTAGTGCCCTGCGGCGCCTCCTGCGTTCTATGAACAGGTGGTGCATAGATGGCCTTTCTGATTGTATCATGTCTGGAGCACGCGACCGTATAAAAGCGCCTTGTAAATGATGGCGTGCTAAGGAGACGAGCTGCGCTTTCGCGCGATTGACTGTGATCTGCCTGTCAGGTGAGGGCTCCATAGCAAGACATTCCCGTAGGACGGTGTAATAAAAGTTTTCCGTGCTCCTCCTCCATGCCGCTGCTTCCCGGCCGTAAGCCATGAAGGTGCGCCTAAGAGCAGGCTTCGCACATTCAATCCACCAACTGAGGGTCGATCGGTACCGACCACGACGCCGTAAGGACGCGGTCCACGACTCTTCGACAGCACCTTTACATGCCGGCTCGTCCAGATGGGCGACGTTCAGTTTCCAGGGGGGCCTACTGCGCCACACACGTGCAGGTTTCAGGGCAATGGTGCAAATATAGGCTGTGTGGTCGGTGAATGCAGTGGGCCAGAGCTCTGCTCCTCTCGTCGCCGTCGAAAGGGTGCTTGTGACGTAAATCCTGTCCAACCGACTTGATGAATGGCTTGTATAATGGGTGTAACCAGGAGTTGGGCCATGGATGTGGCGCCACGTGTCAATCAGGTGGAGGTCACGCACTAGCATTTCCAATTCCGCACACGGGACGTGATGTGGCTGCTGATCAGATGGAGATAATGTACAGTTAAAATCTCCTCCGATCACCATATCGTCTATGTGGCCCATAAATAGACGCGTAATATCTTCCGAAAAAAAGCGAGCCCGATCTCTCCGTCTCCCTGATCCTGAAGGGTCATATACATTGATGAGTCGTACACCGTTGACAGTTACTGCCATGGCTCTTGCACTCGGTAAGTACAGTACGTCCGTAGCCGCCAAACCGTCCCGTAACAGAACAGCCACACCACAATCGGTAGAAGAGGCGTGGGAGATGTGGGCGGTATATCCGTAGAAGTCGGGGAAACTAGCGACACATACTTCCTGTAAGAGGGCCACGTCGATGTCCGCCGCATCAAGCATGCGTTGTAGCATTGTCAGTTTGTGTGGCGCCCTTATCGCGTTGATATTGATTGTGGCAAGGCGAAAGGTGTGCTGCCTAGCCTCTTCACCTAGGGTAGACGCCATGGCAATAAAAGCTAACCGCAAGAGATGCTGGACCCACCAAACCCGTTACAAATTATGAGTCGTTCACGCTAGTAGTGGCATCCCCAATGCCGCCCCCTCCCCTGTCACCCGTGCCCTCTTCAGGAAATTCCTCAACATCGTCCCACCACAGTGGGTGCAACACGATGCTGTGTGGCTGATCGGCACCTAAATCTCTCTCACGTACGTCATCTTTGGTAGAGGTAGACGGATCGCCATCCATCGACGCTACCTGCCGCGTTTGTAGTGCAAGAAGTAACTGGGCACTCGTAGTATGGGCAGGTGAACCGTCTACACCACTTAGATCCTCAGCAGGCGCAGCATCCATGCTGTCTGATGAGATGTCACCTTCTTGACCGGCCGTGTGTAGGAGGCAATCGTCTGAAGGGGTCCGCCGACGTCGCTTGCGTCGTCGGGGCGAACGTTGCTTTCGAACGTGGACATCCGTATCCGAATGTGGGAGGCAATCCAGCGTCGTATCACCTTCCGCTAGGAAAGCCGCGATCGGGACAATGTTCGCGTCCACGTCCATCGCGTTCGGAATGTTTTGTTGCGTCTGGAGTCCGTGGGACGTTGCTGCTGTTGTTGCTGTTGAGGGGGCGACATATGGGTTGGCACCGAGGGTCCTTCCTCTTCCTCCCTTGGTACTTCTGGCGTCGATGGATGTGTCTGATCGCCCGTTTCGTTCTCTACTATGGTGCGCATCGTCGTCTGAGCGTACGTGAGGGGCAGGATTGTCGTCCCCGTCGGGGAAACGGAGTCTCCCACTGGTATCTGCGTAATTCTACGTTGTAAGCAGCTCGATCGAACATGGCCTTCCTGCCCACATCCGGAACAGGTACGCGGTTGACCGTCGTACATGATGATTGCACGACAGCCACCGATGTTCAAATAGGACGGCACATGTTTCTTGAGCTCAAGTTTAATTTGGCGCACACCATTGTAAACCTTATACGTCGAGAAAGTATGCCACTTTTCTGCAACGTGGCTGATAACATTGCCATATGGTCGGAAGGCGTCCTTGACAACTTCCTCTGGGACCTCGAAGGGGAGCTCAAAAACTCTTACAGTCCTTAGGCCCATGCCTGCATGATCCACCGTCACTGCACCGATATGCCCGTCAGAATGTTTGAATCGGAGAGAGTTCGAGTATTGAGAAACCACTGTCGCGCAGACCTCTGCACTGGTCATTTTAACATAAACCACGCTCGCCGTTATAGAAAAATGTATTCCGACGACAGTCCCCGGATCTAAACGTAAATCGTCGCGTATGAACTGTTCTATTTCATAGGCTCGAGGACGCGCGTGATCTGGTTGGAAAGTAATTTTGATCGTATCGTGGCGCCATGTGTATGCCATATCGGACTGAACTTGGAACAAATACAACTCGCGCCGCGAGAAGGTAAACACAAGCAAGCGCTCACGGTCGCGCACGGCGAGGGGCAGCGGACGTCCTCGCCCCACCGCAGCCGAAAGCAGACTGACGGTGACCTCACGGGAACCGGTGTAACCACTGCGGAAAGGCCGTTGCCCCAATGTAAACAAATACTTTCATAAAAATCTTCGTCCCCTATTTCACCCCCTACGCGGTTGAATTTCCTCAAACATTGAACACGTATGTATTTTTCTTTTCTTCCTTATCAAGAAGCCAAATACAAATTTTCTTAAATTTATCTTTATAAGTTAAATATCAGTTTTCATAGAAGGAGCTTTAAATATGCTTTTTATGACTTCAGAAATGATTTACTCTTCGAAAAAGCTGTCACTCATTATTTTTACCATTTGTGGTGGAATTTCCAAAAATGCTGGAACACGTACTTTAATTTCCGACAGAGAACTGAAATAACAATTTTAGTAATTTTAGCTTAAGAACTGCCTTCATAGCTACATATTATCAAAAAATCTTTCATCACCTGCTTCGACTCCTTAGAGGTGGAATTTCGAACAATCCCTTACTAAATGATACCTACAGTATAAGATCCGCAATCTCTGCAGATATTAAGTTTATGTCCATAGTGGGCTACTTTGGGTGAAGAATGGTCACTGAGTGAGCCAGTCAATCGGGACATGGCCTTTTATACCGGGTAGTTATAATTAAACTTTCCCTATCTAACACGTAACAAGTCGGAAACTAGTTACTGTACGAGTACTAAACTTGGTAACATTAATGTCCAGAGTATGAGGTGAATGATTTCCATGCGTCACAGTGCCACCGTCCGGATCAAACTATTGCCACCAGGTACCACGATCAGTTATCGCGATTTATAATCACACACAACTGACCAGCCGCAGTGCAATTGTTGACGTGTCAACATGAGTTTGGACAAAAAGAGCATGGCATTATACAAAAGGAGCAGGGTTTTATTGGTGAAGCTCTCTATCATCCAAACAAGTGACGCTGCAGCTGCGCTTCGAGAATATCGCCGGCTGAAAGGATTTCGGAAAGGTCCTCTTTCTCCACCTGCCCTGCGGAACCTGATGAAGAAGCTCTAATCGACTGGAGAACTGGGCGTCGCTTCGCGGAGAGAGCGACAACCGTTTGCAGCACATGTGGTTCATCAAATCACTGTTACTACGGCAGACAATAATGCTCGCAATTCCCAATCGTCAGGCACTGCGAGTGCTGTGTCACGACACTTGAACATCCCGTGGCCCACTATAAGGATGATGCTTCGAACAATTCTCAAATGGTATCCGTACAAGATCCATATCGCACATGAGCTTGCACCACAGGACGCACAACGACGTGATGACATCGCTCTCCACTTTCTCGCAAGGATTGAAGTTGACAAGGTCTGGCCCTGGATCATCCTATGGACGCACGAAGCCAATTTTTTTCTGACGGGCGAGGAGAACACACAGAATTTTCGAGTGTGAGGATCTTCACATCCAATCACTGTGAAGGAAGTTCCTCTGTATGGTGAACCTGTCACCGATGGTGTGGCTTCAGGGCTACATTTATTATTGGCCCATTCTTTATTTAACGGGTCAGCGCTCAAGGACCAGAGAAGTGTAGTGTGGCCAGCGTTACAGCGATATGCTTCGCCAGCATGTCATACTCGCCCTACACGTGAGAGAGTCGCACTGAACTCAATAGTTTTCATGCGATATGGGGCCCCAGCTCACATCGCTCGTGAAGTTCACCTGCTTCTACGAAACATATTTGGAAGCAATAGAATTATCAGCCGACCGTATCCTAATGCTTGGCCGGCAGTATCACCAACCTCACTCCCAATGATTTTTGTTTGTGGGGCTACATGAAGGACAGGGATTACCGAGGGAACACTCACACGTGTGCTGATCTGAAGCGCAGCCTATCAAGAGAGGTAGCCAGCATACCCAAGGACATACTTACTTCTGCTGTTCAGAATACAATCCAGCGCCTTCAGACTCTTCTGGACACTGACGGGCCCGATACTGAGCTCCCCTTGTAGCAGTAATGGTATTGGTATGTAATGGTATGATGTGCCGCAGCAGCATATTAAATGGTTTCAGTTGAATAAATATTCCATCATTTCTCTTCTCCATGTCCTTGAAATTAATGTTACTAAGTGAGGTCCTCATAAGGTAATTAGTTTACTTGTTATAACGTCTTAAGTAGGGGAAGTTCAATTACAACCACCCAGTATATGGAGATTTTTTGATTATAAAGAGTTAAGTTGTTTTTCACTGATGTTCCAGTGTGCTTTATTTGGTGGTTCCACTACCTTTCTACTCCCCATACGGCTCCCTAACGTTTCAGAATTATTGTACGTTGATGACAACTCAACTAGGCCACTGGAAGGACGTTTGTAGTCAAGGGGTAACTAAACAAAAAGCCATATTCAAACAATTCAATTTCAATTGTAGATCATTATCATTCACAAATTCTGATGTATATTTGATAATGTCTATGTTTAAAATGAACGTTGGCCGTGCTGATTCCTACCTTTCTTGGTCCTTATAGGTACTGACAGATACTGGATATTCGCATTCACGTAAGTGTTAGACTATAATATGAAAGTTACATTTCCGATTTCACAGACCCGAATCGATGTAGCGCGACGCCACCGCGAAACTTCGGCCGCACGACGGCGCTGCCACGCAGTGGTTTCCAGAGAGGCGGCAGAAAGCGTAATGCACGCGGTCGTGTTTTGGTATGTTTGTGCGGGTACCAAAAAATAAAACGTCGCAAAATGTAATACGCGCCCGCCAGTTCTGAAAAAGCTCTGCTTATAAACGTGGATTCTGTGCTTCTCACAAACGTGTGTGTGTGTGTGTGTGTGTGTGTGTGTGTGTGTGTGTGTGTGTGTGTGTGTGTGCGTGTGCGCGTGCGTGCGTGCGTGCGTCTGTGTGTGTGTCTGTGTGTGTGTGTGTGTGTGTGTGTGTGTGCGTGGGCGTGGGTGGGTGTATTTGTGTACTTTGCGTATATATCAGGAAGGTGGCTACGAGAGAGAGAGATAGAGAGAGAGAGAGAGAGAGAGAGCGAGACAGAGAGGGAAGGAGAGAGAGGGAGAGAGAGAGAGTGGAGTGAGCGGTTCACCGTGTTTTCAAATCTCGAAAATTTATTCAACGTACGAAAGAATTTAGTGGATTTCGTTCTCTTTGCCAGCAAAATTTCTGTGCTGCTGATAATGAACCCAATGCCAAATGCGAGGAAACGAAGTGAATGAAAAGTGGTATGGATTTCTGCATGGATTGTTCCCTATCGTAACAAGATATTTTATTTCAAGCAGCCACCCACACTGAAGTTGACATTCTATATGAGAGGTAAGATTGCACCTCAGAAAATCCTTCTATATGAATTATTTGGGAAAGATGTTCTAGAGGGATTTTTGTTAAACTAATATAACTGATCCTCCTACCTTCTTCTTCTTCGAAAAACGGTGATATAAAACTGTGTAATCAACATAACTTGCATTCTGTGTTCAAGAATAACGCTGTTTAAATGATTCCCTCTTTATTTTGGTAGCATAGTACGAAAGCCGGCGTTTCCGCACAAATAAAGTGGTTTTTTTTATAATCTTGGTCTGTAAATAACTTGGGAGTAGTTAGTTGGATGACGCGACGGTCGCACGCCAGTAAGAGCCCTGTCGTTTTACCACTTCAACATTTGCAACCCGAGTCAGCAGCCTATATTTCAAACTAAGACCGATGTGGTTATTAACATTATGCAGACTTAACTCATTGCTTATGCAATTAACGGTAACACAGTTTCTCGTCACTAATCTGTCAGCTTGCCTACGACGACTGTAGGCCTGAAGATAATTTTTTAATGAGAGTGAAAGTAAATTCAAACGACCGAAAATCATGAACAAATTTAACATCTTCTTGCCAGTTTAATGATTACATGTTTTCTTCTCGTATCAGCAACGTAATTTACCCGTCATTCGATAAGGTTTTACCATCTTCAACACGTTTAAAATAAAACAACACATACTGGGGAAGAAAGATGATACCTTAATACATTACACTGCGACGGTGGTTTAACTGCCAGAAACGTCACATACATTTTCATTTTGTATTAAATGGAAGGTAGGTGTCACATATCATAGTCTTTAAATTAATCCTCTTCTTTACGAACATATTTTGACACCCTTACTAACCGGCTTCCCCATTACATAGTTAACGTCCGTAGTTACTTTACTGCCGAAATTACATAATTGTCTTCATTATTTCCTAGTTTCACCTTAGTTCCTCAGTTCTAAGATAACGGTAATTTTAGATTTCTTTAGTGCTCCGTTGTTTCCAAGTGTTTCTTTCTCACGTACATTGAGTTGTAATATTCATCATTTATTCTAAGATCATACATTTTGGGTTCCCAGTAATTGCAATCGTTTTTCAAGCAGAAATTACTTCACTTTTATTACCCTGCATTTCTTTTCAACTCAAATGCCGTTCACATATAAAGGCAAAGAATCGGTCGTCATTACTTACAGTAGTCGGCATTACATTTTATACTTCTCTTCCCGTTTACTGCTTTTACAACTTGCATTATAGTTGATCCATCTTAGCTGAAGACATTAACACACTTGTGTGCGTGCATGTGGCCTGCTGGTAAATTATTGTAAACAATATTCAGAAACCTTTCGTCTTTTATTTATATAATCTCAGTCCCTTTCTTTATCATGTCTCCTCTATAGGATTTACTATACTCAAGGTGTTGAAGCATTAGCCCTACACGTCTACTGTTATGCATAGGCCCAATGTATTTCCTGACGTTATGACAGTGTAAGAAGATATTAGAGTATTAAGGGGATTGCATTTCCACTTCGGTCCTTTCTTTTTTTAATGTAGTGCTTGTGTGTTTCTTTGCGTAAAGTTATTTGCAGACGGTTCTATCAATTTACTTATGCGTCTTACACTTATAGCAACAGTTAGAGAGATAACTGAACTACTTACTAAATCATTGAAGTGTAAAGTTTCCCATGGGTATCATTACTGTTCTTAGTTATCTGTGAAATATGTATATCACATGTATTCATATTCCAGGTAAATTAAATGAACTTAACCAAAAGGAAGCACTGGAAATGAAAAAACTACCTGCTAAATTCCAGTTTAAGACAGTAGATTTTTGATAATTAATTGTATAAAATTTCGGCAACATGTGTAGGCACGCACATTCGAGAATCGAGAATATAAATATATTTTGTATTCTTTTTATCGTGACAGTCGCAGGCTACAGGAAACACTATGTGATCAAAAGTATCCGGACACTCCCTAAAACATACGTCTTTCATATTAGGTGCATTGTGCAGCGATCTCAGTAGTCACTAGACATTGGGAGAGCAGAATGGGTCACTCCGCGGAACTCACGGGCTTTCAACGTGGTCAGGTGATCAGGCGTCACTTGTGTCATACGTCTATACACGAGATTTCCACACTCATAAATATCCATAGGTCAACTGTTTCCGATGTGATAGTGAAATGGAAACGTGAAGGGACACATACAGCACAAAAGAGTACTGGCCGACCTCGTCTGTTGACTGACAGAGAACGCCGACAGTTGAAGAGAGTCGTAATGTGTAATAGGCAGACATCTATCCAGACCATCGCACAGGAATTCCAAGCTGTATCAGGATCCACTGCAAGTACTATGGCAGTTAGGCGGGAGGTGAGAAAACTTGGAATTCATGGTCGAGCTGCTGCTCATAAGCTACACATCACGCCGGGAAATGCCAAACGACGCCTCGCTTGGTGTAAGGAGCGTAAACGTTGGACGACTGAACAGTGGAAAAACGTAATGTGGACTGATGAATCACGGTACACAATGTGGCGATCCGATGGCAGGGTGGGGGTATGGCGAATTCCCGGCGAACGAACAGCGTGTGCGGTGCCAACACTAAAATTCGGAGGCTGAGGTGTTTTAAGCACTTTCCTGCTTCTCACTGTTGAAGAGCAATTCGGGAAAGGCGTTTGCATCTTTCAACATGATCGAGCACCTGTTCATGATGCACGTCCAGTGGCGGACTAGTTACACGACAATAATATCTCTGTAATGGACTGTCGTGCACAGAGTCCGGACCTGAATCCTATAGAACACCTTTGGGATGTTTTGGAACGCCGACTTCGTGCCAGACCTCACCGACCGACATCGATTCCTCAGTGCAGCACTCCGTGAAGAAGGGGCTGCCATTCCCCAGGAAACATTCCAACACCTGACTGAACGTATACCTGCGAGAGTAGAAGCTGTCGTCTAGGCTAAGGGTGGGCCAACACCATACTGAATTCCAGCATTGCCGATTGAGGGCGGCACGCACTTTTAAGTAGAAGCTAAGTTGCTTTGTCGTATGATCTTGATCAACTGGGGAGAAATCAGAGCGGCGCTCGTGGTGCTCCACAGCGTCGGCTAGAGTGCGCCGCGGTCGGCATAGTTCGTCCGCTCTCGTAGTGCCAACCTACGAGCGCGCACCTACGCTGTGGCATCGTAACTATCGACGCCATAGTATATCTATTCTTTGTACCTACATTCCGTGTTCACTTACTCTGAATGAGTGTGACACTAAGTGCAGCTAAATACTGTTTGTGTGTGTGTGTGTGCTTGTGTGTGTGTGTGTGTGTGTGTGTGTGTGTGTGTATGTGTGTGTGTCTAACACGAAAATGTGCATCATCGCAATGACGTTGCCACTGTGGTGTCACCGCCAGACACCACACTTGCTAGGTGGTAGCCTTTACATCGGCCGCGGTCCGTTAGTATACGTCGGACCCGCGTGTCGCCACTATCAGTGATTGCAGACCGAGCGCCGCCACACGGCAGGTCTAGAGAGACTTCCTAGCACTCGCCCCAGTTGTACAGCCGACTTTGCTAGCGATGGTTCACTGACAAAATACGCTCTCGTTTGCCGAGATGATAGTTAGCATAGCCTTCAGCTACGTCATTTGCTAGCAAGGCGCCATGTTAAGTTACTATTGATATTGCGAATGATACCTCACGCCAGCCTGTGTGAGCTAAAACACGTGCCTTGCGGCTTCCTTTAATAACACGGTGTTGGCTCTCCTGCCAACCCACAATATTGGCGTCGAGGCAACACTGCGTTCTTAAGTATACTGCCCTGATTTACTTGTGTAATGGCTTCGCCGCCATCTCCAGATGTACTGTCCGAATTTTATCTCTTACAGAATCAGCAGACGCAGGCCTTACTGGATACCCTTGGACAGCTTGTCCACGGTCAACATGCGATGCAAAAAGATGCGGCAGCCGCCGCCCCACCGCTAACGCAGCCACAACACGCAGTTCCACCAACTTTTCGTCCTTTTGATGCTGCACTGGAAAGCTGGACAGAGTGGTCATGCCAATTTGGATTCCATCTCGCCGCCTACAGAATTCAAGGTAACGAGTGGCAACCTTTTTTGTTATCATCCGTCGGGATGACCACATACCGTGTGATAGTCAAATTATTTCCTCAACGCGACATAGCAACTCTGTCCTACGAAGAAATTTTGTCTGCATTAGATGCATATTTCAAAGAATCAGTGAATGTAGTTGCGAAAAGGTATACCTTCTTTCGTACAAAACGTACGGCGGGTCAGACTAATCGGAAGTGGGTTGCAACCTTGCAAGGCCTTACTAGGGATTGTGCTTTTGAGTGTCAATGTGGACTCCCTTATTCAGATACTATAGTACGTGATGCAATTGCACAGAACTTTTCTGATGTTCGTATAGAGGAACAGATTTTGAAACTAGTCAATCCCTCCCTTCAACAAGTGATGGACATATTTTATCGGCAGGACACACTTGACTTTGCTCAGGAGTCATTTGAAACTTCACCACCAGTGTGTCAGGTTAACTGGCCCACCGGGCGAGCTGCACGGAACAGTAAACAGTCCTCGCGCCCGGCCGCACCGCTGCCGCCAGGCTCTCAGCCATGTGTACCACGCAGTCAAGCAAATGCAGTGCTAAAATCATGCCTGCGGTGTGCTACTAGACATTCGCGTGAGAACTGCCCATCACGCCAAGCTATTTGCTTTTACTGTAATAAAAAAGGACATGTTCAAAGTGTTTGCCAGAAAAAGCTCAGATAGGAAACTCAAAACCATTCCAGGCCCTTTGCTTCGCACCAGAATCGGAATCGAACCAAGGATACTCAGGCTCGCGACCCTTCACCCATGGAAATTCGTATTGTTCATGCCACTGCGCCCAGTGCCACTCTCTCTAACAGTGACTGTTCATCCCACAAATTGTGTGCGTCGACATCGCCGGAACTCCCGTCAAGTCGCAAGCGATTTTTACCTGTGTCAGTTCACGTTGCACGAGACCGTCACTGTTGTCATCAGCAGGACAATAAACTTTTTGCTGACTTGGACATTAACGGCAAAGTGATACCATTCCAGCTCATTGCTGGGGCTGAAGTTTCACTGATCAATCAAGACACTTACAAACTGCTGGGCCCACCTATGTTGCGTGCCGCACCTGTTAACTAGCTATTCGGCTCACAAGATCCCTGTCTTAGGACAGTGCAGCCTTCTTGCAACATACAAGGGACAAACAAAGCTTGTGTCATTTTACGTCCTTTGTTCTTCTTCTGCAGTCAACTTGTTTGGTTTCGATTTATTTCATTTGTTTAACTTGTCTGTAGTAAATCAGGTTCTATCAGTGAAACAGACTGTGCCTTCAGACAGTGTTTCTCGTCTGTGTGACGAGTTTGCAGATATTTTTGCACCGGGCCTCGGTTGCACTAAGAACTGTAAAGCACATTTGGAACTGAAAGTAAACGCACAACCGAAATTTTTCAGAGCGCGCAATGTTCCCCACGCATTGCGTGATGAGGTCGGAAAAACATTACACGATTTGGAATCGCAAGGTGTAATTCAACATGTGCAGGCTTCTCTCTGGGCATCACCCTTAGTAATTTTGCCAAAACCTTCCCGAAAATTGAGACTTTGTGTGAACTTCAAGGCAACAGTGAATCCACAACTAGTGACCCCGCCCGGAAGATGTTTTTGACAAACTGTACCAGGGTAAATATTTTTCGAAGTTGGACCTAGCAGATGCGTACTTGCAAATACCGGTGGACGAAGAATCCCAGCTCGTTTTGATGGTTAACACGCATCTTGGTTTGTATCGATTCAAACGACTGCCATTCGGGTGTGCATCCGCCCCTGCATTGTTTCAGCAATATCTACAAACTGTTTGTGCGTCGGTCCCTACTGCAGCAAACTATCTGGACGATATTGTGATCTCCGGAAAGACGGAAGAAGAACATTTAGTCAATCTCAGAACATTATTTCAGGTCTTGCGACAAAATGGTCTTCGCTTGCGGAAGGACAAATGTGTGTTTTTGGCTCGTGACTTAACCTACCTGGGACATGTACTCAATGCCCAAGGCGCACATCCCAGTCCAGAGCACCTCCGCGCCATACAAGACTTGCCTTCGCCGCAGAATTTGAAGCAGCTACAGATTGTGCTGGGAAAAATTAACTATTATCATCACTATGTTCAACAGACCCCTTCCATTTCAGCTCCGCTTCATCGGTACGCCGTAAAGGTGTTCCGTTCGTCTGGACGACGGAATGCGAACGCGCCTTTTGCCAGTTGAAATCGGCGTCGCTTTCCAATACTTGCCTTCCGCCATTCGATCCCCGGAAGCCCCTTTTGTTGATGGTGGATGCATCGGATTTCGGGATCGGTGCTGTGCTTGCGCACAAAGATGGATCGCACGATCACCCTATAGCCTTTGCGTCCAAATTGCTCTCGTCTGCGCAAAGAAATTATTCACAGATCGAGATAGAAGCATTGGCTCTCGTATTTGGTGTTACAAAGTTTCATGATTTCTTGTATGGTCGTCACTTTACCATCCTCACAGACCTCAAACCTTTGACATCGCTTTTCTATCCGACCAAGCCTGTACCTCCACGTACAGCGCAGAAATTCATTCGCTGGTCTATTTTCCTCTCGCAGTACCGCTACGATATCTTGTATCGGTCCACTGCTAAGCACGGAAACGCCAATGCGTTGTCCCGTTTGCCTGTTGCTGAGGATAGAGCATTGGATTCCTCCGAACTTGCTTGCATGTTCATTGATTCGGAAAGCGATGACGTGGTCGAATCGTTTCCGATTCATTTTCGTCGTGTAGCTACAGCCACAGCTGCCGACCCTGTCCTTGCTACCATTCTGCGTTTTGGTGCTACACAATGGCCCTTGTCAAAGTCACGGATTAGGGTCCGTTGGTTCGCCGATTTTTTTATCACAAGGAGAGACTTTTTGTACGACGTGGTGTTTTGCTGTTGCGTTCTGATAATGACCAGTCCAGGGTCGTGGTCTCACGTTCGTTACAGTCCTCTGTCTTACAGCTTCTCCACCAAGGATATTGGGGTATAAGCGTTCTCGCTTCCCACACCCGGGTTCCCAGGTTCGATTCCCGGCGGGCTCAGGGATTTTCTCTGCCTCGTGATGGCTGGGTGTTGTGTGCTGTCCTTAGGTTGGTTAGGTTTAAGTAGTTCTAAGTTCTAGGAGACTGATGACCATAGATGTTAAGTCCCATAGTGCTCAGAGCCATTTGAAGCCATATTGGGGTATAGTGAGAACGAAACAACTTGCTCGTCAGCACTGTACTTGGTTCGGAATCGATGCCGCGATTACGAAAATGTGCTCCTCTTGCATGGTGTGTGCCGAACAACAATCAGCGCCACTGCGGAAATTCTTTGCATGGGCAAAAGCCACTTCCCCTTGGCAACGCTTACACATCGATTTTGCTGGTCCATTCTGGAATGCTCGATGGTTGATTGTGGTAGATTCATTCAGTAATTTTCCTTTTGTTGTCCAGATGTCTTCCACGACGTCATCTGCCACCATCCAAGCGTTATCCTCTATCTTTTGCATTGAAGGTCTTCCACAGACTATTGTTTCCGACAATGGCCCACAATTCATGTCCGCAGAATTTCAGTCTTTCTGCAAGGCCAATGGTATTCAACATCTGACGTCCGCGCCGTTTTCGCCACAGTCAAACGGTGCCGCTGAACGATTGGTCAAGACCTTCAAGTTACAGATCTTGAAGCTGAAAGAGTCGCATTCTCGGGAGGACGCGTTATTGCTCGTTTTGTCCTTGTATCGCACTCAGCCCCGAGATAGTCGCTCGCCGGCTGAGTTGCTCCACGGTCACCCTCATCGAACCTTAATGTCTTTGCTACATCCGCCGCATCAGGTTCCTGTGCAGCGGCAGGCACCTGCTTTTGCCCAAGGCGACGTTGTCTACTACCGCTACTCTCGAGGTTCACGGCGTTGGCTCGAAGGGCCCATTCTTCGCTGCCTCGGCCGCGCTATGTGTCGTGTTTTGGGGGCCTCTGGTGTGGTGCGTCGGCATCTCAATCAGCTGCGCCTCTGTCGTCGCATGGGATCTGCCGCTCCCCGTCTGCTTTCCGCGACGGTGCCGTCCGGTCAGCGGCCTGGGGACCCATCTACTGGCTCGCCTCAGCCCCAGGTGTTACCGACGCTGCCTTCCATTTTGCCCCATGGCGACGCGCCGCCGCCGCCGCCGCCGTCGCCGCCGCCGCCTGTTCTCCCGCCGGCGACGCCCGAAGTGGACGCGTCGCTGCAACCGCCGGGCGCCTCCCTGGGTCACGCGCCGCCGATCGCTTCCCGTGACATAGGGTCTTCTCGTCCTAAAGAAGAATTTAAGCCTTTTGACTCAAAATTTAAATTCAAAAATTTATTAAGAGACAGTTGATTTCTCGTCAAGCCATTCAATTGTCCTCCGACATGGAACTCTTGCCCGCTACGGACCATAGGTCGTCTTCGCCCGTCGGGTGCCCCGGCCCGATGGAGGTCGACCCTTCGGCCCCTCCTGTCTCTCTGTGGGCGCATACATCGTATGTTGGCGTGCACCCTGGAGCAGGTTTTCAGGCGTTTCCTAGCTCCCCGAGGTCCGAATGGCAGGGTGCGGGTGGCACAGCCTCGCCTGTTGTTAGGCTCCCCACCTCGTCGCATACGCCAACATGGGGTCCTCCCCACGGCGGGTGGAAGCCTTATGCCACAACCGTCCGCCGATTTGCAGGGGAGGAATGTGGTGTCACCGCTAGACACCACACTTGTTAGGTGGTAGCCTTTAAATCGGCCGCGGTCCGTTAGTATACGTCGGACCCGCGTGTCGCCACTATCAGTGATTGCAGACCGAACGCCGCCACACGGCAGGTCTAGAGAGACTTCCTAGCAGTCGCCGACTTTCCTAGCGATGGTTCACTGACAAAATTCGCTCTCTTTTGCCGAGACGATAGCTAGCATAGCCTTCAGCTACGTCATTTGCTACGACCTAGCAAGGCGCCATGTTCTGTTACTATTGATATTGCGAATAATACCTCACGCCAGCCTGCGTGAGCTAAAACGCGTGCCCTTCGGCTTCCTCTAATAACACGGTGTTGGCTCTCCTGCCAACCCACATCAGCCACGACTCAGAATCTAGCTGCATATCGTTCAGATCACGTTCCTGTAACATCCACACCTGATGAAGATTCTGCAGTGGCTAGAAAACTAGTCATTGGTACCGAAATAAATCGCATCAGAAATACAGAAAGCAAGTGATCGCATATTATAACACACATAACTTCCAGTCTGCGCCTGTGGCTGCAATAAGGAGGAGAGGTTTTCGTGTACTGGAATTAAATCTTCTAAATCTCGCGCTAAGAAAGGTAGAGAGTCCGGAGAAGTTATACTACACCACTACTTAGTAAGTGTGGTTAACGGAGGACTATGACGATGAACTGGCAGAATAAACATACGCTATAAGGGCCGATCAAAAAGTTTCAGTTTGAGGACGTTGCTGAAGCGCATACGCAACGTAGGGCGACTCCGATGCGAGTATATAAGCACCAACACGTAGAAAATGGATTAGTGTGGCATTCGCATCTTTCCGATGTGCGTGCGTTAAATGCGAAAACGGTAACTATGGTGATGTTATAACAAATTCATCCAAACTGAAACAACGTGCTGTTACTGATTTCTTGGATGCCTAAGGACAAACACCGGTAGACATCCATCGGAAAATGGAGAATGTGTATGAAGCAGAATGTCAGCTGAATGGTGCGTCAGTTTCGTGCTCACGATTCGACACAAGGAGCCGGTCGCAAATGTCTTAACGCAGATGAAATGGGAGACCCTCGAGTATCAGCCCCACAGTCCTTATCCGTCGGCCGGCCGCTGTGGTCGAGTGGTTCTAGGCGCTACAGTTTGGAACCGCGCTGCTGCTACGGTTGCAGGTTCGAATCCTGCCTCGGACATGGATGTCTGTGATGTCCTTAGGTTAGTTAGGTCTAAGTTCTAGGGGACTGATGACCTCATAAGTTAAGTCCCATAGTGCTCAGAGCCATTTGAACCATTTTTAACCTGATCCGTCCCCCATGCGGTTATCGTTCCTTCTGTCGCTTAACAGAGGCCTTGAATGGTCGACGATTCATGTCGGGCGAGGATATCCAGCAGGCAGTTACAGACATTCACTGAGCAGGACGTGTTTTACCAAAAGGTTATCTTCAACCTAGTGCGTCGGTGGGATGTTTAACTCGGTGCTCAATGCGATTTTCCCTTATTGGCGCACCTATTCTGGCCTGAACGCCATTCTAACGTAAACTTTTAATCACTCTTCATATAAATTTTAGATGGACGATATTTCAGAATAATGTAGTGTTAAGGAGCGTAATGGACACCGTAATTATTTGAAGGAAGCTTACGCTTCCTTCATCACTTAAATATTACATGTGGTTCGACTGAAGAGGCCGTATCCCGGAGTAAAAATTGTAATCACTGCTCAACGAAAGCGCAACTATCGGGAATTATCCAGTATGATGTTCAGCAAACTTGACTGTCGGGCCTTCGCCGGCAGGACAACGACCACCGCGTATCGTGAAGCAAAGGCTGAAACGGTTCTCGTATGTGAAAAGTGAACGTCTTTAGGTAGCGGAGGTTACATGATTGGTGACAAATGGGGAAAGCTGCTTAACATGCGTGGAATTAGCTAGAAACTGGAACAGTAACATTGTAAGCAATTGCAACAGATGCACAGCCATTGTAAATGGATGAACTCTTCACCCCTGCAACTGATTTGGTGGTATTGCCCGTGTTTCCCTACCTCGTATTAATCTTTTAGAAGTCGACTTACTCTGTAATCAGTTTTGAAGATTCTAGTATTTGTCCAACGGTAAAGTTTTCTCTTCTCCTGCCTCCTTCTGGATAAATTTAACCACTTGTTAACTCCATAGCAGATGGACTACTAAATCTTCCGTTCTTCAGATAAGCGTCTTATATAGACTGTTGTCCTTACATATAGTTTATATTGTGTATTCACTTCATTGTTAACATTCTTCGATAGCCCTACATTTCAAATGCATTCACATACTTCCTAGCTACACTTTCTGTTACGGCGATAAGTCATGCGCCGGCCTGCCAGTCGGGAACGATAGAGAAGAGATGTATGAAGATGGTAAGATGGCGGAGTTTTGAAATTTGTAACCCTGGATGTCATGAACTACTATATATATTATGATCTGTTCTTTCGGAAATGCCCAAAAGAACAGATACCATCTGTGACCGTGCAGCTCGTTAGAATGAAATTACAATTAAATCAATACAATGAAATGAATACCCTTAGCTGCATACAGCGTTGATATACGTCAACGGGGACAGCTGAAAATGTGTGCTTCAACCGGGACTCGAACCCGGGATTTCCTGCTTACATGGCAAACACTCCATCCATCTGAGCCACCAATGGCACAGAGGATAGTGGGACTTCAGGGATGTATCCCTTGCACGCTCCCCGTGAGACCCACATTCCGAGCTTACTGTCCACACACTACACTCGTAGTGCCCCTGCCCATTACACTCATTACTCGCGGCAGACAATCTTACCGAGTCCCGTAAGAGTTCGGGCAATGCGTGTGTATCCAGCACAGAAGAAGAAGGTCAATGGCCGGTTAGAACTTTTGTATATGTTCTTTCTGACGTGTCCGAAAGAACATATACCATCTTCATATATATAGTTAAGGCTCACCGGCCATTTAACCGTCTTCTGTGCGGATGCATACACATTGCCCGAACTCTTACGGGAATCGGTAAAGCCGCGAGTAATGAATGTCATGGGGAGGGGCACTACGAATGTAGTGCGGGACAATAAGTTTGGAATGTGGCTCTCACGGGAGCGTACCAGAGATAAGTCCCTGCAGTCGCACCATCCCCTGTGTTCTCGGTGGCTCAGATGGAGCCGGCACGGTAGCTCAGCGTGTTCGGTCAGAGAGCTGGTTGAACTCTGTAATACAAAATTGAGTGAAAGGATCGACAACGAACTTGAACGGATGTCACGTGACGTCCGCAACGACCAAACACTACGAAGGAAAACAAAAAAAAGAAATGGATAGAGCGTCTGCCATGTAAGCTGTAGATCCCGGGTTCGAGTCCCGTCTATTGTCTCCGTTTACGTATATCAACGCCTGTGTGCTAAGAGTATTCATTTCATTTTATTGATTTAATTGTAATTTCAGAGATGAGATGGCTGCGAGAAGACGTCAGCCCATCAGAAGCTGACCGACCCCTCTCCAAGACGACAACGCGACAGCAGCGGGCCATATGTGAAGAGGACATAAAGGGCGCGACCGACTGATGACACCCAGTTGAATAGAAGATTCAAGACTAGCGACTTGGATAGAAGCGTCAACGCTCCTTACTTTGCTTCTACACTCTATGTAAAACAGTTTTAGAATTGGTTAATACTGAAGAAGTTTGATTATTTTGTATGTCGCCCTTTGCTTGCGACACTTCTGTGTGATTGTAAAAGTTAAGTATCGTCATTTACTTTTTTGGAACAAAACTCATTAATGACTAGCAAACCGAGTGCGAAGAATTCCTAGACACCCATATATGACAAGGCTGGACGTAATATTTGACAACAAGCATGGAGACATAATACTTTCTATGGTCCACGCTTCACTTTCATACAATGCCGTGATCCAGACGTACACTGTCTGGAACTTCTATGTCACTTCCATAACTGGTACCAGTGTCGCTCTAGTACTGAAGAAAGCCTTCTTCTCCCGTGTCTAAACACTTCTCACCGAATTTCGTTCCATGTCAATAACTGCTGACAGTGGTGCTCTTGTACTGACGAAAGCTTTCTTAACCCGTGTCAGTATACTTCTCATGTGTGGGAATGCAAGGTTTAGAAAGGAAAAACGATGGTTATGTAAGCAGCACAAAAATTTGCGTGGGTGCAATACCGGGAGACGTTCTCCTGTCATACAAAATATGGAACAAGGAACGTAATGGAGAAACGGCTGGAACCTTTTCGGGTTACCAGACGCGTCGTGGCGCTCTCTCAATGCTTTGACGAGTTTGCTACTGATCCGTGGTTGAATCTTCGCCTGAAGGTGACACGTTACGATATCGTGACACCACGACCCGACTGAGAATCGAAGGAGGTTCATCTACTTTAAGGTGGAGATTTTTGACAGTGAGAGCGTTATAAGCATCAGGCAAGTGGCGGCCAGCATGCGTTAAGCCAGACGACCGTGCGAAACAAACTCCACCACAACTGACACTATCCGTATCTCTTAACATTGCTAGGCAGGCTTCCTCTCTACGGAATTTTCTCTGCAGGGTCGCTGGTTTGTGGCAAAGGCCACTTTGGGGGGGGGGGGGATTACGATCATGCAACCTATTCACAGATGACGCTACCTTTACGAGGGCGGTATCGTAACCTTAACACTCATTCCTGGTTCAAATGGTTCAAATGGCTCTGAGCACTACGTGACTTAACATCTGAGGTAATCAGTCCCCTAGAACTTAGAACTACTTAAACCTAATTAACCTGAGGACATCACACACATCCATGCCCGAGGCAGGATTCGAACCTGTTACCATAGCGGTCGCGCGGTTCCAGACTGAAGCGCCTAGAACCGCTCGGCCACACCGGCCGGCGTTTCTGGACTACAGGTAATATCCATGGCATGGGGGTAGGGAAACGTCACCGCAGGTATACCCTCCACTTAAGGGCGGAGATCATTGGCGACCGCCTCGTGGAACCAGTTATCTATCCACAATACCTCACAGGAGGACGAGCCTTTGGTGATACGAAGGATAATGTGGCTACTGCATGTTGGTGCTCCAGCTTACTGTTCTGTTCAGTGTGGACATAAAACACTAATACAGACAGAACATTACCACTTGTCTTGAGCATTCTCTTGTGCGCTTTCAATAGCTGAAACCTACACTATGTGATCAAAAGTATCCGGACACCCCCCAAAACATATGTTTTTCATATTAGGTGCATTGTGTTGATACCTGCTGCCAGGTACTACATATCAGTGATCTCCGCAGTCATTAGACATCCAGAGCAAAATGGGGCACTCACTGGAACTCATGGACTTCGAACGTGGTCAGGTGATTGGGTGTCACTTGTGTCATACGGCTGTACAATAAAATTTCGTACTCATAAACATCCATAGGTCTACTGTTTCTGATGTAATAGTGAAGTGGATGAAGGGACACGTGCAGCAGAAGAGCTTACAGACCGACCTCGTCTGTGGACTGACAGAGACCGCCGACAGTTAAAGAGGGTTGTAATATGTAATAGGCGGACATCTATCCAGATCATGACACAGTAATTCCAAACTGCATCAGGATCCACTGCAAGTGCTGTGACAGATGTGAGGTGAGAAAACTTGGATTTCATGGTGGAGTAGCTGCTCATTAGCCACACATCACGCCTGCAAATGCCAAACGACGCCTCGCTCGTTGTAAGGAGCGTAAACATTGGACGACTGAACAGTGGACAAACGTTGTGTGGAGTGATGCATCACGGTACACAATGTGGCGATCCGATTGCAGGGTGTGGGTATGGCGAATGCCCGGTGAACGTCATCTGCCAGTGTGTGTAGTGCCAACAGTAAAATTCGGAGGCTGTGGTGTTATGGTTCAAATGGCTCTAAGCACTATGGCACACAACATCTATGGTCATCAGTCCCCTAGAACTTAGAACTACTTAAACCTAACTAACCAAAGGATATCACACACATCCATGCCCGAGGAAGGATTGGAACCTGCGACCGTAGCGCTCTCGCGGCTCCAGACTAGAGCGCCTAGAACCGCTCGGCCACACCGGCCGGGTGTGTTGTTACGGTGTGGTCGTGTTTTTCATGGAGCGAGCTTGCACCCCGTGTTGTTTTGCGTGGCACTATCACAGCACAAGCCTACATTGATGTTTTAAGCAACTTCTTGCTCCCCACTGTTGAACAGCAATTCGGGAATGGCGTTTTCATCTTTCACCACGATCGAGCACCTTTTCATAACACACTTCCTGTGGCGGGGTAGTTACACGACAATAACATCCATGTAACGGATTGACCTGCACAGAGTCCTGGTCTGAACCCCATAGAACACCTTTGGGATGTTTTGGAATGCTGACTTCGCGCCAAGCCTCACCGACCGACATCGATACCACTCCACAGTGCAGCACTCCGTGAAGAATGTGCTGCAATTCCCTAAGAATCCTTCCAGCACCTGACTGAATTTATGCCTGCGAGAGAGTAAGCTGTCATCAAGGCGAAGGGTGGGCCAACACCATACTGAATTCCAGCACTGCCAATTGAGGGCGGTGCGCACTTGTGATTTTCAGCCAGTTGTCCGGATACTTTTTATCACATAGTGTACCTCGTGAAAGATCTTTCACCTCAACTTTCAGTGGGTGTATCGCTTATGGAAAGCGTTTCCGGCCATACATCCACTAACTGAAAAATGCTCCTACTATGCAGAAAAAAGTGAATATGCTTATGTTTTAAAAGACATTGACTGGGACGGGGTTAACAGCTGCCTCTCTCTACCTTAGCACTTTTAAATACTTTCCTTGAAATTTTGACTTGCGAGCATTCGCGCTCTCTCCAACATACAACTCACATCTCAGTCCCACGAGATCCGTTAACTGTAACGCGCTCGCACCCACGGTGACATCGCTGTAAGTCGCTCAGATCCATCTAATCCCACTTGTCCGTTCTCATTAACCCATTCAGCACACGCCATTGTTGTTATCTCTATCTCTCTGTCAATGTTTCCAGCTGTCTCCTGTGTCACAGCCACAGTCTCCTTCACTCTATCCTACTACTACTTATCCTCTCCCGGTCACCGTCTCCCTCCTGCCCTCACTTGCTGCTACTGCTGTCGCTATTTCTGTCTTCCTCCTAGTCACTGTCATTGGCTCTCACCCACTTCCACTTGCTGCCCTTCATTCCTCTCCCACTTCCTGTGTATCCTTCACTCTTTTCCCAGTACTGTTAAGTGAAACTGTGTTCCACTACCACTTGTCCCTATCCCCCACACTGCCATCGTCTCCTTCATTCTTTCTGTACCACATCGACTATCAACTATCTTCCAATATCTATTACTCTTCCATCTCTTTCCCACTGCCACTGTCTCCTTCTATCTTAGCATAAAAGAGCGCTGATATGTTCGCATATCCGAGGAAGGTAGAATGAGGCAGCTGCCACCCCACTTTTCAGTAGCGTCTTCTACAACAGATGCATATTCCCCCTTTTTTCTGCTCCAATAGGAGCATTTTTCCGCTGGTTCCCTTCCATTCAAGGCTACAGCCGGGCATGTCACTCGAAATACAAGACAATAACACAGTTGAAAATCAGTAAAAATCTTACACAGCGTTCCAATTAATGAATTGCACTCAGTTTCAAACAAATCGGTTCAGACTTCTGCAAAAGAACAGAATTTAACCACTCGCACTTCAGCGACTATCGTGCTGGATAAGGAACCGTCTCAAAATAACCATTTAAAAGTATCAACGTTTCAACCAGTGCCTTGCGCAAATAGGTAATTATTTAACAATAAAGTAATCCGCACTCAGCACACTTTAAGACATATTTTATCAAAGCCCGGATATCTACACTCAGATCTATCCCGAATCCTACTTTTTTTTTTTTTTTTTTTTTTTTTTTAACGAAAGGATGTGAAAAGGCTATTAGGTTTCTCCATAAGAATCGCAGTTTCCAAGGGATATGTACCAGAGATCACCAATGAACCCTCTCGCTGAGATGAACTTCAGAACACCAGGGCTGTACAGTCGTGCTCCATCCCTTCGCTATTCAAGTCCGTAGCAAGTGCACAGCCACCACTAAGATATCACCAGAGCACACGGCCTCTCAACGAACGCCTTTCAACCTCGTTCTGTCTGCTTGTCGCTCACCAAGCGAGTGTTACTGAGCATCCACTCTCCTCCATCATCTGGTCGCAACCAAAGACATGACCATTATCGATAAATGAGGCAAAGACGATATTCGCGCAAAGATAATCGAACAGCCGCGCCACGGCTCAACGGTCCTCCCAGAACTTTTCTGACAATAACGGGGACACCTTACAACATTTTTCTTCGTGATACGACACTTTATAAACTACGTTGTCGCTTCACACCGAATTAAAAAAAAAAAGTTCAATTGTGTGTGAAATCTTATGGAGCTTAACTGCTAAGGTCATCAGTCCGTAAGCATACACACTACTTAACCTAAATTATCCTGTGGAGAAACACACACACCTATGCCCGAGGGAGGACTCGAACCTCCTCCAGGACCAGCCGCTAGGTCCATGACTGCAGCGCCGTAGACCGCTCGGCTAATCCCGCGCGGCACACCGAATTTTATGTGCTTGTTTGATGCGTACAAGTAGGGAAATTTTGAACCTCTGTATCTCGTAAAGGAATAAACATAACTAGAATAGTTTCAAGGTTGTTTGCAAAAGGGATTTCACGAGTATATCGTACAAATTTCAACAATTTGCTGAGCGTAGCCATCTAGGAATCCGCGGCTCGATTCCGGTTTTCTCGGGAACCGCGCCGGCCGCGGTGGTCTCGCGGTTCTAGGCGCTCAGTCCGGAACCGTGCTACTGCTACGCTCGCAGGTTCGAATCCTGCCTCGGGCATGGATGTGTGTGATGTCCTTAGGTTAGTTAGGTTTAAGTAGTTGTAAGTTCTAGGGGACTGATGACCTAAGATGTTAAGTCCCATAATGCTCAGAACCATTTGAACCATTTGACCCATTCGGGAACCGCTCATGGTGCCTGGATAAGGTCTTAAGGTTTACTATAGACCATATTTAATGCAAATGAGAACCAATAGATTTTCTCCAGTTACCTAAATTGGAGGACTTGTGTAATATTCAATGTTCGACCCTGTTCTGTAGGAGAGTTACAGTAAGGCGATTTTCCGTTGGATAAGTCCCCAGTCCAAGGACTATCGAAAAACGTGAGCCTATCTTTCAAGCACAAAAGAACCCGAGGATTGAGATCCGGACAACTCCCGTTTTGGTAGGTGGTCTTTTGGAACACATTAGGTGGCGCGTGCCGTCGCACGGCTACAGGTATGACCGTATTTGCTATGTATCCTTACAGGAATCGTTCCATACAGTTGGCCATTACTTAGCAAAATCACGCTTTATAAATAAATGTTCCTCGGAGACCAAAGTTCAGATTGTAACCCCGAAGGTTTCAACCACATGTCAGGAAGAATATAAAATACAGCTGGATCTTAGTAAACGAAAGAAACATTATTCACTGAGGTTTTTCTCTATCGCTTCTGCCGTGCATCCCAGGATCGCATTGCAGTGCGTCAGTCAACATCCGGGTACTTACAGTCGCTGAAGCTTCTGTTACTTACTACTGGATAGATGCAGAATGATTATCAGATATGCGATTGGGAAGTGATTCGCTATACCCAGCCAGTAGCACGTAAATCACGGTCGCATTTCTGTTTACGAGCGCTCGCGACAACTGCATGTACGTGCGAGTGTGCAAGCACATTCGGATCCAGCGTCATAAATCTACTCACTCACCAGAATTATTGCAACAGAAGAATTTAATTGCGTGAAGGCGCGGCACCATCCATAAAATGACGTCACTAGATTGCGGGGTATTGTTTACAGCCAGCGTGTCAGGTGCTTAAGTGAAAACACTGCAGTGCGGGCCGCCGGCACTGCGCCAGGGATTTACTGCCCGCAGCCCTCCGGAAGAGCCGGGCAGCAGGAACGCTGATCTTCCGAGACTAAGAGACGAAAACAAAATGTGAAAGAGACTAGGCAGTTCCTGGTCGCGACTCTTTCTATCAGTTTCCATATCGGCAGTAGTGAGATCAAAATTTTCAGTATCAGTAGAAAACTCAACTACATTCTTTTAAAACCGCTACGCCAATACGATACAACAGCAGAGAAGCCAATACGTTAGAACGTCAGAAACAAAATCCTTTGATGATGAAACTGTCTTGGCATACTAATACATACTTTAGAAAAAATTGTTCAAATGGCTCTGAGCATTATGGGACTTAACATCGGAGATCATCAGTCTCCTAAAACTATTTAAACCTTACTAACCTAAGGACATCACACACAGCCATGTCCGAGGCAGGATTCGAACCTGCGACCGTTGCGGTCTCGCGGTTCCAGAATGAAGCGCCTAGAACCGCTATGCAACATTGGCAAGCGCATACTTTAGAACGTGCTGTAAATTCGGCAAATTCGTTTCGATGCACAGTGCAACGTTCCATTAACATTACATTTCTTTTTGAACATGCTTTCCCTTAATGTCAATTAATCAATCCCAAAAATTAAAAAGAAATATGAACAAGATTCCGAAGCATCGTCTACAGATATTTTATGAATTTCTGGATTCAGTCAGACGTTTGGCCTTGTGCACCTTTAAGTCTATACTGTGCATATCTCATCTGTGGATAACTACTGCAAGCGCGTGAACTTGTTGACTATGGTCAAACAAATGTATCCCTCTACAGTTTCCCCCTCAACTCCCCCTCCCCCCCCCCCCCCCCACGCACACACACAAAAACACACAAAATTCTTCAAATGGCTCTGAGCACTATGGGACTTAACTTCTAAGGTCATCAGTCCCCTAGAACTTAGAACTACTTAAACCTAACTAACCTAAGGACATCACAGACATCCATGCCCGATGCAGGATTCGAACCTGCTACTGGAGCGGTCGCGCGGTTCTAGACTGTAGCGCCTAGAACCGCTCGGCCACCTTGGCCGGAAAACACACACACGCACACACACACACACACACACACACACACACACACACACTCTGTCCTCCAGTACTTGATATACTCCTTGATGCCAGAGGGTTTATCTTACCAAGCTAACCGCTTTTTTCATCGCATTGCATCATAGAGCTGTTTTCTCTGAAATTCCATTCAGTATGCTCCTTAGTTTCTCGATCTCCCCACCAATGCTTCAGAATGCTTTTGTTACACCAGATATCAAAGGTATAATTGCTGTTTAGTTTTCAATGCTTGTAGTCCTCTTTTCACTTCCGTGTAGTGCTACGCTCCACCCAAATTCTGAAAAGACTTCCTATCACATTTATTTTCAACGTTAAACACATCTATGATTTTTCGAAACTTTTTTTGCTATTACCAACTTGAGTTTCATATCTTCTTTGCTTCTTCCATCACCAACTATTTTGCTCGTTAATAGCAAAGCTGGTTCTACTACTTTTAGTGCCTGACTCCCTGATTTATTTCCCGCTGTACCACAGGCCATTACCTTTCTTTTTCCCGATGTACATTTTAAAACTTTTTCAAGACATTGTCCATTCTGCACAACTAACTGATCTACATGTAAATCTATATCTATACTCGGCAAGCTATTTACTAGTTTGTTTGTCTTGTACATAAAAACCGCCCTTCCTTGCTGCACTGTAATTTATTTCTCCCAGACGCGTTTCGCTTTTTTTTCCTTTTTACTCTAAGGCATCTTGAGAGGGAATCTAGAACGATACAGTTTTGTTTTGGTATGTCTTATTTTTAGATTATAAGACATTCACGTCGCGTTCTGTTGGTAAATAAGTAATTACAGTTCTTCACGTTTTTGTTTGGCATCTGCGTTTCCTCTCATCTGATCTGGAGGTCGCACTACCACTTCAATAACGAAACATAAGAAAATTTTTATATTTCGAAGTTTTTCCTTCACACTGTTCACTGAGGAGAATGGCCACGCCAGAAAACTTGTTACTAGTATGTGACTAAGATTACTTCGGGTTCCACTGTCCCTCTCTCCCCATTCCGGTCGCGAATACTCCGATTACTGGTAAGCCTCCAAGCGATTTCGTGTCTCTTTCGTTACGGAAAAGTATATGTAGCAAGAAGTAAAATATAGTTTGATTCTTCTTGAAACGAAATCTCTCGGAATTTCAACTATAAACCAAAGCATGGTGGACAGTGACTCTCTTGTAGCATGTGCCGATGTATTAGATGATCTTCTTCTAGACACTTTCGAATTTATTAAATGAGTCTGCTACTGCGTGCGCCTCTTCTCTTTTGATCTTCTCGGTTTAGCTTATCAGTACCATCTGGTACTCACTCCAAAAGAAATGTACACTATTTTTTAAAAAAATCCATCTTTTATTCTACATGTTTGAAAGTTTTACCGTGTAGATACATCCTTTAGGAATAATATTTTCATTTCTCTACATAATTTCCATCCCTCTCAACTGCCTTACGCCATCTCGGAACCAACGCCTGCCTACCCGCATGGTAAAATTCTGGACCAACATGTTGGAGCCACTGTTTGGCTGGGTGCACAAGGGAGTCATCATCTTCAAACCTTGTTCCACGAAGAGAGTCTTTCAGTTTCTCAAAGAGATGATAGTCACAGGGAACCAGGTCAGTACTGTAAGGCGGGTGTTTCAGTGTCGTCCATCCGAGTTTTGTGATTGCTTCCATGGTTTTTTGACTGACACGTGCCGTGCATTGTCGTATAACAGCAAAACATCCTGCTTTTGCCGATGTGGTCTAACACGATTCAGCCGCGTCATATCTGCATTTGAATTTATGGTCGTTCCACTTGCCATGATGTCCACAAGCAAAAGTCCTTCGGAATCGAAAAACACCGTAGCCATAACTTTTCCAGCAGAAGGTGTGGTTTTGAATATTTTTTACTGGGTGAAATTGCATGATGCCACTCCATTGATTGCCTCTTCACCTCTGGTGGAAAATGATGGAGCTAAGTTTCATCACCTGTCACAATTTCTCCAAGAAATTCATCTCCACCATTCTCGTACTGTTCCAAAAGTTCGCTGCATGCCGTTTTTCATTTTTCTTTGTGAGCCACTGTCAACATCCTGCGAACGCACCTCTGACAAACCTTTAACGCCAACACTTTCAGTATTCTGCAAAGACTTCGTTCCCCTATCCCAACGTAGCGTGACAATTCGTTCACTGTGACGGGTCTCTCAGCAGTCACCAATTCGTTAACTCTCTGCACATTGTCTGGAGTGTGTGCAGTACGAGGCCTGCCGCTGCGAGGGCAATCCTCACTATTGCCGTGCCAGCTTTCTTCACGTAACCTGCTTGCCCACCGACGAAATATACTGCGATCGACAGCAGCATCTCGATACTCCTTTTTCAACCTCTAGTGGATGTTTACCACTGTCTCGTTTTCACAGCACAGGAATTCTATGACAGCACGAACGTCAAGTGTAGCAGTTAGCTTGAAGACATGGTGTGGCGGCGCCACTCACGGGAACAGGTTGAACTAAGTTTGAAAACAAGCTGGAAGGATGTATCTACACACTGTAAAACTTTCACACACGCAGAATGAAAACTGTATTTTTACAAAAATAGTGGGCATTTATTTTGGAGTGCCCCTCGTACAAAGCTCTGTACCTCTGTACTGCCCACGTGTCCCTGTCTCATTATCACTATCATATCTGCAGGGCAGCAAAAATTTCCCCGATGGGTTTTGCATGGAAGACCTGAAGTTGCTCCCCTTGCACAGCTCTAAACATGTTCGTGGGCTCGTCTACGACAGCGCCTTGCAGCACGAAAATTTCGTCTCCGTTGGCAGCATGCTATTCAGTGTCGGTCAGATCCAGCATGAGAAGCCTGCAACGGCATTTTGAAGTGATCAAAATCAATAGACGCAATCCTGGTCGCTACCTGTACAGGTTAGACAAATGTGGGTAACATCCATGTTGGCTATGGATTATTCGAAGATGTACAACAATTTTAGTTAATCTGACTAGTTGCATACCATTTGGATGAAAGAATCGTTGAAATGCTCCAAGAAGTATGTAAATAACTAACTAACCAAGTAATGAACTTAGGGAGTGGAATGGAGTGACTAGGTCAAGGCAGTGTGGGCAGCAAGTCTTTACTGGTCAGCCGTTTTGCGTTTCTGTCGATGCAGATGAAGAGGAATAAAGTTATGATCAGTATTAATCTGCCCCAATATTTTTCACTTTTTGTCGTTGACTCCTGTATCATTTGTCTGCGTTGGCATCACCATTTTTACGTAAAGTCTCTCTGTCTCCAAAAAATTATATGTTCCAAGAATCGTCCCTCTTCCTCAGTTACTGGAGTCTGAGGTACGCCCTCAGTTATAAACTCTCTGCTAATTCTGTGAGGACTTTCCCAGTACAGTTGGAGTAGACGTTAAAAGTATTACACCTACTACAGTCAGTAAAATGTCAAGCGAGCGCTTTTGGCCACTTTTCTGACAGATGCTGCAATAAAAGAAGCAATAGACTGTCTTTCATTATGACTTACACAGAGGTTCTAACCGTAAACATAAAATTTCTCGCAATGCCTAGCGGCGTTTATCCAAGCGAAATAACACCACTCCTGCTGAGTAAAAAGGTAGATCTTTGGTACTCGTGACGAAATTTCAGTGAATGGATGTTTTCCTGAACCCCCACAGTAAAATATCAGACCTCCAAGTCCCGTGATGAGGTGTAGATCTTCAAGGCTTTGTCGCTTCCTTTTGTTTTACCGTCCTTAAACCACTTTGCACATATACCCACGACAGTAGCAGGTGGACATCCGACGAGATTCACCGTTTGCGAAATATTGATTGTTAGGAGCCGGACGGTAACAAGCTACCCTTTATCAAATCATGCCAGTTGATTTAACCACTTGCAGTTCGTATCGTCGCTAGGGTGATTCTCTATTCGTCTTTGGTCTGCTAACATATCTTCGTTACAACGTAACGCTTCCGCAACGCGACCACAAGGCATACCGTATTGCGGTGAGAAGTGGTGATAATTCTTTAGCTCGTAAGCGTATCAACGTGAACCGCTGTTCGCCGTATCAGGCACATCTTTCCCGTGTTTCAAACGTCCAATGGTGGTGTTGGTACTTCCTGATCTCTTTGACATCCTACGAGTGGAAGTACATGCGGTGATAACGATATGGTCCCATACTCCGAGGAGAGCAGGGGATGATGCGGGAGACTCGCACCGCCGTACTAGGCAAGGTCCTAGCGGAGGTGGTTTGCCATTGCCTTCCTCCGACCGTAATGGGGATGAATGATGATGATAAAGACAACACAACAACACCCAGTCATCTCGAGGCAGGAAAATTCCCTGACTCCACCTGGATTCGAACCCGGGACCCGCGTGTGGGAAGCGAGAAAGCTACCGCAAGACCACGAGCTGCGGACGAAGTACATGTAAGTCACGGATATTTCTGTAAGGCGTAGGGAGGAAGTTGTGCTGGGTAATTTATCCGCCCAGCTATTTTTTCCTGTTCGCTATAACCGTCTCTAATCCAGCAGCTTATGTTTGTATCGTGTTATTATTGTGAGAGTTGTGAATCAGATAACCATCTGATCAGCTGGGAAAGATTAACAGCGGTTTGACAATATTGTTCTCTGCTCTTCCAGTTACCTGGTTATGACGAGCTCCAACATCCCACTGAACGATACTCGTCTGTTAACGTTGGACATTGATAACCAGGGTGACTGCTCGATAACAATGTCTGTCTTTATGTGTCATGATCATTTCAAGAGAGTCAGAGGAAATAATAATGGATGAATAAACAGAACCTAATCAATATACAGAGCGTCCTACAAAGGACTTCGTGATTTTAGTATTAAATGAACAGAGATTGTTAGCAGACGGTAGAAAGTGTTACATTTACTGTGAAAGGTGCAATAATTTTACTTTGAAGTTTCGAAGTAGTTGTTTCAAAAGTTTCTAACGGATGGCGCAATAATCATAATTTACTATACCTAGAAATAGTACTTTGAAGCCCACAGCGATCAGCCTCAGCGTTGAAACGCGAAAAAGGCTAGCATACAGAAAGAAATCTAGATCATATATTCCATTGTATATCATGTGTTTATGGCACTAGAATATCACAGAATTATGATGGAAACACTCCGTAGTTTCTGAACACAAATTAATGGTCCTAAACGACCCAATTAAAAAACCATTTGCATCGTCTTCGCCAAATTTGAACGGACGGGCAATGTGTCTGATATAAGTGGCATTGTTTCCCCAGACCAAACCGCAGCTACTCCTCAACATTTCACCACAGTTTATGAATTTACTCAACAACATCCCATGGAATACATCCGGAGAACAGCATCAAAGATTCATTTGTAGCGTTACAGAGATCACACGCAGCGTCGGTCACGATCTTACGGTCCAAAAGCCCTGGGCACGCGTAGCAGCAGCCATGTCTGAGGCGGCCTGTCTGGTGACCGAAGGCATTATTATTTATTTTCTTACGAACATTACCCATTACTTAAGGACTAGCACACACGTAACATATAGACGAATATGAATTCTACAAAAAAATGCTAAAATATGAATATAAAGAGTAATTTCAAATTTGAACTACAAAACATATATAGCAGAAATACAGGTTACAGTTTTCCAATTAACATAGACGAACAGGAAGTGTAAAAACTAGGTAAAATGTTGTTAAACAGAGAAATTTCAAGCTTAAAAAAGAAAAAATGAACACAGATATAACACAAACAGACGTTACAGTTTTTCTGAAAGTGGATTTGTTGCAGCGGTCCTTCAAAGCGATTATTTAGGCATTCGAAGGCTATGTGTAAAATTATTTGTTATTCGGCTTCAGACTTTCCTCATGAAGGATTTTCAGCCATTCCCCATCGAAACATATTATCTGTCCAGTGCGGATTCTGTTGAGTTTTGCCATGCTCTTCTATTCAGATAGAAACCCGCGAACTTGATTGTCGGGTATCTCATGAGGTCATGGTTTCTGTCTCCACTGTGTTCACCGATGCTCGTCTATAGGAAAGTGCTGAAGTTGTGTTGCTGTTCTTACTGGGAGATTTCTCGAAATCAGTCCTAATTTCGTACGTTAGTTGATCAGCACCGGCCTGAATATGAAATGGTTTATCAGAACGTTTTTGAAGTTGAGATTTTAGAGCAGTAGACATCTGTTGCACACGTGGTGTAGGGGTAGTCTGCCTTTGGCTGTGGTGAGGTGAACACGCCTTGTTTGCGTCTTGCCTGCTGTGCTGCTTGCTAGCGAGCGCCGGTTTTTCACACTCGCGTAGCGTCTTGTTTCCGAGTCCGTCTTGATTTATCGTAATGGCGTTTTCTTACCTCCCGGAGACCATTAAATTAACTTTTCCGTTAGATCACTAACGACCGAAGGCGTATGAGTTTGAACGTTTTATGCGGGAAGAAATGTGTCTCCCGCCACAAGATGTACTCGGAATACATTTTTCGATGCTCAGTGCCACTGTTGAAGGCAGTACAAATGAACAACGACTGTCAGCAGGCACCAAGCTGTCTGTCTAGAACCAAAGGTTGATGATGATGTCACCTTTCTGCAATCCGGCCCCATGTCGGACGATAGCCGCCTACCATCGAACACGGAACAGCATGTTAGGAAGCAACGGTCTCCGCGGAAACGGAAGAGACAACGCTTTCTGATGACTGCATCCATCGTAAGTCTGCACAGGATGACGACCCTGCTGCTGATGGTGAGCTGTCCGCTGATGCCATGACATTTGACGACGCGACGTCCTTCCCCGCCTCCATCTCCAGTCAGCGTCCACCTCCAGACACCGCCTTTCCCTCGCCTGCGTCTGATGCGGTAGCCTCACTTCCTCTGCCTGACGCTACTATGGGCGCACTTCTCATAGTGTTCCACTGAACCGGCTAGGTAACACACGTCTGCCTACTGAGCGGACGACATCGACGCTGAGGATGGGCGTTCTGGAAGTGTGCAGGACTCCCCCCCCCCCCCCTTTTAGGGTCGGCTCCCTCCCCGCCACAGTGATGTGCCATTCCGTGGGGGCCTAACAGGGAGTTCCCCGTGATTTCCCCGTGCTTGAATCACCTGTCCTTCTGGCGATAACAGGCTTCCAAAATTATCGCATAGCCACGGTCGTTATCAACACTATTCGCGTACGCCACAAACTGGCTTTAGTTCATGATATACTGTATGACGCGGACGTTGACGTAGCGCTCCTTCGGGAGGTGCATTGGGCAACTTTCTGTGTTCCACATGGTTTTACTGCACATGTCTCTCATGCTTCCCCAACTGGTAGTGCGGTGGCGATCCTCTCACGTGACCGTATCCTCGCTGATGCAGTTACCTATCTCCCTGATACCAGGGGTATGGCTCTCAGGTTAAGTGGCGTCACAATCGTCAATGTCTATGTGCCATCTGGTTCGGGTGACCACCGTGAACGTTCCACCTTTCTTCCTGGGTTGGCAGGATGCATAGGTCATGGGAGGCGATTTCAAATGCATCCAGGCACCCGAAGACAAACTACCACGTCACTGTCCGTGCGCGGCACTAGCGACAATCCTCCAGCACCTTAGACTACTAGATACTTGGGAACATGTCCATGGCAGTCGTACGGGGTTGACGCATTTCACTAGCCATTCTTCAAGCCTAATCGATCGTGTTTACTCCTCCCGCGATATTTTCAGTGCTGTAGTCTGGCCTACTTCGTTCTCTGACCATGACACATATATCTGTGCAATCTCTGCAGCCAAATGGTGTGGCACGGTCGCGGACCACGGAAGCTGAACACGATCCACCTTACTTCACCCGACTGCCGGCAGCTCATCGAGACCACGTGGGCAGCTTGTCATCGGCGCCGTAATGGTTAGCAGTCTGTCCTGTCTTGGTGGGTGCTCTGTGCAAAGCCTGCTCTCCACAAGAGATGGATTGGTTACGGAAGGGAGGCTGCAGCATGGCGGCGACGGACTCAGGAATTCTATTTCAGCATTCTTCGGGAATTTGCTCGCGTATTCGCCAGAGCGCCAGGCGATGGCGAATGATGCCAAGGCACAGCTCACGTCCCTCACTCACCGCCGCCTTGGAAGAGCCATGGTCAGGACGCACATACACGATGAGTTAATGCAAGAGCGTCCATCTATGTATTATGTCATAGCGGAACGAAGCCACCGTCAGAGGAATTTGAGTGACGCTCTTTCGACTGACGATGGACAGCGATTTGCCATCCAGGCACATTATGTTACGCTGTACTCTGAACGTCACTGCCCTGCCAACATTACGACGGACTCTTATGTGGCTCCGTTCCTGTCCGAGCGACGATGGATCCGATTGCTAACGTCACGGAAGACGAAGTTTATGATGCTATCCAGACGGGTTCTACGAACAGGTCGCTGGCCCTGATGGCCACCCACTGGGGTTTTGTCGGACATCTCGTCCCCTTATGCCGCCAGTGTGAACGGAAATTTGTCAAGACCTTATGACACCTTTCGTGCCGATTCCAGACGGTTTCAACGATGGTTTCCTCATTCCCATCTACAACCCACGGGGTACCTCACGGATACGCTACTCAACAACGATACAAAGATCTTTACCCGGCTGTTGGCTGCGCGGCTTAAACGGACAGCTCGGTACGTGGTTTCGACCAATTAAACTTCTTTGGGAGGTATCAGTAATATCCTCACTGCCCTCTGCCGCTATCGGGACATAATCACTCTTGCCCACGCTCGTCGTATGCCTGGACTTTTGGCAGCTATTGACGTCAGCCAGGCGTTCGATCGAGTCGATCACGACCTCATGGAAGGGGTGCTCCGCAATATGGGATATCCTGATACTACCGTCGATGTCGTAACGCGCCTCCTTCGTAACTACGTCTCGTGTACTCTACAATGGCCGTCTTACTCCTCCCATCCCGAGCCCTCGTTCAGTGCGTCAAGGCTGCCCGCTCACTGCACTGTTGTATGCATTCGCCATGGAACCGTTGCTATGCGGCCGCCATCAACGCCTCTCTGGGATGTCTCTCGATGGCCATGTATTGAGCTGCTCTGCATATGCGACGATCACGTCATCGTTCTTCGCTGCGCTGCTGAGGTCAGGGAGTCACTAGTACGGGTACTACCCACGGCGAAGCATCTGGTAGCTACCTTAACGTCAGCAAATCGAGCGCCATGGCTATAGGTACGGGACTTCCTGCGGACAGTGCTGCTCCTTTAGGTATAGCCGATACTCTCCGATGCTGAGGACTCCATTTCGAAAGTGATTTGCGATGGACAATTGCTCTCAACTGCCGACGTCTACTTTCCCATATACGAACTGGGCTCTTAGATAAACGTTTTCGAGCACCCGATCTTCTGCAATGCACGCGATACGTAAATTTATATTTGGTGTCACGTATCCCCCAAGTGGCACAGACACTTCCTATTCCGCCCTTCACGGCCCACCGCATGCTAGTGGCATTGGGTTCGTTTGTTTGCCACGGCTTTGTGTTCAAGATAAGGTATGATACACTCACACTCCCGCGCTGCAGGGGCCGTTTAGGTCTGTATCATGAGCCTGACAGAGCGGTAGCCCTCTTCCTTGGCTTTCACATGACGCTGTGGCGCCGTAGTCCTATGTGTATCACTAGCCTATTGCTGGAGGCCCTTGCGCCACAATCTCTCTCAGCACCAATCCAACTTCCGGAAGTTCCGCCACCCTTCTCTTACTTCCGCCACTTTGTCCTTGAACTGAGCTACGTCCACACTGCGATACTGTCGGCACAATTGGCATCCACGAAGGCGATCTATGGTCTGTCATCAAGGTTAAGGTTGGATCAATACCGTATCGAATTCCAGCATTGTCTATGGAGGGCTCCACGAAATGTAAGTCATTTTCAGACATGTTTCCAGATACTTTTGATCACATTGTGTATCCGCTTGATGAGACGTAAAAGCAATACTGGGTTGCAATACCCACGATAAAATTAAAAATACTTAACCATAAATCTCGAAGGGCGAAAGTGGGCCTCACATAACTGGTCAACTATTAGTTCAAGAGTCGAAATCCATCGAAAGTTTCTAGAAGTTAATAAGAAAAGTGTAGGAAGGACCCACAAGAACACGCTTGTTAGTAAAAATAGTACTGATTGGGAAATCTGTATGCTGATGATCCATCACCATGACGTACCATTAACCAGAGCGCTATGCGTGGTGATGCAAGCGAGAGTATACCCAGCTAAAAATGAGCGGTCGTGGAAAGCGACACTGCGCATGAGCAGCGGAGCAATATGATCTATAGTATTATTCGCATTGCGTGATCATACAAGTAGGTAAAAAAGTTAAGATCCTGTACTAAATAACACAAAGTAAACGTAACATAACAATTACAGGTGACAAGGAAATATGACCTGTAATTAATACGATTTGTCATAAGCTAATGAAGCACCTGAAAGGAATATTACCAGAAAGATCTGCGTATAAAGTTGCTACTTGTGGTGTTTTCACCTGAGCATATTTTAAGATATACATGATAAGTAAATGAAGACTATACTGAACATTTTTGAGCCGCGCGCGGCTCGTGTTCATGCCATTTATTGTTTGTCATCTTCTTTTACGGTACCGCCGCCTCGTTTTCTTATTCCATTTACTGGCGTCACTAACTTCTGCCTTACCTGCCCGTGAATGGCAGCAGCAGCACTTATCGATAATTACACTGTCTTACCATCTCTGGAGCGACAAATACTATTCCTGGGTCGTCATGTGTCTGGAACTCAATTGGAGATGGACCAGGAGCGCAGTCGGGCACGGAGCAGCGTCTGGGACGGAGCGCCAGTGAGGTGCTGACAGACAATACGAGGTGCATTCAAGTTCTAAGGCCTCCGACTTTTTTTCTAATTAACTACTCACCCGAAATCGATGAAACTGGCGTTACTTCTCGACGTAATCACCCTCCAGACGTACACATTTTTCACAACGCTGACGCCATGATTCCATGGCAGTGGCGAAGGCTTCTTTAGGAGTCTGTTTTGACCACTGGAAAATCGCTGAGGCAATGGCAGCACGGCTGGTGAATGTGCGGCCACGTTGGTTGGTTGGTTGTGTTTGGGGAAGGAGACCAGACAGCGAGGTCATCGGTCTCATCGGATTAGGGAAGGACTGGGAAGGAAGTCGGCCGTGCCCTTTGAAAGGAACCATCCCGGCATTTGCCTGGAGCGATTTAGGGAAATCACGGAATACCTAAATCAGGATGGCCGGACGCGGGATTGAACCGTCGTCCTCCCGAATGCGGCCACGGAGAGTGTCTGTCATTGTTGTAAAAAGCCAAAAGTCACTAGGAGCCAGGTCATGTGAGTAGGGAGCATGAGGAATCACTTCAAAGTTGTTATTACGAAGAAACTGTTGCGTAACATTAGCTCGATGTGCGGGTGCGTTGTCTTGGTGAAACAGCACACGCGCAGCCATTCCCTTTGTTGCAGTGCAGGAAGGAATTTGTTCTTCAAAACATTTTCAGAGGATGCACCTGTTACCGTAGTGCCCTTTGGAACGCAATGGGTAAGGATTACGCCCTCGCTGTCCCAGAACATGGACATAATAATTTTTTCAGCACTGGCGGTTACCCGAAATTTTTTGGTGGCGGTGAATCTGTGTGTTTCCATTGAGCTGACTGGCGCTTTGTTTCTGGATTGAAAAATGGCATCTACGTCTCATCCATTGTCACAACCGACGAAAAGAAAGTCCCATTCATGCTGTCGTTGTGCCTCAACATTGCTTGGCAACATGCCACACGGGCAGCCATGTGGTCGTCCGTCAGCATTCGTGGCACCCACCTGGATGACACTTTTCGCATTTTCAGGTCGTCATGCAGGATTGTGTGCACAGAACCCACAGAAATGCCAACTCTGAAGGCGATATGTTCAACAGTCATTCGGCGATCCCCCAAAACAATTCTCTCCACTTTCTCGATCATGTCGTCAGACCGGCTAGTGCGAGCCCGAAGTTGTTTCGGTTTGTTGTCACACGATGTTCTGCCTTCATTAAACTGTCGCACCCACGAACGCACTTTCGACACATCCATAACTCCATCACCACATGTCTCCTTCAATTGTCGATGAATTTCAATTGGTTTCACACCACGCAAATTCAGAAAACGAATGATTGCACGCTGTTCAAGAAAGGAAAACTTCGCCATTTTAAGTATTTAAAACAGTTCTCATTCTCGCCGCTGGCGGTAAAATTCCATCTGCCGTACGGTGCTGCCATCTCTGGGACGTATTGACAATGAACGCGGCCTCATTTTAAAACAATGTGCATGTTTCTCTTTCCAGTCCGGAGAAAAAAAATCGGAGGCCTTAGAACTTCAATGCACCTCCTACTTGCCAACTGCTGGGACTCAGATGCACTGTCCGACAGAAGGAGACTGCAGTGGAAACGACCGTTGGTTGGTCGTACAGTCGGTCGTCTCATCGGGAGACGTGGATTTGGTCTTTTGACCGTTCCCGTGTGTGAGGAGTCGGTCGGTTGGGGAGAGCAGTGAATAAGTCTCCATGGTGCTAGTCAGGCCAGAGCCGCTGGCAGTGTGCACGCTTGGTTGGAGTTGGGAGGTGCCTCTTGCGAGGGTTACGAAGTTCGTCACCCACCGACCCTGGACACTAAAGTTGAGTGCTCACTTAACCTACTATCAAGCCTCAACTGCTATCACATCTCTTCGTTTGATCCTAGTTGTCACATTCTGAGAGATTCCCGCAAGCAACAACGTGTGTGCATTAAAGTCGGCTAAAATTGCAGCCGTCTTCCTGTGTGATGTTTAACTTAATTTAATTTATTCCTTCATTAATGAAGTGTACCAGCGGTGGCCGTTGACGTTCCGCTGACCTGCCCTGGTCGTTGACGCACTTCTTGGCAGTGTATTTTCCTCATCATGTTGATGCTCTCCAGCATGGTGTGTAGTTCGACAGCTGAGGTGTTGTTGGTAGTTTTAGGTGTTTATTCTGACTTGGCTGGATTGGGTACCAGTATCCAGAAGATTGTGCTATTGACATCTTGTTGTAGTTTTGCTGGTCGGGTTGAGCAGAACTGATCTCGTTGGTTGTTTCGTCGGCTGGCTTTCGGTTGAGTTGCCTCCCAATTAAGAGGTTGTCGGTCTGGCTGCTTGTCATACCTAAACGCGCCTTAGTGTTACCTGCCCATGCCGATTCTTGGAACCTTCTGAGCATTGCTCCTTGTGTTTTAGATAGTGATTTCCTTTTTAGTCTCAAGAACTCTGTGTGGTCTTCAGCTGAGTTTTAGCTTATTAAAATTGCAAGGCTTTTCTTCTTAGGCCTTAAGCCGTAAAAAGAATTGTTTCTTGTTTGGTGTGTGGCCTTCAGCCGATTTTCAGCCTTTCAGAATTAAAACTGAAACTTCCTTGCTCCTAGGTCTTAAGCCTTACATTGGTTTCAGATTGGTACGTGGCCTTCAACCGAGTTTTCTGCCTTTTTAAATCAAAATTTGTATAGGCCTTAAGCCGCAAGAAATATTTTCTAGTTTTTATGTGACCTTCAGCCGAGTTTTCCAGCTTAAATTAAAAATTGGAAATTTGTTTGTCTTGACTTTAAGCCGTGAGAATATCTGGGTTGCGTACAAGAGTTATGCGAATCATTTTAGGATGAAGCTTGTAGCCTCTTCAAATTGAAAGCTCTTCTTCCTAGGCCTTAAGACGTTAAATTGTTTATTTGATATGCGGCCTATATCCGAATTTTCAGCCTATTTAGATTAAACATAGGAAAATCTTTGTCTCGGGCATAAGCCGTAACACTGTTCTTCATTAATGTGAGGCCTTCAGCCGAGTTTTATGGGAAAAATTTAAGCTAAGGCTTTCAGCCTATTTATATTGAAGATAATTTTTTTTTCTGAAGAAGTGAAACCTCCAGAAGAACTTCTATACCTCAGTTCCTTGCTTAGGCCTTGTGCCATGCATTTTCGATGTGGCCTTCAGCCGATCTAAATGAAACAAAGGAGGCCTTTCGTTGAATCCTTTAGAGTTTTAATTCTTGCTTGTGTGATTGTGTGTTTTGAGAAATAAGTGTTATATGTTGAGTGCAACTGACAGTAACTTACTTTGGCCCCTTTCCACAAATATAACCGCATCCGCTCTGTCCTGCTAGCCCAGGGTTTTCAATTTTAGTTAACAAGGGTAACATGTTTCCTGAATATGAATGACAAGGGAAAAGAAAATACTTTTTGTATTATAAAATCTGTGTACAGATAAATTAAAACCGTAGCCATAAAGTAAGGTATGCTGAAGCAATAGAAGTACAGCTCATTGGTGCAATCGTATGGAAACAGTAAGTTCGGGTATAGACTATATTACTTGTTATTTTTATTTTTAAAATCAAACTAGTCCCGAATGTTACTGTCACATAGTTCTAGTAGATTTTTACCTATAAGCCCTCCATCCAAACTGTGTCGCAGGCGCAGGTTAGTTCAATGCAGGCAGCCGTTGAGCTTCTCATGAAAACATAATTTTTAACTTTGTGCAGCCCTGTCAGGAACTGTGATAACTGAATATGTAACACGTCAGCCTCAGTTGCAACTGAGGGACTGTCGGGGATAGTACATGATAGCAGAAATTTCTCTCTGGTATACAGTCGGCTTTTCCGATGGGTACGCACTTTTCAACTGTAGGGGGAGTCAAGAGTAGGTTTTTCTTTTCAGTACCTTGTAGCGTACCCTCAGGAGAGCGATTGGTCTGTACCTTTCTGGAAGTGGAGCATATTTTCCTGGTTTGGCAACGACTATAATTACGCTTTTTTTTTTTAAATTTGAAATTTTAGTGTCACTATTACATATTCGTAAAAATTAACTAGCTACTGGTGAGCCCAGTCTTCCCTATGAACTATGGGAGTATGTTTTCTACAGCAGCAGCACTCCGACACTTCATCTGTTGCCGGGCATCACCCACTTCTTTGTCTTCACTGGGCGTATAAATGTAAAGACTTGATGGCGGCTTAGTTACGTTGTTTTGGGAAGTGACGTGTCTTTCGTGCTTATCGATTGTCAGCTCTGAGAGCTGGTTTTTCATTTGGTTATGGCTTCCGGTATGGGTATGCAGCACCGCTCGGGAATTTAATTTTCTCAGTAATATCCAAGTTGTCATGCTGCTGCATTTGAACATCAAATTCTCAAGAGGTTCTTTTCAGCTGGATGTTCTGTTGTTGCTCAGTAGCTCTAAGAATAGTTCGCCAGCATCTAGTACTGCTGTTATTTCGTATTCGGCGTACAGCGCCTTACGTTCCTTGCTCGTACACAGCATGTAAGATTTTTTAACGCCATGGAGTATGTTTTCTTTGCTGTGCTGCGCAGCGAACCTGGAACAGTATATGACTTTTGGCTCTATATGCCTAATATCACCTTCAATTTTGTTTTAACTTGTTCCCATTTGGCTACCCTGAGATTTTATCTTGGAAGAAGTAGTGTTTGACTTATAGAAAGAATTGCAGCTGTCATGGTGATGAGTGATTTAGGAAAGTCGCAAATGTCTTCTCTATGAGCATCGTTCTGCTGGAAGTGGTGCATATGACCTGGTTGTATCCATCATGCCGCCTCTCAGAGTGTAAGATCGGCTTTTTGTTTTGCCGCGTGGAGCAGACCTTACAGTTATGCCCTCTGCCGAATTTACTAATCTTTGTCTTCTTCACTTTCGTTGTAGAGCCGATGCAGATGGAAGGTGCAGCCTCAAGTTTAAATACAAGGGTATAGGAGAGGAGGAGCATTTCTTTAGGTTATCTAGTGTTCAGAAACTTGAATATATAAACAGTTAATTCTTCCTCTTTCACAGAGATAACGAAAACGCCATGGGGTGAGAGGGAGTGAGTAATATTGACATTTACAGTTTCTGCTCAGTTATACGTAACATTTCCTTACCGTGGGTGGTTGACTGAAGCGACAGGTTTGTACCCTAGTATTTTTCCTTTCGACTGGATGTCCTGGTCGTTTGCTGTATGGATTTCCTGTGTTGTGAGAACATCATATTTGTGATCTGCTAGAAGTTCGCCAAGATATCGAGTTTTACCACGGCTTGTATTTATTTGGCATACTCGGAAATTTGGACCGACTGTCAAATGGCGCTTAGGAGAACCGTAGTTCAAAAGGTAATAACGTTTTAGCTTTAGATTAACATAGCAATGTGTTAGGTAGGAGATCCTTATACAATCTGTCGGTTCGTTTTTGATGGTCATTTAACGTTACCTCGGGGAGCACGTGTAGCATTCTGCTATGGACGCGAGCAGCTTTGTTCTCCGATGGTGCTCGTAAACCATCTTTAACAAAGTATGATACACAGTTGTCTTGATTCACAGCTGCTAGAAGCGGCGACAGGGTAGGATGGCACACGCCATGTTAAAATGCGCTGATGTCAGAATGTAGCACAGTATCTTGGGTACGGCAGTAGAGGGAGCAGTGGACACAGCAACCAGCGATATCGCGGGGTTTTTGGCCATGATGTACTGGGAGTCATCGTCATCTTAATACACGGCTGTTAACGGCTCTCTAATGTGGGTGGCTTGATTGCGCTGCATAAGACTCCACAGAACTCACCATCCTGCACAAAGTGTGGGTGGTTGTGCTGTGGTACGATGCCGTTCGCTAAAAGGGGAAAGGCAAGTAACATCGAAGTGTGCCTACTAGAATACAGGTGGAAATTGGTAGGGGCACGCCCCCACAGTAATAGATAATTTTGGTTAGGCTACCAGAAACTACGCTGGATGAGAGTGACTACAGCTCCCATCAGTCTTGATTAAGATAACGACAATGTAGCTCAGGGCTGCTTTGTACTTGCGGTTCAATCAAAGATTGTTGATGGTCAGATGGGTAGGAGACTGACTCCCTATCCTCCAAGCTGGATATCCACAAGCTTAATAGCTACCCCAAAAGAACGGGAAATCGCGGGGGGTCTGGACAATGTGATTAGTGACAGTTAGTTAGCAATGCCGTCACTTGGCCAGCTTTTCTGGTTGCCTTGTTTTTGACTGAAAGATGTCTCAGCTTCGCCTTTCAGCAGTGGTGGTCGGTTTATTTTGTTGAGTCAGTAACAGTATTGTTATACTTGCATCCTTAAATGGTACAAATGGCTCTGAGTACTGTGGGACTTAACTGCTAAGGTCATCAGTCCCCTAGAACGTAGAACTACTTGAACCTAACTAACCTAAGGCCATCACACACATCCATGCCCGAGGCAGGATTCGAACCTGCGACGGTAGTAGTCGCGCGGTTCCAGACTGTAGGGCCTAGAACCGCTCTGCCATTGCATCCATTCTGCATTTTCATCACCATTATAGCATCCCTCTCTCCCTATGATGTCATTCTGCTACACTGTTGCTTCAGAGACCCAATACTTATGGTGTGTGTCTGTTATATATATGTACATCAGTTTTCGTCCGCAGCTCGTGGTCGTGCGGTAGCGTTCTTGCTTCCCGCGCCCGGGTTCCCGGGTTCGATTCCCGGCGGGGTCAGGGATTTTCTCTGCCTCGTGATGACTGAGTGTTGTGTGCTGTCCTTAGGTTAGTTAGGTTTAAGTAGTTCTAAGTTCTAGGGGATTGATGACCATAGATGTTAAGTCCCATAGTGCTCAGAGCCATTTGAACCATTTGAACCATCAGTTTTCCCTTGATGACGTTCTGCTCAGCTGTTACTCACTTCTTGCATTACCAGGGGAAGACTTCAACATTTTATTTCACCATGCTGAGCCTATTACTCCGTGGCACTTCATTAAAAATAATACTGAGGAACCATCTACATATGGTTCCACTCAAAATTCAAAGCCAGCATTACAGCTACAGGCTCTGCAATAGAAGCTTGAGTTAGAAAACAAGAGTCTCATAATGACTGATATTGAAGGATTCGATGTGGGCTACATCTCGTTCTCAGGTTAATTCTGAATGTTTTAATGTATAAACGAAGCTTGAAATTTTAAGATTTCGAAAATTCCCATTAGTATGAAGTGAAATCAAATTTTCCTAAATTCATCGACTGAAATGAGGTATGCAGCACAGGCGATGTCGGCCATTTTTTCATGCAAGGATCTACATCTACATGATTACTCCGCAATTCACATTTAAGTGCTTGGCAAAGGGTTCATCCAACCACAATCATACTATCTCTCTACCATTCCACTCCCGAAGAGAGCGCGGGAAAAACGAATACGTAAACCTTTCTGTTCGAGCTCTGATTTCTCTTACTTTATTGTGATGATCACTCCTACCTATGTAGGTTGGGCTCAAAAAAATATTTTTGCATTCGGAAGAGAAAGTTGGTGACTGAAATTTCGTAAATAGATCCCGCCGCGACGAAAAACGTCTTTGCTTTAATGACTTCCGTCCCATCTCGCGTATCATATCTGCAACACTCTCTCCCCTATTACGTAATAATACAAAACGAGCTGCCCTTTTTAGCATCCTTTCGATGTCCTCCGTCAATCCCACCTGGTAACGATCCCACACCGCGCAGCAATATTCTAACAGAGGACGAACGAGTGTAGTGTAAGCTGTCTCTTTAGTGGACTTGTTGCATCTTCTAAGTGTCCTGTCAATGAAACGCAACCTTTGGCTCGCCTTCCCCACAATATTATCTATGTGGTCTTTCCAACTGAAGTTGTTCATAATTTTAACACCCAGGTACTTAGTTGAATTGACAGCCTTGAGAATTGTACTATTATCGAGTAATCGAATTCCAACGGATTTCTTTTGGAACTCATGTGGACCTGGACCACCTCACACTTTTCGTTATTTATCGTCAACTGCCACCTGCCACACCAAACAGCAACCTTTTCTAAATTGCTTTGCTACTGATACTGGTCTTCGGATGACCTTACTAGACGGTAAATTACAGCAGCATCTGCAAACAACCTAAGGAACTGCTCACATTGTCACCAAGGTCATTTGTATAGATCAGGAACAGAAGAGGCCCAAGGACGCTTCCCTGGGGAACACCTGATGTCACTTAAGTTTTACTCGATGATTTGCCGTCTATTACTACGAACTGCGACCTTCCTGACAGGATATCACGAATCCAGTCGCACAACTGAGACGATACCCCATAGACCAGCAGCTTGATTAGAAGTCGCTTGTGAGGAATGGTGTCAAAAGCTTTCCGGAAATCCAGAAATACGGAATCAACCTGAGATCTCCTGTCGATAGCGGCCATTACTTCGTGCGAATAAAGAGCTAGCTGCGTTGCACAAGAACGATGTTTTCTGAAACCATGCTGATTACGTATCAATAGTTCGTTCCCTTCGAGGTGATTCATAATGTTTGAATACAGTATATGCTCCAAAACCCTACTGCAAACCGACGTCAATGATTTAGGTCCGCAGTTCGATGGATTACTCCTACTACCCTTCTTAAGCGCTGGTGTGACCTGCGCTATTTTCAAATCTGTAGGTACGGATCGATCGGTGAGCGAGCGGTTGTATATGATTGCTAAGTAGGGAGCTATTGTATCAGCGTGATCTGAAAGGAACCTAATCGGTATACAATCTGGACCTGAAGACTTGCCCGTATCAAGCGATTTGAGTTGCTTCGCAACCCCTAGGAGATCTACTTCTAAGAAACTGATGCTAGCAGCTGTTCGTGTTTCAAATTCTGGAATATTCCATTCGTCTTCCCTGGTGAAGTAATTTCGGAAAACTGCGTTCAATAACTCCGCTTTAACGGCACAGTCGTCGGTAACAGTAACATCGGCACTTCTCAGCGATGGTATTGACTGCGTCTTGCCGCTTGTGTACTTTACATACGACCAGAATTTCTTCGGATTTTCTATCAAATTTCGAGACAATGTTTCGTTGTGGAACCTATTAAAGGCATCTCGCGCTGAAGTCCGTGCCAAATTTCGCGCGTCTGTAAATTTTCGTCAATCTTCTGGATTTCACGTTCTTCTGAACTTCGCATGCTTTTCCCGTTGCCTCTGCAACAGCGCACGGACCTGTTTTGTGTACCATGGGGGATCTGTTCCATGTCTTACCAATTTATGAGGTATGAATCTCTCAATTGCTGTTGCTACTATATCTTTGAACTTGACCCACATCTCGTCTACATTTGCATAGTCAGTTCGTAAGAAATGGAGATTATCATGTAGGAGGGCTTCTAGTGACACTTTATCCGCTTTCTTAAATAAAATTATTTTGCGTTTGTTTCTGGTGGATTTGGAAGAAACGGTGTTGAGCCTAGCAACAACAACCTTGTGATCACTAATCCCTGTATCAGTCATGATGCTCTCTATTAGCTCTGGATTGTTTGTGGCTAAGAGGTCAAGTCTGTTTTCGCAACCATTTAAAATTCACCTGAATCCGTGGACTAACTGCTCGAATTAATTTTCGGAGAAAGCATTTAGGACAATCTCGGAAGATGATTTCTGCCTACCACCGGTTTTGGACAAGTATTTTTGCCAAAATATCGAAGGAAGGTTGAAGTCCCCACCAACTATAACCATATGAGTGGGGTATTTATTTATTATGAGACTCAAATTTTCTCTGAACTGTTCAGCAACTATATCATCGGAGTCTGGGGATCGGTAGAAGGAGCCAAATATTAACTCAGTTCGGCTGTTAAGTATAACCTCCACCCATACCAATTCGCACGGAGTATCTACTTCGACTTCACTACAAGATAAACCACTACTGGCAGACACAAACACTCCACCACCAATTCTGCCTAATCTATCTTTCCTGAACACCGTCTGAGAGTACGTAAAAAATCCTGTAGAACTTATTTCAGGCTTTAACCAGCTCTCTGTACCTATAACGATTTCAGCTTCTGTGCTTTGTATTAGCGCTTGAAGCTCTGGGACTTCCCTAGCACAAGTACAACAATTTATAACTACAATTCCGACTGTTCCTTGATCCAAGCACGTCCTGTGTCTGCCATGCACCCTTTGAGATTGCAGCCCATCCCGTACTTTCCCGAGGCCTTCTAACCTCAAAAACAAAAACAAACAAAAGAAGGCCAATCCACGCCACACAGCCTCCGCTACCTGTGTAGCCGCCAGCTGAGTGTAGTGAACTCCTGACCTATTCAGCGGAATCCGAAACCCCACCACCCTATGGCGCTAGTCAAGGAATCTGCAGCCAGCTAAAGTCAGGTAGAAATTTTGGACGAGGAAGAGACTAGTGTTTAACGCCCCGTCGACAACGAGGTCATGAGAGACGGAGCACAAGCTCAGATTAGGAAAGTATGGGGAAGGAAATCGGCCGTGCCCTTTGAAAGGAGCCATCCCGGCATTTGCCTGAAACGATTTAGGGAAATCACGGAAAACCTAAATCAGGATGATCGGAGACGGGTTTGAACCGTCGTCCTCTCGAACGCGAGTCCAGTGCGCTAACCACTGCGTCACCTCGTTCGGTTCATATTTTTGAACAACTGGTAGACACAAAACAACCGTAGGAGGTTGGACCAAGCACTATGCGACTCATGCAAGATAGGGCCCGATCATTTCACATCACATCGGACAGGGATTTTTTTTCGTGTCTTTCAATGTGCCTCACAAACAGTAGTCGCTATTAGTCATATCAGGTGACTCTACCCACGAAATGTTCATCAAGAAACTAAGATACGAAAGATACAGTCCATCAGAATCATCTCACCACACAGACTGACGATTTTATCAGTTGTGAATAAATAGTTGCCACTATATAAGATCAAACCCTCGTATAAGAGGCAATCAAGTAAACACGAGACAGATGCCAAGAAAGTGAGTAAACTATCATTATTTCAAACGTAACAGCCATATTTGTTAATATATTTATCCCACTGTGAGACAAGACCGTGAGAAAATGTTTGCGCTGCCTACAGAATCCTGACTGTACACATTCGTACACTTCTTAGTCTGAAACAAATCGACTGCAAAAAAATGTCTTTCTTCAGGGCTCCAAAGATACGGAAATCGCGTGGGAAAATGGAAAATTCGTAAGGGCTTCCTAGCGAAACTTCGTTAATGTATTCGAAACAATGTTGGCAACATGTGCGCAGCCATTATCCTGCCGTAGAATGATGCCGTCCACAACATTACTGGACCTGATCGCGAGATGAATATTATATTGTTATAAATATGACAACAGCGACGCAAGAGTTTTTTTGTACCACGTTCACAAATGTTTAATACGTTGTTAGTCACACGGCACGCGTCCAGTTCATGCAGACTCCTTCTGAAGTGTCCTCATTGTTGTCAGTCAAAGCTGCGTGACACGTATAGGTAAATCAGCGGTGTTGTGGGAAAGTGGAAGTGTGGAAACAGTAGACGTAATCTCACAGGTAAAAATCACGTGATGTCAGGTCTAGAGAACGTGGGAGCCATGCCAGCGTTTCATTACTGCCAGGTGATGCACGACCAATTCATCATCGCAGTAGCTCGACATCCAAGAACTCATGAAGATCGTTGTGTTAGTGCAGTGGAGCACCATCCTGTTGACAAGTAAAATTATCACTCTCCTCTGGCAACTGCGACTTGTACAATGCAAAATGCCTTCTCCATTTGTCTGGCAGCTGACGATCACTGCAACACAAAAAGAAAAAAATCGTGTAACACCTCAAGTCAATGCAAACACTTTTTACAGTCACTTAAAAATTTGTAAATGACTTTCAATAAGCCAGTATAACAAAGATAAAAATCGTAATGGTAACTCTTAGAGTAATTAATATGTAGAATTTGAAGAATGTCTGTACTATTAACAATATGTGGAATAATTTTCTCAGTACATTCTTATCAAATGCTGAGAGAAATGTTGGTTAGCAGCACGAAAAGTCTCAGATGTCTATAAGAAGATGAAATTTCAGTGGAATAACAAGGCATAATAGGGCAATGTTGACAGGTATGGTTGAAGGACGAAACAGACACAGCTAGACATCTTGAATGTTGTAAGGATACGAATATACAGTATCCAAAGATCACACACAATGACAGATTAGCAACAGAGGCAAGCTTAGTAAACAGTAGGCAACGGTACGCCATCGAACACAAGTGAAGAGGTTGTAAATGCGAATACGGAAACAGCTATAAACAAGAAGTATGAGAAACTGAGGACCGTCTGATTTTGAATAAAATGTAGATGGCAATTAGAAGTGTCACAACCTAACTTTGCACTTCACCACCTACCCATGATTTTAAAGATGCATATAAACGATCAAAATGACAGTGAACTTTTTTATGTACTTCATTTCCCAGGTTAAAATGAAGGTACTGAACATATTTTCTGCCTCAGAATCCTATAATCACATTTTACCATGCATAGTTAACGAAACATCATTCTACAAAACCAACATAATTCCTTTAGAAGGTCACTGAGTACTCGTCACTCCTTTTTATTTCCCTCAAAGATCTCTAAGCCAGAATTAACCACTGATCCTATGTATAAATGCATTTACTTGCTTCCACAGAGTAGGGTAATTTGTTCTTTGAAAAATGAATGTTCACTCTATCCTGCATTGGAATTTTCAACTTCTGAGATAGTATATGTACATGGTTTTATGCGTCTTGGAGAAATAACTCGATTGCAATTAACGGTCACGCAGGTCCGTTCCATATTTCCGTGATGGAAACGAGAGCCATGTTTCTGACAAGCCTTCCTATCAACCATTTTACCGGAAGCAGATATGGGAGTAATTCTCAGCTCTAGATACACGGTGATTGCAATCAAAGAGAAAGTCGTGAATTCAAAGCGGTATTCATGGCTATATTTAATTGCAGGACAAAGTTTTAATCGAGTAATTCCGAACGCCGAGCAGGGGCCATAAATTGTAACGCCGATATCAGATAGAGATTGCTGGCTTTCTCTCTCCACAGAAGTTTCTACACAGCAGGTAGTTGCCTCAGAAATCTGAATTTTGAATCTTCTGCTACATTAAGCACACGTAGAACAAGGGCTCCAACACCTAAATTCAGCTGTCACTTCGGAAGTGTCCAAAGATGTAACCAAACTATTCTGCAGAACACGAATGGCTTTGTTGTTTGGGAAACGTAAGAACAGCAAACGTAGCTCACTCGGATGCTGTACACAACTGAGTCACCGCAACGTGGATTCTGGAAATGATACCAGACATGAAAGTTACAGATCCTTGCAATAATTTTTCATAATCAAATCAGCGAGTACCATAAAAACATGCAGTGTCATATACTAAATTCCAAGCGTTTCGAGGATATGTTACCTGGCAGTTGGCTTCCACTCAAGCACACAGACTATTGGACCGCACTGCTAAAAGACATCAGCCAGTCAACTCCAGTTGAGCTCAAAATGTGACGATTATGCCAACAATCCAAATACATAAATGTCACGTGTATGTTACGCTAACTGCGTCATTTTGCCTTTCCAAATATCTCTTCCAAGTTTACATTCGTACTAAGTGACTACTGCACTGCTATCATTCGAAAGGTGCCAACTAATTTACGTAGTTGATGGTTCTCGGTCACATGATGTGATTCGTAAGATGTGTATACGTAACCTGTATAGTGTGGCTTGCTCAGGCACCGCTGAAACAGGGTCGGCTGGTGTGAAGTGAACCATCTTCACACAATAGTCTGCCAGGTGCGAAAGTCATTCACTATTTCCCAACACTGACTTATAATAGAAGTGATGTAACTTTTGTAAATGAAATTGTGAGAAGGGAGACAAAGACCCTTGTGCGACAAATTTACCATGCTGACTCATGTTGTTGGGAATGGAAGAATGAGTTCATATGGCTCAAATGGCTCTGAGCTCTATGGAACTTAACATCTGAGGTCATCAGTCCCCTAGAACTTAGAACTAATTCAACCTAACTAACCTAAGGACATCACACACATCCATGCCCGAGGCAGGATTGAAACCTGCGACCGTAGCGGTCGTGCGTTTCCAGATTGAAGCGCCTTGAGCCGCTCGGACATACCGGCCGGCGTAGAATAAGTGTAACGTGATAGATAAGCAACACTATACAATAACGACGGCGATGAATAGCAGCAACAATAGACCAGACAATGCTCTCAGTGCCAAATAGCTCGGTAAGTGCCGCCAAAATGCATAAGTTAACTACCATATTTCCTACGCAGTAGCCACGTGCCAATATCAGAATCTCAAATTGTACCGGAAACGGAGAAAAAGACAGAATTAATTGACACTTTTAATGCAGTTCTTACATAGATCAAGTACGTGGCTTGAACTTATCCCGCCCTTTTTTCATTGAACTGTTCACGTGTTCCAATTTCTCGTCACTGTAATTAACATTTTCCACAAATATAGGAAAGATTTTCCGTTTGTAGGTATTTTTACTTTGGCCAAGGTGTAACTATAAAGTCTGACATATTTCGGAAAAAATTATCTTATAAGAAGTAGATTTTTATCACAGTTTCAACTTCCAAAATTGCGAAATTTCTACAGCTTTAAAGTTTTTCTGAAAACTTTCTTCGCATATCGTATTTTTCGGCACTCACCGTAAGTGAAATATGGAAGGACAGGGATTTACTTGTAATATACATCATTCACACTGTTTTCGTATATAGTGAAAAGGACTGGAATTTGTTGGTGAAAAAGAAAGAAAACTTTCTGTTCTACATACTGTGCAACATGTGGACATTACAGACTCAGTTTAGTGTCTTAACCACTGTGCCACATCACCTGGTAATTTAATAATAGACCGCTCCCTAAGACTGTGCTCCAATCACTGCTACGCCGATGGCAGCGACAATAATGCATGGGCGCTACGAACGTTTTTGGACCTCTTCCTCACCATAACAGTTGTCTTCGAGGTTTCCCATAGCTTGATACCATACACGTTCACGTTGTAAGACGCTTTTTGATTGCGGTCAAGTGACCTCACGAACATCCTCATGTTAGTGGACGGTTTCGCATGTCCTTATAGCATAACTCTGGAACGACAGGATCGTGCACTGTCACAAGTTCAGGGTGTCAGTGAGACATTGTAGGCTAACAACTGGATGCACACTGACGGAAAGTAGTTTATTTCACCGATCTCCGTTGAGAGATAATACCTGGCAAGTCAGAAGCCCACTTTCTTTGCTTGTGAACATCCGTCAAATGAGTTCAAATCCGATTAACTTCTAGGAACAGCCCTGCTGGTAACTAAGCGAACTTTCTGATACGCACAAAATAATATCAACTAAGCGCTTCAGTCACTTTTTAGTTAATGCTCCCTATGTCTTTCGATGTTCCGGACTCCAGCAACTGACTATCTTCGTTCTCCCAAGTCCAGAAATGTACCTGAAGGCTGTACGTACCACATCTATTTCTCAGACAGTGATGTGACATATACATTGACTAATAATATACAGTACATGAACAGGTTTTTTATATAAGCACCCAAAGAAAAGTTAGTCAACCCCTTAAAGGAACGCTATAAATAGTGTAGAGCTGGAACCTGGTGGTTACGTGAACCTACGTCACTGACATAACTCACGGTATTGAAGTCGTTTTGTATGGAATGGCAGACCAATAATGTGCATAGAAGTGGAGACGTGACAGTGTGGCTAATATGAGCTATCATGTCCATGACGACACAGTGAATTAAATTCGTAGATTTTTCTTATGTATCAATGCAGTCTGTCCAATGTGTGTACTACAAATGGCGTACCATTTGCAGCTATGTAACGTGGCACAACTAGTGGCCATTAAGAGGTCCAGTCTGGGGTCAGAGTACTGTAGCTATGAGATTCTTGGCCACTTCCCACGCAACTAGCACCGAGAAGGACCATGTCCCTTCCGAAGTCAGAATCCTATATAGGGAAAAACAAAATGGCACTGGTGAAAAATTGAAGGCAGAAACGTAAAAAAGTAATACGATTGGAAATTAAAAATGAGATAAGCAATTTAGAAAAAAGAATAGATAGGTGTGCCGTGGAATGGCCCATTTTTGATGGCAAGTATCCCTGACGCTTGGCGGTGGCGACATCCTGGGCTGAGCCAGAGGAGCAGAAGTGCAGTTGGCACAAGGAGATGAGAATAGTATGAATAATGTGTGAATTGTCTAGGTAAAGTCATTTAGTGGACCTTGAGAGAGATCGGTGTTTATTCAGATTTCAAAGTCGGGAATGCATCAGGAGAGGTCAGGCAACTATGGCCTGGGGCAGATATTGTTGGATTTTGTACCACGGAAGTACGTTGGGTGACCTGTTGTTGATGTGATCTTCAGTCCAAAGACTGGATTGATGGATCTCTCCATGCTACTCTATCTTGTGCAAGCCTCTTCATCTCCGCGTAACTACTGCTACATACATCCTTCTGAATCTGCTTGGTGTATTCATCTCTTGGCCTGCCTCTACAATTTTTACCCTTCACGCGTCTCTCCAGACTAAATTGGTGATCCTTTGATGCCTCAGAGCGTGTCCTACCAACCGATCTCTTATTCTAGTCAAGTTGTGCAACAAATTTCTCTTGCCCCAATCCTACTCAGCACCTTCTCATTAGTTACGTGATTTACCATCTAATCGTCAGCATTCATCTGTAGCACCACATTTCAAAAGCTTCTATTCTCTTCTTGTCTACACTGTTTATCGTCCATGTTTCACTTCCATACATCGCTACACTCTACACGAATACTTTCAGAAAAGATTTTCTGACACTTAAAACTGTACACAGTATCAATGGATTTCTCTTCTTCAGAAACGCTTTCCCTGCCAATGCCAGTCTTCATTTTATATCCTCTCTACTTCGACCATCATTTTCCTGCCGATATAACAAAACTGATTTTTACTTTAGACTCCTCACTCCGTAAGCATCACCTGACTTATTTCGACTACACTCTATTATCCTCGTTTTTCTTTTATTTATGTTCATCTGATATCGTCCTTCCAAGACACCGTCCATTCGGTTCAACTGTTCTTCCAAGCCCTTTGCTATCTCTGACAGAATTTCAATGTCATCAGCTAATCTCAAGGTTTTTACTTCTTCCCCTTGGATTTTAAATCCTATTCAAAATGTTTCTTTTCTTTACTCTACTGCATGCTCAATACACAGATGGAATAACATCAGGGATAGGCTACAAGACTGTGTCTATCCCTTCTATATCACTGCTTCCGTTTCGTGCTCCTCGACTCCTGTAACTGCATTCTTGTTTCTATACTAAATTATAAATAGCTTTTCGCTTCCTATTTTCTACCCCGGCCACCCTAAGAATGTGAAAGAGAGTACTCCAGTTAACAATGACAGAAGCTTTCTTTAAGTCTACAAAAGCTAGAAACTTAGATTTGCCTTTCCTTAACCAATGTTCTAAGATAAGTTGTAAGGTCAGTATTGCCTGGCGTGTTCCTGCATTTCGACGAATTCCAAACTGAATTACCCCGGGTCGGCTTCTACCAGTTTTTTCATTCGTCTGTAAGGAATTCATGTTAGTAATTTGCAACTGTGACTTATTAAACTGACAGTTCAGTAATTTTCACACCTGTCAGCTCCTGATTCCTTTGTAATTGGAATTATTTTATTCTTTTTTTATGTCCGAGGGTGCTTCGCCTGTCTCATACATCTTGCTCACCAGATGGTAGATTTTTTTCATGGTTGGCTCTCCCAAGGCTATCAGTAGTCCTAACGAAATGTTGTCTACTCCCGGGGCGTTGTTTCGACTTAGATCTTTCAGTGCTCTCTCAGATTCTTCACGCAGGATCACATCTCACATCTCAGCTTAATCTACGACCCCCTCCGTTTCCATTAAATTACCCTCAAGTACCTCTATATGAACCATGGCCTCCCCCCATGAACCATGGACCTTGCCGTTGGTGGGGAGGCTTGCGTGCCTCAGCGATATAGATGGCCGTACCGTAGGTGCAGCCACAACGGAGGGGTATCTGTTGAGGTCAGACAAACGTGTGGTTACTGAAGAGGGGCAGCAGCCTTTTCAGTAGTTGCAGGGGCAACAGTCTGGACGATTGACTGATCTGGCCTTGTAACACTAACCAAAATGGCCCTGCTGCTCTGGTACTACGAACGACTGAAAGCAAGGGGAAACTACAGCCGTAATTTTTCCCGAGGGCATGCAGCTTTACTGTATGATTAAATGATGATGGCGTCCTCTTGGATAAAATATTCCGGAGGTAAATTAGTCCCCCGTTCGGTTTTCCGGGCGGGGACTACTCAAGAGGACCTCGCTATCAGGAGAAAGAAAACTGACGTTCTACGGATCGGCGCGTGTAATGTCAGATCCCTTAGTCGGGCAGGTAGGTTAGAAAATTTAAAAAGGGAAATGGATAGGGTAAAGTTAGATATAGTGGGAATTAGTGAAGTTCGGTAGCAGGAGGAACTAGACTTTTGGTCAAATGAATACTGGTTTATAAATACAAAATCAAATAGGTGTAATGCAGGAGTAGGTTTAATAATGAATAAAACAATACGAGTGTGGGTAAGCCACTACAAACAGCATAGTGAACGCATTATTCTGGCCAAGATAGATACGAAGCCCATGCCTACTACAGTAATACAAGTTTATATGCCAACTAGCGCTGCAGATGACGAAAAAATTGAAGAAATGTATGAGGAGATAAAATAAATTTTTCAGATGGTGAAGGAAGACGAAAATTTAATAGTCATGGGTGACTGTAATTCGGTAGTAGGAATTGGAAGAGAAGGAAACGTAGTAGGTGAATATGGATTGAGGGGAAGAAATCAAAGAAGAGGCCGCCTGGTAGAATTAACTTAATCATAGCTAAGACTTGGTTCAAGAATCATAAAAGAAGGTTGTATACATGGAAGAAGCCTGCAGATACTGACAGGTTTCAGCAGTTGTGGATTATGACCACAATCTATTAGTTATTAACTGTAGATTAAAACTGAAGAAACTGCAAAAATGTGGGAATTTAAGGAGATGGATAAACTGACTAAACCAGAGGTTGTACAGAGTTTCAGGGAGAGTATGAGGGAAAATTGACAGGAATGGGGGAAAGAAATACAGTAGAAAAGGAATGGGTAGCTTTGAGGGATGAAATAGTGAAGGCAGCAGAGGATCTAGTAGATAAAAACACGGGGGCTAGTAGAAATCCTTGGGTAACAGAAGAAATATTGAATTTAATTGATGAAAGGAGAAAATATAAAAATACAGCAAATGAAGCAGGCAAAAAAGAATACAAACGTCTCAAAAATCAGATTGACAGGAAGTGCAAAATGGCTAAGCAGGGATGGCTAGAGGACAAATGTAAGATTGTGAGGCTTGTCACACCAGGGGTAACATAGATACTGCCTACAGGAAAATTAAACAGACCTTTGTAAAAAAGAGAACCACTTGTATGAATATCAAGAGCTCAGATGGAAACCCAGTTCCAAGCGAAGAAGGGAAAGCAGAAAGGTGAAAGGAGTAAATAGAGGGTCTATACAAGGGCAGTGTACTTGAGGACAATATTATGGAAATTGAAGAGCATGTACATGAAGATGAAATGGGAGATACGATACTGCGTGAAGAATTTGACAGAGCAATGAAAGACCTGACTCGAAACAAGGCCCCGGGAGTAGACAACATTCCATTGCAACTACTGACGGCCTTGGGAGAGCCAGTCCTGACAAAACTCTACCATCTAGTGAGCAAGATGTATGAGACCGGCGAAATACCGTCAGACTTCAAGAAGAATACAATATTTACAAACCGAAAGAAAGGAGGTGTTGACAGACGTGAAAAATACCGAACTATCAGTTTCATAAGTCACAGCTTCAAAATACTGACGCGAATTCCTTACAGACGAATGGAAAAACTGGTAGAAGCGTTACTCGGGGAAGATCAGTTTGAATTTGGTAGAAAGATTGGAACACGTGAGTCAATACTTACCTTACGACTCACTTAAGTAGAAGATTAAGGAAAGGCAAACCTACGTCTCTAGCATTTGTAGACTTAGAGAAAGCTTTTCACAATGTAAACACGAATACTCTCTTTCTAATTCTAAAGGTGGCAGGAGTAAAATACAAGGAGCGAAAGGCTATTTACAATTTGTACAGAAATAAGATGGCAGTTATAAGAGTCGTGGGGCATGAAAGGGAGGCAGTGGTTGGAAAGGGAGTGAGACAGGGGTGTAGCCACACCCCGATGTTATTTAATCTGTATATTGAGCAAGCAGTAAAGGAAACAAAAGAAAACTTCGGAGTAGGTATTAAAATCCATGGAGAAGAAATAAAAGCTTTGAGGTTCGCCGATGAAATTGTAATTCTGTCAGAGACAGCAAAGGACTTGGAAGAACAGTTTAATGGAATGGACAGTGTGTTGAAAGGAGGATATAAGATGAACATCAACAAAAGCAAAACGTGGATAATGGAATGTAGTCGAAATAAATCGGGTGATGCTCAGGGAAATAGATTAGGAAATGAGACACTTAAAGTTGTAAAGGAGTTTTGCTATTTGGGGAGCAAAATAGCTGATGATGGTCGAAGTAGAGGGGGGAAAAAATATAGACTGGCAATGGAATGGAAAGCGTTTCTGAAGAAGAGAAATTTGTTAACATCGAGTATAGATTTAAGTGTCAGGAAGTCGTTTCTGAAAGTATTTGTATGGAGTATAGCCATGTATGGAAGTGAAACGTGATTGATAAATAGTTTGGTAAAGAAGAGTTGTTGTAGTTGTTTTTGGGTAAGGAGACTAGTCAGCGAGGTCATCGGTCTCATCGGATTAGGGAAGGATTGGGAAGGAAGTCGGCCGTGCCCTTTCAGAGGAACCATCCCGTCATTTGCCTGGAGTGATTTAGGGAAATCACGGTAAACCTAAATCAGGATGGCCGGACGCGGGATTGAACCGTCGTCCTCCCGAAAGCGAGTCCAGTGTCTAACCACTGCGCCACCTCGCTCGGTGGACAAGAAGAGAATAGAAGCTTCCGAAATGTGGTGCTACAGAAGAATGCTGAAGATTAGATGGGTAGATCACATAACTAATGAGGAGGTATTGAATATGATTCTGGAGAAGAGGAGTTCGTGGCACAACTCGACTAGAAGAAGGGATCGGTTGGTAGGACATGTTCTGAGGCATCAAGTCATCACCAATTTATTACTGGATGGCACCGTGGAGGGTAAAAATCGTAGAGGGAGACAAAGAGATGAATACACTAAGCAGATTCAGAATGATGTAGGTTGCAGTAGGTACTGGGAGATGAAGAAGCTTGATCAGGATAGAGTAGCACGGAGAGCTGCATCAAAACAATCTCAGGACTGAAGACCACAACAACAACAACCTCTACAAACTCTTTCCACCTTTCTGCTCGCCCTTCTTTGCTTAGGGCTGGTTTTCCATCTGAGCTCTTGATATTCATACAGGTGGTTCTGTTTCCTTCAAAGATCTCTTTAATTTTCCTGTAGGTGGCATCTATCTGACCCCTAGCAATATATGCTGCTACACCCTCAGATTTGTCTTCTAGCCACTGCTGCTTAGCCATTTTGCACTTCCTGTCGATCTCCTCTTTGAGACGTTTGTATTTCTTTTCGTTTGCTTCATTCAATGCATTTTTTTATATTTTCTCCTTTCACCAATTAAATGCAATATCTCTTGCTTCACCCAAGGATTTCTACTTGCCCGAGTCTTATTACCTGGTTAATGCTCTGATGCCTTCAGTATTTCATCTCTCAAAGCTACCCATTCTTCTTCTACTGTATCCTTATCTCCTGTTCTTGTGAAATGAGATTAGCCGATGAAATGTCTGATATAATGTGACGTTCGTGAACCTCCGGTGATTATTGTCAGTACCATTTGCCACTGTATGCTGTGTGGCGGTTGGCTACGTAGCGGCTCTGAAGCTAACGGCGGCACCTAGGTTGTCAGCCAAGTTGCGGTCAAACGAAATATACTAAACCTCGTCCAGTGTTGGTAATTAATATAACCTTAAGAGTTGGTTAAGTCTGTCTAATTCTCACTGTACGTGAGGTAGGAAAGTCCCTAATTACGATTTCAGGGTTAACAGAAAATTATGCCTGTTACAGTAAGTTGTGTAAATAATTGTTATTGTTTAACGGTTTTTCTGGTCGTTCTTCAAATCTCGAGCAGGCAAACAGTGAATTAAGTGGAAGGACCAGACGGTCTGAGGTTCACATCAACCAACATTGTTTACTAAGACATATTCACTCAAGAAAAAGTACTGCAATCAGATAGGAGCAATTAACATGATTAAAAACAATACTTTGAACTTTTTGGATTTAAGAAATTACGCAGACTAATTTAGTGACAGATTAAATATGCCAATATATAAAGCCAAAAAGTTGTGTCTTACAGTGGCTCTTCAATCTCAGACTCAAAATTTCTATCATTACGAACTACAACCAGAAAATTCTTCAACAAATGAACAAATAATTAGTGTATGGTAACAGATGGTTCTCCAAAGCATCATAGAAGCATAACTCTTCTCAAAAGGTTAAAAACGTACGAGGGTAATCCCGAAAGTAAGGTCTCCTATTTTCTTTTATAAGTAGAGAACGCTGTGTGGCAGTTGGCCACACTGTTATGAGGAGTGCTTCACGCACTGTGTGTAAAGTGTGTAAACATGCGCACGCCGCGCTTAGGTGCTGTCTTGGCCTGACAACCGTTGAGAATGGAGCTCCCGTTGGATGTTACCGGCAAGTGCGAATTGCGCACAGTTATTCGGTTTTTGAATGCAAAGGGCACTGCGCCGATTGAAATCCGTCGCCAGTTGACATAAGTGTGTGGTGAGTCGTGCATGGATGTCAAAATTTTTCGTAAGCGGTATATAGAGTTTGCAGCTGGTCGGACCGAAATTCGCGACGAACAAAGGAGCGAGAGGCCGTCAATTTCTGAGGAGACTGTCGAAGGTTGAGCAAAGCATGCGTGAAGTTCGGCGGATCACCCTGGATGATCTCTGTACGTTGATCCTGAGGTTTCCCGAAGCACTGTTCACAGAATTTTAACAGAAACATTGACCTACCGGAAGGTGTGCGCAAGATGGGAGCCACGCATGCTGACTGAGGACGACATGCGGCAACGAGTTGATGCCTCCCGCGCATTTCTTCACCGCCTTGCAGTCGAACTGGACAATATTCTGGACTCAACTGTCGCGGGTGATGAAACCTGGGCATACCACTTTGCATCTGAGACCAAGCAATAATTATGCCACTGACGGTATCCTTCTTCGCCAAAGTCGCGGAAATTCAAACAAACACAGTCTGCCGGTAAAGATATGACAACCGTTTTTTGGGATCAGAAAGGGGTATTGCTAGTCGAATTTATGCCCAGTGGGACGGCAATTAACGCTGACACGTACTGTGAGACTCTGAACCGGGTAATTCAGAACCGGAGAAGAGGAGTGTTGAGCAACAGCGTACACATTCTCCATGACAGCCCTCGCCCACACATGCTCGGCAAACCGTTGCTCTCCTGCAACAGTTTCGGTGGAAGATAATCCCCATCCACCCCATGGCGCCCAGTGACTATCACCTGTTCCCAGGTTAAAAGAACATTTGGCCGGAAAGCGACTATTAGGCCCCGACGATGACGTGAAAGAAGAGGTTCACAACTTTCTGAACAGCATGGCGGCAATCTGGTATGACATGGACATACAAAAACTGCCACATCGCCTACAAAAATGCATCGACAGAAATGGTGATTATGTCGAAAAATAGGTAAATGTGCAAGATGTAAACTGACGTAAACCACTGTAGAAACAAACAGGTCTCTGTACTTGTAAAGAAATTGGAGACCTTACTTTTGGGATTACCCTTGCTATACAGCCGCTACCTAGGTGCCTTCTTAAAACACACCTCCAATGGCATCTAGATAATTTAATAAAGTAAACAGGTGCACAAATTTACAGGGCTGCCTTCAGGCAGACAGCAATTTTCCTTAAATCTCGCCCCAATGAGCAGTTAAGTAATTAATAAGAGAACGAGTGTGCACAAAGTGATATAACTGGCTTCAGAAAGACAGTGAAGATTCTCTTACGGTAAACGTACCTTGGCAACGGCCGTGCCTCAGTGGCTACACCGGTTTCCGTCAGACACCGAAGTTAAACGCTGTCGGGCGTGGCCGGCACTTGGACGGGTGACCATCCGGGCCGCCATGCGCTGCTGCCATTTTTCGTAGTGCTCTCAGCCTTGTGATGCCAATGGGGGAGCTACCCGATCAAATAGTAGCGGCTCCGGTCAAAGAAAACCGTCGTAACGACTAGGAGAGCGGTGTGCTGACCACATGCCCCTCCTGACTGCATCCTAAGCTGAGGATGACACGGCGCTCGGGTGGTCCCGATGGACAACTTGTGGTCTGACGACGGAGTGCTAAACGTACCCTAGAAAACACTTATGTGATTCAGCAAGTGAACGTGCATGCATAGCGGGTCAAGAACCCCATTTAAAAGGGAAGGGAACCAATAATTAGGACTCAGAACTAACTTGTACCAGAAGGTAAATAAATAAAAGTTGAGAAAAGGTCACCCCATGGACAATACTCGTTTTGTTTGAATTTCGTTAACTCAGCCTGTCTGTTCTATACATAATCATTAATACTGAATTTATAACGGCAGGCTTAGAATGGAGTTGCTTACTTTTGATAGCAGGAATTTCTTTCTCTCTTTTTATATGGCCTACTGAGATAAAAGACCTTGGACTCATAATTATTGTCGCCAACGTAACCTTCTCTGACTATAATGCCCGTTAATAGATTAAGGTTCTGGCCCATCTAAATTTTGAGAACGTTTGGGATTACCCTAGCTATCAAGCAGCTACCTAGTTGCCTTCCTGACACACCGAGGAAACAAAGTGATATGCGGTAGTTGGGTTGAGATTACTCCACACTTAATTAACTGCGCAAAAGATTAATTTGTGCAGATTTTTGTGTATCAGGTAGTATCAACGTATATTGGAGCACTAACTCTAATCATGGAACGGCACCTATTGGGACGTTACAACTTCATTCCTGGGTGCCCTTTTGCACCCACGGATATTTTATAAGGTCGCAAGGTATAACGCAATAGGGATTTTGGGGCAGTCAGAGGAAACTACGTGCTGGCCTGAACTAATGTTGTGCCACAAACTTAAGATTGGAGTACCCTAATCATTAATGCTATTAATGTGACTTTCTCTTCCATCATGGTTAGAAGTAAGGCAGCTGTTAACGGAAGTTGCTTTAAAATTACAAGTTATTTTTATATTTGATTAATCTTTTTGCATTTAAGAGTTTGACAAACATTCATGATATTATTTATTATTTACGGGGCATCACATACCTTTAGAAATTCTATTTCACAATATTTCACCTGAGAATTACGAGGCGTGTTGGCTTCAATTTGCGTAGTCCTGTGGGCATGGGAAAGTTTTGGAAAGCACGTGGTCACTGTTCTGTTTTAACGACAGACATTCATACGCTTATATACCCTAAATAATCAACACGAGCAGGCAAATATCGACAGCATTTTGATGAGAAGATGTTTTTATACTTCATGGCTGGCATCGAGCATGATTTTGTAGCGGCTTGTAGAGAAACGGACTCATCCCAAAAAACGCGTACTCGTTACAAATTTTGAATAAAACATTCCGAAATCGACACAAGACAATTTAAAAATGTTCATCAATAATAAAAGGTAAGCTGTAACATTTCTTACTAAGTTTAATGGAGATTAAGATTTGAATTTATGGACCACCTGGTTAGGTCCCTAAATAATCATCACTGAAACATCTATGAAAATGAAATTGTTGAGTTTAACAAGTAAGTAAAATTCAGATAACTTTGTCCCGTATTCGACACAGCCGTTCTGAAGGAACGTGTGGTCGCTTATCTGTCTTCAAACACCCTCCGCTACCAACGGCCGCGCGGAGCCCTCTCAGAGTAGCCTGAAGTGGTGGGGGAAGCCCATAACCAACCTCTGCTAGGAAAACGTTTTAGCTTTTTCACATCTTTGGCCAAATACTCACGTTCTTTTTCTTAGCCTTCCACAGATAGCAGTTAAGTTGGTAGAAGATTCAGAAACCCACCACTTCTCTAGTTCGTTTGCTGCCACATTGAAAATATTCATACATGACCACACACTTTAAGGAGGGGTGAAAAAGAGGCAAAGAAGGACGTGCGCATTGGAATGAATGGAAAATATGTCGACCCATAATCATTCCACAGGCATGCGGTAGTAGGGGCTGAGATTACTCCACACTTAATTAATTACGTAAAAGACTAATTTATGAAGATTTTTGTGTATCAGGTAGTATGAACGTATATTGGAGCACTAATTCTAATCATGGAACGGCACCTATTGGGACGTTACAAAGGCAGCCCAAGGGGCAAAGCCCTGCGGTTCACATTTATCAAATGCTTTTGCTTTGAATATGCTGCGCGTTCTAACTTCTCGGACACTTACATTGTTCTCACGAAATTTTCTCGCCAGAGGGTTACTCGTGCAGGGAGTGGGAGGTTTTTCGCTCCCGTACATGTTGCCGTGGTTTTTCGCTTCGAGATTAGCGCCGTGGGTTGTGTGGTGGCTCTCGGTGAGGGAGGTCCGGCGACTGAGGCTGGCTGTGACGACAGGCGCCGGGCTGTCGGCTGTAGTCTATCGAAGGCGGCTGTTACTTGTACAGTTGCGTGGTCCGCCGTTGACATTGCTATAGACATGTGTATTTCGAACGGCTGTATTGGCTTCCTTAAGAGCATGTCTCTTGTGGAAAATGCATGTCTCTTGTGGAGTCTGCATTGAGTTGGTGACATAGCGGCAGAATATTGTGGGCGTCTTGTCAGTTCTTTTTACTCTGGCCACCTGTCGGCACCGTGTTAATTCTAGCCGGTCTAGAGAGCTATGTTATGTGCCTGCGGTTTCTTTCTGCCGAATCCTTCAGAAAGAATTTCTGTGCTACTTGTAGCGTTCCTGAAGCCTCGTTGCATTTGTAATCCGAGTTATGTTTATTCTCTTGTCAACGTTTGAACAGTTCTGTGACCTCAAGTTGATCGTATTTTGTTAAACATTTAAATCAGTAGCTAATGCACGTAATAAGAGTATCAGTGCATGCTTATGTTTTAGTTATGTTGGTTGCTTGTGGTCATACATATATATATATATATATATATATATATATATATATATATATATATATATATACTACTACTACTGGCCATTAAAATTGCTGCACCACGAAGATGACGTGCTACAGGCGCGAAATTTAACCGACACGAAGAATATGCTGTGATATGCAAATGATTACCTTTTCAGAGCATTCACACAAGGTTGGCGCCGGTGGCGACACCTACAACGTGCCGACATGAGTAAAGTTTCCAACGGATTTCTCATACTCAAACAGCAGTTGACCGCCGTTACCTGGTGAAACGTTGTTGTGATGCATTGTGTAAGGAGGAAAAAAGCGTACCATCACGTTTCCGTATTATAGCCTATCGTGATTGCAGTTTATCGTATCGCGACATTGCTGCTCTCGTTGGTCGACATCCAATGACTGTTAGCAGAACATGGAATCGGTGGGTTCAGGAGGATAATACGGAATGTCGCGCTGGATCCCAACGGCCTCGAATGACTAGCAGTCGAGATGACAGGCATCTTATCCGCATGGCTGTAACGAATCGTGCAGCCACGTTTGGATCCCTGAGTCAACACATGTGGACGTTTGCAAGACAAGAACCGTCTGCACGAACAGTTCGACGACGTTTGCAGCAGCATGGACTTTCAGCTCGGAGACCGTGGCTGCGGTTACCCTTGACGCTGCATCACAGACACGAGCGCCTGCGATGGTGTAATCAACGACGAACCTGTGTGCACGAATGGCAAAACGTAATTTTTTTTGGGACGAATCCAGGTTCTGTTCACAGCATGCTGATGGTCGCATCCGTGTTTGGCGACATCGCGGTGAACGCACATTGGAAACGTGTATCAGTCATCGCCATACTGGCGTATCCCCCAGCGTGATGTTATGGGGAGCCACTGGTTACACGTTTCGGTCACCTCTTGTTCGCATTGGCGGTACTTTGAACAGTGGACGTTACATTTCAGATGTGTTACAACCGGTGGCTGTAGCCTTCATTCGATCCCTGCGAAACCCTACATTTCAGCAGGATAATGCACGACCGCATGTTGCAGGTCCTGTATGGGCCTTGCTGGATACAGAAAATGCTCGACTGCTGCCCTGGCTAGCACAATCTCCAGATCTCTCACGAACTGAAAACGCCTGGGCAATGGTGGCCGAGCAACTGGCTGGTCACAGTACGCCAGTCACTACTCCTGATGAACTGTTGTATCGTGTTGAAGCTGCACGGGCAGCTGTACCTGTACACTCCATCCAACCTGTGTTTGACTCAATGCCCAAGCGTATCAAGGTCGTTATTAGGGCCAGAGGTGGTTGTTCTCGGTACTGATATCTCAGGATCTACGCACCCAAATTGCGTGAAAATGTAATCACATGTCATTTCTAGTATAATATATTTGCCCAATGAATACCCGTTTATCGGTGCATTTCTTATTGGTGTAGCATATTTAGTGTCCAGTAGCGTAGTAACAAACTAACAATTTTCGGATTTTTCCTTAGACTATGAAGCCATGCTTTTTTCCTGCTTTCATGATACTAGGTCAGCGGGAAGTACTAATAAGTTTTGTAGAGCGACTATGCAAATATCAAATTACGTGACTTAAATGACCATATATTTTAGTTAAACTGACTTAGATAATTACAACTGTTATACCGCTAAGGGACCATCGATCTTAGTATCTGAATAAATTTCCAAGGGAAATTTGGAGTCTGTGGTAAGTTCCTACGGGACCAAACTGCTAAGGTCATCGGTCCATAGGCTTACACCCTACATAAATTTCGATTTAATACGTCTATCTGTGGGATGGACAGACAGTCAGTTAACAAATAAAAAAAAAAGTGATATATATATATATATATATATATATATATATATATATATATATATATATATATATACCAAGATCTATTGTTCCCTGGCGGCATAATAAACATTAACTTTTAAGTCTATGTAATCAAAAAATACGGTCATTTATGTCACATACTTTTATACTCGCAAACTCACTCATCATAAGCTAAAGAGTGTTTCCTGTGGTATAAAATAGTGAAATATAGCTAAAAGAGGGATTTCACTCCACAAGTAAACGGTAAAATCCGAAATAGTTTATTTTTAACTATATTACATGAAAAAAAAATTTTTTTCCTTTTTTATCCGACTGTGTGTGTCCCTCCAGTTGTTACGACCCCTTTTTCTCACGAAAGAGTAGATATATCAAATTGAAATCTATATCACATACCGAGTCTGTTGTCCGTTGGTGCTTTAAAAAGAGGTGAACTTCCAAATCAGAACAATGAAAAGATATGGCCACTTACGTCACGTATTTTGATAAACTTGCTCATCAAAACTTACAGTGTACCTCCCTCTGACGTAGAATCATGAATTTTGGCAAGGCTCACGGAATAAGTGAAGGAAAAAGAATCTTTTGTCATGTGCTATCCGACGTCAGACTTGATATTAAAGCGATCTCGAACGTCTCGGGATCCTTAGGACTCATATATCACCAGTATCAGTGTAGATATCCGGCATAAATAGAAGATATACTCGGCTCCCGGAATGTATCAACTGTCTGTATGCATGATTAAGTTCGAACGGAACTCCCAGTGCACGAGTTTTACTCCCACATTCCGAGTATTTTTTTTTTTTTTTTTTCAGTCTTCCCCTGCAATGTTCGACAGTTCCTGTGCGACAGCTCATGAGGTCAGCCTAGTCTTCTTTCGGCTTTGGTTATTCCTCCACTTTACATTTCACGAAACAATCACCAGTAGTGGACTTGGGCGGCTGTAGAAGGGCTGGATTTGTTACTCAGGTGACATCCAACGACTAGTTCACGTCTGAAGTCAATGAATTCTGCTGACCGATCCATTCTGTTTTAGTGTTTTTTCTACTGTCAACACTGTACTCCCGTCTTTCTTTATCCCAGAGGGTCAGCTCTTGTGATATCTAGTGCTCAATGCTGCAATAAATAATGCTCTCCAGATTCTTTTGATATGATACTCTGTAACAGTATAATACAGATGTGCCGGCCGGTGTGGCCGAGCGGTTCTAGGCGCTTCAGTCCGGAACCGCGCGACCGCTACGGTCGCAGATTCGAATCCTGCCTCGGGCATGGATGTGTGTGATGTCCTTAGGTTAGTTAGGTTTAAGGAGTTCTAAGCTCTAGGTGACTGATGACCTCAGATGTTAAGTCTCATAATGCTCAGAGCCATTTGAACCAATGCAGATGTGGTACCTAAAATTTTTGCCTTTTACGTTTATTGTAAATATGAGGCACTTGTCTTGTGGAAGGAAGAATTATTGGGTTTAATGTCCTGTCGAACAACAGAGCATTCGAGATGGAGCACAAGCTAGGATTGTGTCAAGGATGGGGAAGGAAATCGGCCATGCTCTTTCAAAAGAACAATCCTGCCATTTGTCTCGAGTTATTCTGAGAAAACAAGGAAAACCTAAATCTGGATGGCCTGATACGGGTTTGAACTGTCGTCCTCAAGAATGCGAGCCACCTCTCTCGGTCTTGTTTCAGTTTGTAAATCTTAATTATTATGTGGTAATTAAAAATCTAATAAGTGCTGTAACATGTATAAGTTACTTTGCCTTATGATGCCTTTATTCTGTGTTAATTCCATAAGGGAAAGCTAAGAAAAGTAATATCGTTGGCAGAGAGAGCCCTTTCTGGAGGCGGGTGTGACGTCAGAGTAGAGCGCGCTTGGTGTTTACTTCGTTGTGAGCCGTAGAGGCGAACACCACGTAAGTGGCGTGCACTGTCGGGCTAGTGTGAGGCATAACTATTCCTAAGAAGGCACCAAGAGCACGACGTGTGTGGGCACGTGTAAAATACTCCATTAACATCAAGATCCTATCCCATAATTCATAATTGAGAACCATGGTGTCCCCGCAGTATTATAAGGGCGTTCAAAAAGAAACGAGCCGGAGGCATAATTACAGAAACCTATACCTGTATGTTAGAAGTGTTTAACCTGGCTGTTGAGATACTTGTTCCACTGTGACACAAGGTAGTGAATGCCTGTCTCATAAAATTCCAGGGGCTGCGATGTTAACCACTTCCGCATGTACAGCTGAACTCTTCGTGCGAGGTGTATCGTTTACCCCTCTGAGCCTTTTTAAGGGGACCAAAAATGGCGTAATCACAGGGAGGGAGATCCGGACTGTATGGAGGCTGGCCGAGAACCTCCCATTAGAATCTCTGCAGGAGTGCCGTGGAGGCTTTGCATTGTCATGGAGCAGAATGACCCCACAGGTGAGATTATTGCCTCGTCGTTTTGATTTGTTCACTTGGCGAAGGGTAGTCAAGGCATCCACTGTTGTCCCATGCTGCAGGAAGTGAATCACAAAAGGGCCATCTTGGCCAAAGAAGAACGTCAGCATAGCCTTTCCTGCAATCGTGTAGATGGGCTTGGCATTTTTAGTGATGGTGACCCTGGATTCTTCCACCGAGGACTTTTGATTCTGGGTCGAAGTGATGACACCTTGACTCATCTCCAACCACCACTCGTGCCAGGAACGCATTCCCATCCTGAATATATTGCTGCAGATGAGCAAAACAGTGGACCATTCGACATGCTTCCTGCTGTGGCTGAAGACTCTCGGATACCTACTGAGCACACACTATGTGCATGTGCAGTCTTTCCTTCATGATGGTATGAACACTTCCGACGCTCAATCCGACACCGGCGGCTATGGCTTTCACTGTCACTCGGCGGCCCTGGGTAATGACTGCATCCACCAGATGGAAGATGTCATAGGTAACGCAGTGTGGTGCTCCAGACCGTGCATCATCGGCTAACGACACCCGTCCTTCCCTGAAGCGCTTTTGCCACACCTTCACCTTGCAAAGGACATGTTTTGCCGTTGAATGTCCGTTCCGCCTGCTTTTCCACTGTCACAAAACGAGCAACATCTCTTCGCTCTTCTGTTGACGCCTCCATGTCACTGTTTGCAATGCGACTGGCAGCGTTGGGCGATTGATGTATGCTGTATAGTCACGTGACATGCACGCGTGCCCTCTAGCGACGGATTCTGAACTTCCACGCCCTGGTTGGAACCACATCTCGTTACACACGCCACGATATTACCTTCCTGTCACCGGTTTGCGCAATTCATACTCCGGCTCGTTTCTTTTTGAGAGCCCATTTTACATGGAACAATGGGAGCATTATAGGCAACAACAAAGTTGAACGCTTACCGTCTGAAACGAGCTGTAAGGTTATTTGATTTTCGTGCACGTTATAAACTTTGTGAAGCAATACGCAGTGAAACTCCGAGTGAAATTTATTTCAGTAGTAAGTATTGTACGTAAAAACTGCAGGTATCTGATACTGTTATTATCCTATCGTTGTCACCTACTTAGGCTCCCGCTGAATCCCAGAGTGTCGATGTTTAAATTGTTAAAGCAAAGATATTAAAAGACTATTATTGCCAGTTTTGCTTGTTTGCTAAGAGATAACTGAAAGTAATTGTAAATATATAATCGAAAACGTTCTTTAGAATTAAACGGCATGTAGGCTAAGTCACTTACGCTGAGACTTTGTAGTCCTCCTGCTATATACACTTGTTTATCTCATTCGCATACATGATTGCTGGGCTTTACTTTTGTGGGTAACTACGGTAGTCGTGGAGTAAACGCGATGTCTTTTCCTCAGAAGGAAGAGCAGCTACTCGCATGTCCGTCCCCGGTGCTGTGACCAAGCAAGTCTCTTAGGTTCGCAGCGCCTGACAGCAGCACCCGCTTTTTTACGGCACAGAGTCGCTGCCACAAAAGAGAAGGCTGGGGGAGAAAGCGGAAAAGGCTTTGGCGCGCCAACCGGGGGGATTCCGGAACGCGCTATTCATGGGACTCGGTCCCAGGCTCGGCCCGGGAATCCAAAACCGATGCGGCCGTCCAGGGCGGCGTGCTGATAATGACCTCCCCCTGGGAGAATGGCTACACTCGTCCCCGGCACAAGCTGTACCCAGACTCCACCCGACGGGCCCAGCAGGGTGCTGCTCCCTTGTAGAGGGACCCGCAGCTGCTCCAGTTTGAAAAGTACGGTACCAAACAGAGCACACGAGAGTTGTCACGCATCTCTTCTGAATAATTCTGCTGCCCGAAACGCGCAGTTACAAATAACAACTTCTTAGGTTGTATTAGTGCGCCTCTATAAAGTACACATTACTGTGGTTAAGATACTCTGTAACCGTAGCACATTCTTCGGCGTTGGTTACAAGCGACCATTATTACGTGCACCTTACTTATCGGAAAGGCTTCTTGTCCAAAGAAAATAAACGGAAATTATGTTTAATACAACTAATAAATACACTATCCTATTAAGGAATGGCTTTCATGAGTAATGAAAAACGGTTCATTTTGATTAGTTAGTCGAATTTGTCGTTACTTATAGAAATCGTAATTCAATCAAATTTAAGTTACGTAAATAATCGAAAACAACGGACAGAAATATATTGAAGAATTTTGTGCTAAATTTAGAAGACTTTCATTGCAGAGGAAATAAGATAAGGGCAAAACAAAAGGAAACACACCATGGGGAAATGATGGAGTATTCAATAAATAGTAAACAAGAACAGGAACTGAAGCTGTTACGTGATGGTATTTCATCTACAGGAAAAAAAGACGGTCGCCATTGCTACAGCGAATAATTTATTCTTGAAACCCACTGTATCTGATTGAATTTGAAGCTAGATAGTAATTAGAAATACATGATGGGGCGGGAGCTAAATTTTATTGGTAACTAATTCCAAAAATTAGTGAGTCCAACTACATACTCAATATTTTAGAAATCTATAAGTGAAATAGTGCATTATTCGGCACGTTAATAGTTACATAGAGTAATTTCACCTCAATCATTACTGTTACTATATTTGATCGGCCGACCCTTCCAAATACTACATGAGAGCAGTTGAACTTCTTAGCCAGTATCCTTTCTAAACAACCTTTATGGCCAATTACCGGTTTCGGTAAGAGTGGTTAGCATCTTCAAATATCTATACCTCATTATCAAAAAATGTTAGATATGAATGACGTCAAAACTGCCAAAAATAACAGAGATGACATTGAAATACGACAGCCAAAACATCGTTACATAACCAGCACCACAAGTCGCAGTACTTATTCCTGAGCGTCGTGACCCCATGAACCAAGCGCCTCCATCCCGGATGGTTGCCAGCTTCGCATAGAGCCTGCTGAAGAGGTAGACTGGATCCATTTATTTGATCTATCTATCTGATCGCTACTCTTTCTCTAGCTTTCCTTCCACGACAATGGTCTCTACATTTTCTCCATGTCCTCTCACAATATGGCTAAAGAATTGGAGAATTTTTTGGCTGACATAAAAAGAAAGGCGTATGGAGATACTGAATAATGGACACATTAATTCTTTTTTTTTTTTTTTCAATCCACGGAATCCTGCTCCAGCACCGAACCTCAAAAGCATTCGTGTGCTAGTTGTCTCTGGCCTTACGGCTCCATGTTTTCAACGGTAAAAGAAGACGGAAAAGTGACCTTCCCAACACGTCAGCTCTTGATACTGTTTGTTATCGCTCTGGTCTGCCAGATCTTGGTGAGCTTTATCATAGCAGCTCTCCCTATAGCTATCTGCCTTACCTCATATTCACGACTTCCCGATTTGCAGATGTCAGAATGTGACACTTCCAGTTCCTTTAATCGACCTGTTAGTTGGACCAGTTCTCCTCGATCAGTTCTCATGACTTCCGGAGACCGATGACGAATTATATGCTAGACTCGCGTTCTCTACTTTTTTTAGCAGATTAACGAGTTCGCTGTTGGCTAAAAGCATGGTGTCATCAGCAAATACGAGCTTGTCTGCAAGTCTTCCACCACCTGAGGCGCCTTTAGTCCAACCATCAACTACTTTCATGCCGTGTTCCGTATAGATGTCGGACAGGTGAGATGACAGAACACATCCCAGTCTCGCACCTTTTAATACACTGAAAAAATCAGACATGCTATACAGCTCTTTTCACTGCGCATAAGTCGATATTGTATAGATGTACAGTCTGTGCTGTTAACTGTGATAAGATACCGAACTCACAACCGTCATTCACAATTTTTTCCAGGCAACAGAGACAAAAACATTCCTACAGTTAAGTATCAGATGCAAACTTTTAGTATGGTGAGGACCTGTTTAACAGCTCTTCTTCCTTCGGCAAAACTTTGTTTTTCAGTGGGGATGTGAAGCTGAATGTATTGTTTCAAATACTGGTTCTAGAGGCAGAGCAAAATTTTACTTGCGTAGGATATGAGAAAAATAGTTCGGTAGTCGTAGCAGTTCCTGACCGATCCTTTCTTGTTTTGCTCCATGTATCCAGCATATGAACACCTTGCTGCAACATTTCCTTAATCACCTCGTTATAAATAGATAAATAAATGTACCAAATAGTAATAAGTTAATGTAGTTGAATACAAGTTAAAAGCCACTAGCCTTTATCAGATCCAATAACATCAACAAGTTAACGAAATTACTTTATCTTTTTTTCGGTCATCACTGTTCTGACTTGTATGATGCGGCCCGCCACAAATACCTCTCCTGTGCTAACTTCTTCATCTCAGAGTAGCACTTGCAACCTATGTCCTCAATTATTTACTGGATGTATTCCAATCTCTGTCTTCCCCTCCAGTTTTTGCCCTCCACAGATATCTCTAGTGCTATGGAAGTCATTCTCTCATGTCTTAACAGATGTCCTATCATCCTGTCCCTTCTCCATATCAGTACTTTCCACATTTTCCTTTCCTCTCCGATTCTGCGAAGATCCACCTCATTACTTACCTTGTCAGTCCACCTAATTTTCAACATGCATCTGTAGCAACACATTCCAAATGCTTCGATTCTCTTCTGTCCCGGTTTTCCCGCTGTTCATGTTTGACTGCCATACAATGCTATACTCCAGACGTACATTCTCAGAAATTTCTTCCCCGAATTAAGGCCGATTTTTAACATTAGCAGACTTCTCTTGGCCAGGAATGCCTTTTTTCCCATAGATAGTCTGCTTTTCATGTCCTCTTTCCTCCGTCATTGGTTATTTTACTGCCTTGGTAGCAGAATTCCTTAACTTCATCTACTTCGTGAGCATCAATCCTGATGTTAAGTTTCTCGCTGCTCTCATTTCTCCTACTTCTCAGTCCATTCGTCTTTCTTCGATTTACTCTCAATCCATACAGTGTATTCATTAGACTGTTCATTCCGTTCAGTATATCATGCAATTCTTCTTCACTTTCACTCAGGATAGCAATGTCATCACTGAATCGCATCATTGATATCCTTTCACCTTGAATTTTAATTCCACTCCTGAACCTTCCTTTTATTTCCATCATTGCTTCCACGATGTAAAGATTGAACAATAGGCGTCCAAGGCTACATCCTTGTCATACACCTTTTTCAATACGAGCACTACGTTCTTCGTCATTCACTCTTATTATTCCCTCTTGGTTCCTGTGCATATCGTATATGACCCGTCTCTCCCTATAGCTTACCACTACTTTTTTTCAGAATTTCGAACTTCTTGCACCATTTTACATTGTCGAACGTTTTTTCCAGGTCGACAAATCCTATGAACGTGTTTTGAATTTTCTTTAGTCTTGCTTCCATTAATAACCGAAACGTCAGACTTGCCTCTCTCGTGCCTTTACTTTTCCTAAGGCCAAACTGATCGTCATCTAGCGCATCCTCAATGTTCTTTTCCATTCTTCTGTACATTATTCTTGTGAGCAACCTGGTTTCACGAGCTGTTAACCTGATTGTGTTATTATTCTCGCACTTATGAGCTCTTACCCTCTTCGGAATTGTGTGGATGGTGCTATTTCGAAAGTCAGATGGTTAGTCACCAGACTCATACACTCCACACACCAACGTGAATAGCCGTTTTGTTGCCACTTCCCCCAATGATTTTAGAAATTCTGATGGAATTTTATCTATCCCTTGTGAGTTATTTGACCTTATGTCCTCCAAAGCTCTTTTAAATGATTCTAATACTGGATCCCCTATCTCTTAGAAATCATCTTCTGTTTCTTCTGCTATCACATCATACAAATCTTCTCCCTCATAGAGGCTTTGAATGCATTCTTTCCACCAATCCGCTCTCTCCTCTATATTTAACATTGGAAATCCCGTTGCACTCCTAATGATATCACCATTGCTATTAATGTCACCAAGGGTTGTTTTGACTTTCCTCTGTGCTGAATCTGTCCTTCCGACAATCATATCTGTTTCGATATCTTCACATTTTTCCTGCAGTCATTTTTTCCTAGCTTCCCTGCACTTCCTATTTATCTCACTCCTCAGCGACTTGTATTTCTGTGTTCCCGAGTTCCCCGGAACTTCTCGTACTTCCTTCTTTCATCAATCAATTGAAGTATTTGTACTGTTACTCATGGTTTCTTCGTAGTTACTTTCTTTCTACCGATGTTTTCCTTCCCAACATCTGTGATGGCTCTTTTTAGAAATGTCCATTCCTCTTAAACTGTACTGCCTACTGAACTATTCCTTATTGCTGTATCAATAGCCTTACAAAACTTCAAGCGTATCTCGTCATTTCTTAGCACTTCCGTATGCCACTTCTTTGCGGTTTGATTCTTCCTGACTAATGTCTTAACTTTAGCCTACTCTTCATGACTACTATATTGCGATCTGAGTCTATATCCGCTCCTGAGTATGCCTTACAATCCAGTATCTGATTTCGGAATCTCTGTCTGACCATGATGTAATCTAACTGAAATCTTCTCTTGCCACCCGGCCTTTATCCACGTATATCTCCTCCTCCTCCTCCTCTTACCGAATTTTACTTCCAAAAGTTAACTAAGACTGTTGTAGTAACTGTTGTAGTACAATATTTAGGTACTTACTATGGATAGCCTCAGTGAAATTATCTCAATTTAAGAAAAACAGTTAGCTTTACTTTCTGGAAAATGTACTTTTTATATTTACATATTTCTTTGACTGATAAGTTGTTCTCTGTGTTTAGCATAATAGGATATTGACCCTGCTTACGGTAATAATGACTTGGCATAGTAGACACTATTGCATTATGATTGAGGTTCGCATAAATTGTACATTGTCCAAAGAAAACTCTAGGGCACTCCAAGTCTTTTACAGAATTGGGCATCTGAAACATTCAGTCTTACTTGTAGGAAACCTACTGGTGTGATATTTCAGTTAGGAACAACAATAACGTTAGCCTATCTCTTCTTCATGCTGTAGACTATTGTACGTGTGCTTTGGCCAAACAGTGCTCTTTCTTTATAACTATCCTGACGTTTCATATCCTGAAGTCTCTTTATAAATTAACAATATGCTGCGACCCACAGGAACTGTAAGCCTCTCACAGCCACAAAGCGCTGATCACACAAAATCTGCCGGAGCGCAGATTATTCACAAATGAAGCATGTGCGTACTTTACCACTCTTCACAGGCGACTCAACTCTCCACTCATATGCAAAGGGTCGTAACCTACCGTTCTGAGTACATCGTCGGTTTTATACAAGGCAACATCCTAAACACTAAAATGTGCCTGCTTCACAAATTTTGTAACGAAATACTTTCAAATTGTAAAAAGGAAAGAACCTGGGTAAAATCAAAGAACCAGAGCTTGTCGAGAGTTTCAGAGAGAGCGCTAGGGAACGATTGACAAGAATAGGGTGAAATATACAGTAGAAGAGGAATGGGTAGTTTTGATAGATGAAATAGTGAAGGCGGCAGAGGACCACGTAGGTAAGAACACGAGGGCTGGTAGAAATCCTTGGGTAACAGAAGATATGTTGAACTTAATTGACGAAAAGAGAAAATATAAAAATCCAGTAAATGAAGAAGGCAAAAAGAAATACAAAGGTCTGAAAACGAGATAAACAGGAAGTGCAAAATGGCTAAGCAGGGATGTAGACAGGATAAATTTTCAAATGGTTCAAATGGCTGTGTGCACTATGGGGCTTAACAGCTGGGGTCATCAGTCCCCTAGGACTATGAACTACTTAATCCTAACTAACCTAAGGACATCACACACATCCATGCCCGAGGCAGGATTCGAACCTGCGGCCGTAGCGGTCGCGCGGTTCCAGACTGAAGCGCCTAGAACCGCTCGGCCACACCGGCCAACCGGATAAATGTAAGAATGTACACCCACATATCACTAGGGGTAAGATAGATAATGCCTACAGGAAAATTAAAGAGAACATTGGAGAAAAGAGATCCACTTGTATAAATATCAAGAGCTCAGATGGAAAACCAGTTGTAATAAAAGAAGGAAAAGGAGATGGGAGGACTATATAGTGTACCTATACAAGGCCGACATACTTCAGTGCAATATTATGGAAACAGAAGGGGTCGTAGATGAAGACAAAGTAGGAGATATAACACTGCATGTAGAATTTGACAGATCACTGAAAGACCTAAGTCGAAAGAAAGCAACACTCCATTAGAACTACTGATAGCCTTAGGACAGCCGGCGCTGACAAAACTCTACCATATGGTGACCAAGATGTATGAGACAGGCGAATTACCTTCAGAGTTAAAGAAGAATATAGTAATTCCTATACCAAGTAAAGTAGGTGTTGACTGTTGTGAAAATTATCGAAATATCAGTTTCATAACTCACGGCTGCAAAATACCAACAAGAATTCTTTACAGACGAATGGAAAAACTGCTAGAAGCCGACCACGGTGAAGACCAATTTGGATTTTTACAGACGAATGGAAAAGCTGATTGAAGCCAGCCTCGCGGAAGATCAGTTTCGATTCTCTAGAAATGTACGAACACGTGAGGCAATACTGACCCTACGACTTATCTTAGATTAAGGAAAGGCAAACCTACGTTTCTAGCATTTGTAGAGTCAGAGAAAGCTTTTGACAATGTTGACTGGAATACTTTCCTTTAAATTATGAAGGTGGCAAGGGTCAAATACAGGGGGCTGAAGGCTGTTTATAATTTGTACAGAAACAAGATGGCAGTTGTAATGGTCGAGGGTCATGAAAGGGAAGCAGTAGTTGGGAAGGGAGTGAGACAGGGTTGTTGCCTATTCCCGATGTTATTCAATCTATGTATTGAGCAAGCAGTAAAAGAAGCAAAGGAAAAACTTGGAGTAGGAATTAAAACCCATGGAGAAGAAATAAAAACTTTGAGGTTTGCCGATGACATTGTAATTCTGTCTGAGACAGGAAAGGACGTGGAAGAGCAGTTGAACGGAATGGTCAGTGTCTTGAAAGAAGGGTGTAGGGTGAACACCATCAAAATCAAAACGAGGATAATGGAGTGTAGTCGATTTAAATCAGGTGATGCTGAGGGAATTAGATTAGCAAATGAGACACTTAAAGCAGTAGATTATTTTTGCTATTTGGGGAAAATTATAATTGGTGATGGTCGAACTAGAGAGGACATAAAATGTAGACTGGCAATGGCAAGGAAAGCGTTTCTGAAGAAGAGAAATTTGTTAACATCGAGTATAAATTTAAGTGTCAGAAAGTCTATTCTGAAAGTACTTGTATGGAGTGTATCCGTGTATAGAAGTGCAACGTGGACAATAAATAGTCCACACAGGAAGAGACTAGAAGCTTTCGAAATGTGGTGCTACAGAAGAATGCTGAAGATTAAATGAGTAGATGACGTAACTAATGAGGAGGTACTGAATAGAATTGGGGAGAAGAGTGAGGCCAAGAGATGAATACACTAAGCAGATTCAGAAGGATGCGGGCTGCAGTAGTTACTCGGAGATGAAGAAGTTTGCACATGATAGAGAGCTGCATCACACCAATCTCTGGACTGAAGACCTCAACAACAGCAAAAAGGAATTGATGCACCGTATTGGAATTGAACTTATTTGAGAAAGAAACAGCGAAAATATTTACATTCGTGAAAATAATAAAAAGCGTAATGCAAAGTAATACTGAATTGTAGTACAACATACTGTGTTGTAATTTAACATCTCTATTGGCATATTCGGTTGTGACTGCACTGTGTGTCACATTGTAGGATGTGCCAAGGATTATGTAAGTGATAGGTCACGAAAACCATGGAGGTAAGAATAATGGGAGATGGCGCTACGTATCCCAGCCGTACTACGTTTTGAAGCCATGGGGGCTTGGCTCGCTGCCATGACACTCTGACCAAAACATTGCCAGTGTGCTATAGCGCTGCGTGTATTACAGTCGCTAATTGCACCATATAAGCATGTAACGTCATCAGATTGGTTGTTTCAAAGTTTTTGTTTAAAATAAAATCTCGTAAAGGCGAAATTCCGGGTTTCTTCTGATTAAAAATAGTTTTTAATGTAATATTACGAATAGCTAGCCTTCAATGTAAACGATACAATTTTGTTAATTCAGTAATAAACGTGTATCACAAACTAAATAATAGAAACTGAAAACTAAGTTAGCTATACCCTCCCTCCAAAGCCCCATAAATACATCTTGTTTGTAATACGTACTGGGACAGTTCAGTTACGTTAGACTACTTTGTTCATTACCACCAATATTTACTGAAATACGGTACATAAAATGGCAAATCTACACAGTGTCCTGTTTAGGCCTATACTTTACGCCAGTTAATGTAGTGTTAGCTTTTAATTTGGTACATGATGAAGACAATGTGAGTTACTCAACACTTGGATTATCGACGATACGTACGTATTATACTGAAACGTGAACTTGAAAACTAAGAATTTAATTCTTTGAATTAACATACCTTTTTCAAATGTTTTGGGTGTGTAGGGAAAACTGATGGTACAGCATTTTCTCGGAGCCTTACTGTTGAAAGGGAAGTTCGGTCTATGTCCTCTTCTCGGAAATGCTGAGAACATATACTGCTCCATTTAGACGCACGCCAAATCTTCCTCCTCACGGCATTCTCCCACAGAGCTTTCCCACTTTCATTTTTAGGAAATCTAATATCATACAGGAGAAAAACACGCTATAGTACAAGTACCGATGTAGCACACGTTCGTTCACAATGAAGTTGTAAAATCACACTTAACGAGACAACTTACACATGAAATGTTATTCCCTTCGATTTCGCATCACAATCAGAACGATTCGTACATCCGAACTCCACACAAGTCGCCAAAATAGCGCAAAATCCTTCCAAAAGCGAGCGACAAGCCTATGCACACAAGCTTACAGCAGCAATGTTTTGGTCGGATTGAGATGGCTACCCCCGGCTTCACATAGCTTCACAGCTGTGACGTCACGGCGTCTCCCTCTATTCTTACCTCCATGACGAAAACTCTATGTTCTTAGTGGTTCTCTGACTGTCGTGCGGGACCCACAGAGGGGAGGAAGTCAGATGGTGTTTGAGGGAAGCGCGAGATATTTAAAACAACACACACTTATTGTCAAACAGTACGTTATAATTCCTTCGAACAAAGTATACGTCGGTGATGAGGACTTAAATTTACCGGATGTCGGTGTTACGCCAGACTCGGTTGACGACATTGTAACAACGGTCATATTTTTGGTGGCGTCTGAAATCATCGGACTACCTGGACGACGTCGGCCGTCGGCGGAATCGCCCGTTGACGGCTGCACTTTTCACTGTACTCTGAGCTATGGCACGCAGTGGAAGCTTTCGCCCATATGTCTCGACGTTTCCTTACAATCTTTCAGACATCGCGTGAAAGACTTGACTGCAGTATGAAGCGGTTTCTTGTTAGTGACAGACATTCATACAGCAGTGGTCAATCAACTACTGGAAGTGAGGGAGATATTCCAAACTCGAAGACGGAAAGACATGACGAGAATTATTTATTACTAGGTTTCACGACAACTGCAATCAATGCTGAAGAAAATCCGCAGTGTGCAATTATTACAGAAACTCTGGCTTTACCGGAAGCGATTGATGTAGTATCAACAATGTTTGGTGACTCATTTGCTGAACAGCTGAAAAGTATTTGTATCTCTAGCGACACAGTGCATAGAAAAAATTTCAGGAATTTCTTGACGGTTTACAATAGCAGTAAATCCACAAATTGTGTAAAAACAGTTTTGCTCGTTAAGTGGGCGAAGCGACTCATATCAGTTAAGATGCTCATTTGATTGCTTATGTTCGTTTCGTTGATGAGATTAACTTTCGAGAGGAATCACTTAACTGCAAGACGATATTGAAAATGACTACAGATTAAAACCTTTTTCACATGATCTACACGGTTTAAATCAAAATGGAATATCTTGGAATTGGAGCACTGGTATATGCACAGATGGAACCTGCTCAATGTCTGGAATTCCCGGAGAATTGCAAGCGAAAGTTACAGCGTAGCTTCTGATGCAGTATGGACTCATTGCATGATACATCGGGAGGCTCTGGCCGCTGAAGAACCTAGCTCCCCTCTTCATAAAAAGTGCTGCAGACGGTTATAGAAACTATTGTTAACGCAAAGTCTTTTGTTTCAAGGGTTTTTAAAGTGCTGTGTGACGATTGGTGAAAACACTTGGCTGTTGTTTTAATACTCGGTGGTATTTAAGGGGTAAAGTAATAAAAAGAAAGTTTGAACTGAGAACTAAGGTATTCTCTTTCTGAAACGAAGACACTCTCAGGCAAACTCTCAGCAACGGAGATTTTCAACTGAATATGGCTTATCTCACTGACTTTTTTGATGAACTTGATATTCTTAACACTTCACTTAAAGGTAAATCTTGGAATGAAAACTGAAGGTGTTCTTTAAGAAATCAAAGCTGTGGAAAATCCAATTGAAAATAGGAATAATACATACGTTCTCTACTCTAGATTCACAATTAGAGGACACAGATAATCCGATTCTTTCAATGGAGATAAGAATTTACCTGCTTCACCTTATTGCAAGTCTAAAAGCTCAGTTCGAATAGCATTTCAGCGACGATTTTGATACATATAGTTGGATTAAAAAATCCATTCGAAACGCTCCTCTACCATCATGTCCAAACATAAAAGAGCAACTAAAGTTAATTGATTTCACTTGTGATGCTTCACTGGAGTGTATATTTATTAAACTTTGTTGTAGTTTTGGTTACGTGTTAGCAAAGGAAATCCCAACACTGAGCCAAAATGCAATGAAGATATTGATATAGTCTGCGACAATATAAATGGCTTTTTAGCTTTGACAGCCTTTACGTTGAACTGCTGTTAATGTAACCAAAGAATTTCGAGTGGCTGTTTCTGCTGTTACATCTCTTCTTGCGACGCTTTCTTCTCGGAAATAAGCATTCTCCGAAAGAAGCACATCCACCATACTGAAATTCGTAACTTAAATTTTTGAAGCTCTTGTAAGCTTTAGTTCCTGAATCGTAAATAGTATTCGTTTCATAGTATTTGAATAAATGAAAAGGTGATAAGCGCAAAACTTTTATTCCGTATTTGCGTTTCAATAATTTATGCAGTTTTTGTTTTTGTTGCGTAAAAGCCGTCTAAATTGAATTTGATAAAGAGATAATAAGGCAAAGAAAGTAAAAAATTACTATTTTAATAAAAAAGGCTAGAGGTGGCTGATACTATCTTTCGCGTGAAGGGGAGCCCAGAGAAATAAAGTTGAGGACCTTTGGTGTACATGAAAACTGATCACAAACATCTCCAAGAGAGAGTAGGAGATGAGGTATTCGCGGAAATACAACTTTGAGCACTGGTCATGAGTCGTACTTGGATAGCTCACTCGGTAAAGCACTTGCCCTTTGAAGGCGAAGGTCCCGAGTTCGAGTCTCGGTATGGCACATAGTTTTAGTCTGGTAGGAACTTTAATCTCTAATTAATATGAGGATCAGTTGTGGCATAATATACACATATGATCACTCATTTTGGTCGCAGGTATATTTGATACGTGGGAGATAGGGATGCTGAAGTAATTGAACTGGCAGACTCTTGAAGACAGACGTAAACTATCCTGAGAAAGCCTATTAATGATTTAAATGATGACTCTAGGAACGTACTGCAACGGCCGAAAATATTGCTCCCATACGGATTGTGAGGACACGTTTAGATAATTACACCTGACGCGGGTGCATTTAAATAATCGTATTTCCCGCACACCATTCGTGAATGGAACGGGAAAAGAAATCTAGTAACTGGTACAATGGGATATACCCCCTGCCATGAACTTTACAGTGGTGTGCTGAGTAGAGACATAGATATATGCGAGGGCATATCTTCTTCTTTCTCACTAATCACAATTAACTATTGTTTCAAAACATATCTTCGTTTTCAGGACATTATTTTAGGTCTGAGAGCACTTTATGGTGATACCACCGTCATGGATGCTCTCTAATGCTGCTGTTAGTTCCCTGGTACCATAACACACCACCTATCATACTGATCCCTCATCTAATCAGTGTTCACCACAGTATCCTTTCTTCACTTATCCTACATAGGAAATACTCAAGGGTAATCATATGAGTCCGCTTCATTGTCCGCCTCCTTTTGTAACACAATATCCCAAATGCTTCGTTTCTTTTCCTGCTTTCCCACAGCGCACGATTCACTTCCACACAATGACGTATTAGAGGCGCATATTCTCAGAGAATGTTTCCTAAAATCAATGCTTATGTTCGATACTAGTAGACGACTTCTAGCACGTAGTGCCTACTTTTTCTATGCTATACATTATATATCTTCCTAGATTCATGCATCATGCGTTAATGATTTCCAAGTTCGCAGCTTCCATTCGGTTCGCCTGCTTCGCGGTCTTCGAATTTGGTATTAAATTTATCGATAATGAGCTTTTCACTGTCTACGTCTTGTTTGGTTCACTGTCAGTACTTAGTCTGTGCTCATCAATCTTGTCATCCATTCAACAAGTCCTTCTTTCTTTCTCACATATAAATTTTCTATGTGGTCAAGGGCAGCGATAAAGAAAATTAATTTCTTTGTGGCAAAATATTCTAAAATCTGTAGATTCCGCTACTAATCTTCGTTTATTGTGGAATCAAGGTAAAACTTGTTTCGTGATATTGAATAGCATCTTAAGGTTAAATTTGGCTGGCATTCATTAAGCTATTAAACCAATAAGATCTCACAAAGTTCTATACGGCGCGTAGCATCTCATTTGATGATGTCGGTATATGTGAATTATACGACGTTGGGAATCTTATTGGTTTAATGATTCGATGTAATCCAGCCAAACTCAGCCTGAAGATGCGATTCACTATGGCGTAACCGGTTGTACGAGAGGCGTTCAATAAGTAATACAACTCTTTTTTTTTGTTCAGGATTCCAATATGCCACATTATTTCCCAATCTTTTGGCTACAAAACCCTATTTTCCGACATAATCTGGGTAGAGCCTGAATGTCTGCACGGTATCTCTCTACTGGTAGACTCAAAAGCCAACGTCTTACTCCATCAATAATCTCCCCATCATCCTCGTACTGCTTCTCGGGGGTGCATCCTTCATTGAGCTAAACAGATGCAAGTCGGAGATTGTGAGGTCCGGGCTGTAGGATGGATGAGGAAGAAATGTTGAATGAAGTCTTGTGAGCTCCTCTCGGATGCGCAGACTTTCGTGAGGACTTTCGTTGTCATGGAGAAGGAGAAGTTGTTTGAATTTTTGTGGCTACGAACACGCAGCATTCATTTCTCCAATTTTCTGACGATAGTGCAACACACCTCCAAATTGATCGTTGAACCATGAGAGAGAACATGAAATTGATGAATCCCCTCGGATACCGAGAAGACCGACTAGCTGAGGGTGCGGTTTTGAATGGTTTTCTTCTGGGGAAGGTAGTGTGGCGCCACTCCATGTACTGCCAGTTTGTTTCCGAGTCGAGGCGATGAGTCCAAGTATCATTGCCTTTGACGATGTCAACAAAAAATTGTCACGATCAGCCCAGTAACGCTCAAACAATATTCCGCACAGATGGTCATTCTTTGTCTTACACGGTGAGGAACCCAAAGGGCACACTCGTTTGGTTACCCCAACGTGTGGACGAGTGTGTCAGCACTACTGACAGGGACATCCAGTTGTGCAGCGCCGTGTTTAATTTTGATCCCTCTATCTCCTCGAGTGAAAGTGTCCGCACGTTCAATGCTGCAAGAGGTACAGCTGTGTCGGCTGGCAGGCACACACACCTGGTAGGTTTACGCGACGTTATTGCCATGGTAACAGGCGCCTCTCCCAACGACTCACCTTGCTTCTTTGTCAGGTCTCCGTCGAGATCTGCAAACGCCTATGATTATGTATTCTGCGAAGTTACGGTTTTTCTACAAAGAAACGCAGTGACAGATCTCTCCTTGGTACTAACCTCTGTTACAGGCACCGTTTTGAAGAGAAAATGAAACTATATGGATCCAGGGACCTCTCCAACTCTCAAATATCTATGACGTATAAATGCAGACTGAAGCGACGAATGAAAATTTGTACCTAGGCCAGGATTCAAGACCGGGTCTTCTGCTCAACGCAGTTCAAGTTTAGGAGGATTACAAGTGGGCTCTGGCGTGAATGGGAATTTAGATTTAGGAGGGAGGCGTGCTAGGGTAGTCTGTGCAGTTGTGCGAAGTCACTGTGCCAGGCCGGCCTAGGGATCTGCCTAGTGAGTTCGAATCCCAGGCTTGGTGCAAATTTTCATTCGTCGCTTCAGTCCCTGCATATACCTCCCCCCCCCCCCCCCCAACACACACACACACACAAAATTAATTTTTCCTCAATGTAACTGACAATAGCAGTGTCATAAGCGAATGTACAGGTTGTAATTTAAGGGTTAAACAACGGGGTGGAAAAAACAGCTCCTTGCCTTACGCCCGTTTTAAGCTGAGCATTTCCCTCATGGTCCTTCATTATTATCGTTACTGAAAACCGGTAGAGAGCTGGTGTTGAGTGGAAAGGTACTGAACCATAATGAATTTATTAACGTTTCTCAAAACACAAATGTATTTATTTTTAAAAAACAAAAAGCCTAGAATAACATTAACAAATTACATCCAGAAATGAAAAGGCCAAGTTTCAGTAACACAACTGATGGCAAACACCTCAAAATGGCTACAGTATAAAATCACTTCCTTTCAGTAAAGAATATTTAATGAAGTGAAACATTTGCATTACAAACAGCAAAACATATGATCAAATGAATATGTCACGCCGGCTGGTGGTGGCCGAGCGGTTCTAGGCGCTTCAGTCTGGAACCGCGCGACCACTACTGTCGCAGGTTCGAATCCTCCCTCGGGCATGGATGTGTGTGATGTCCGTAGGTTAGTTAGGATTAAGTAGTTCTAAGTTCTGGGGGGCTGATGACCTGAGATGTTAAGTCCCATAGTCCTCAGAGCCATTGTTTTTAATATGTCACAACTATCAACTATCAGCTATTGCCAGTAATCATCAAAAGGCCATTGCGTTCGCAGTAGCCAAAGTGACTGATAAATGTGGTTCAAATTTATGATGATAGAGGCGGTGGCAGAGGCAACACCAGTAGCAGTAATTCCTTCTTCTCTACTAACATAGGACGGCGGTTGCCGCAACCACAGTACTAGTAACCTTCGCTAAGAATTTCAGTCATGGTGCACAGGCATCTTTAACTAGACCACAGTTAACAAGAAATACAATAACCTATCCCGTAACACAGAGACAACTTGTTAATTATTTAGTAAAAATTAAACATACTACAAATGGAGAAAAGTACGAACGTTACGCAGGAAACTTTGGCTTGACTACTGAGCAATAACAATTTACTTTAACTTTTTTTAGTACATGCAAACAATTTAGTAAACAGCTCGAGCTCGTGATACTAGCCAACAGGTAACTATAGACTTGCCTCAGATAGAAGGTAGACAGATTAAACAATTTTCACTGACTACAAAGTATAACTCGTAAATCAGAAGAATTACATCTGCATTCTATGCCATTTGATTCCAAATTCAGTTTAGAATACTGATAGCCACAAGCCCACACACATTAACAGAACTGAACTCAAGTAGTAACAATCACAACCTTCATAAATAACATTTATATATAGAACAATGTGCAACCAGAATATTTAGTCAAAATAACTACCATGCGACACCAAGTGACGTGCACACTAATCTTGTAAAATCCAGGGCCCGTTGACAAACACTTGCTTAGAGAGCGCCGAGAGAAGAATGTATAGAAGATTACTCATAGCAGGAAACCCAAGGCTATCACACAGCAGACGCCACCGCGTCCAATACTAGTAAAGGTCAGACCGGACTCCAATCCATCGTCACAATGGACACAAACGGCTTGAACTTTCAGTAGCCAGAGGACATGTCGATTACAGTACGTCCTACCAAAGTAACTTGTAATGAGCCATGCTCACGGCTGCAACCAACACTCGGCCGCGCCAACAAACCCACAGTGAGCAAAAGCACAAGTCTTACCGACGGGCCACGGCAGACGCTTGGCCACAGCAACACGCCGCCTCACTTGCGCTCCCTCCGCTCTTGTCACATTCTCTTTATCTCCAGGTCGCCGCAGCCCGTACCTACCTTCACTTCCGACCTGCTCTCTATCGGCGACAGTCACGCTCCATGCTCTCTTGCGGCCAGAGGGATTTCAAATCAGCGGGGATCAAGTTAAATTAAACGCGTGCGCACGGCACAGTTACCTCTTGGTTATTGTACATTTTGCATGATACCTACCTTTTCCTCATATCATCTTTTCTGAAAATTTCAAATACACCATCATTTTTGTTGTTGAACGCTTTTTATAGGTGTATAAATCTTTTGTCGTTGGTCTTGCTGTTTCTGAAGACTTACCATCACACCTAGCGAAACGCGAGATCTGCCTCTTAGATGCTAGTAGATTCTCAATTTTTTTCCATTACTGTCAATGTTGTTGTTGTCAGTAAGATGAAAGCATAATTAATTGCGTTGACTGTTCAATAGATATATATGTCTGCACGGGGCGTTATTCTCCTACGACTGTCCGATAGTAGGTCTCCAGTTACTTAATACAAATTATGATTTTGGTATCCACTTCACCGAATGATTTTAGAAATTGTATGGTTTGATTACAAGTATAGTAAGGCTCTTTTGAATTCCACTGGAACCCGTACGTCTTCCCAACCGACACTGTTGACATGTAAATGGACAGTTCTTCACTGGGTCTAGAGTCATAGCGTTGACTCCCAAACCTCACTTCGTAATTTAGAAATGTTGATGACAGCCTACGTATGACGTAGGAGATGGAGTGAGGTACCAACAATTTTTCTTTTACTATCATTTCCTTAAAGTAAGTGATTTAGATTTGATTGACATTTATAGCAGATACTCTCAATAGTAAAGGATCATACAGTTTATAGAGGTTCTCCTATTATAACTGTGGCATTATGATACATAGCAAACAAATCACTTCGTGCACCCTCTGCGTGACAACAACGAGAGCCGAGCGAAGTGATTCGGGCTGACTGCAGTTGGAAGTTGGAGTCGAGTGCTAGGGGAATGAGCACGTGATTACAGGGGTATAAGGTTCGGTGTAGATACTGCCGCACGTATAATATCTTATTTTCACACCGAATATGTGTATATTAATGTAACGCGACTCTGCTTTGAATGCAGAGCAGAATTTGTAAATAGTGACGTATTTTATTGAGTGAGTTATGTAAAGTATCACCATCATTTTATAGTTTGAGACTGTGTTACGGGTGGCATTTCAAATATTTAACAGTGTTCATACGTGGGAAAACGTTACATACTTACTATTTACACAACTGCATTGCATGTAGAATCACATTGCTTTCAAATTTCCATATTTAGTCGGCAAATGAGACTTGCGGTCATGGGCGTACCAAGGGGTAGCAGCTGCCTCAGGATTTTGTATGCCTACGTACCTACTATCATCCTTAACAGTTATGTGCGAGTAACGTTACTACATATTTTACAATACATTATGTGTTAACTTTTGAAAAAACAGCGTGCCCAGTGAAACGGGCGAAAATAACCGAATCAGGCCGAGCACCCGCATACTCGGCTACGAGTTGACTGCGAGGTTCAAAGTGATGGAAGTGGGAGGCCGATGAGAGTGGTTTATAGTTATTTGATATGTTATTGTTTTGAAGGAACCAAACATAGGCGTTGAAAAATATTCGTCCAGTGTCCATATCAAGACAAATTAAAAAATCTCGATTTTCTTGAGTTGCTAAATGTGCATTTTCTTGGACAATAATAACAAGAGCTGCATTGTAAACAATCTACATTCGGATTTTTTAAAATTTTTGTTAATAATTTTAATACTATATTTGTAAAAGGATAAAAATTGTTCGTGCCTATGTGTAGATTGTGGTCATCATACCGATTTTTTCAGTTAGAACTAATATCACCTATGTAAAAGATATTGTTTTTTCTCTATAGTCAGGTTAATGAAAGTTGTTGTTGTTTTCTGTCGTGAGACTGGTTTGATGCAGCTCTCTATGCTACTCTATCCTGTGCAAGCGTCTTCATCTCCCAGTACTTCCTACAACCTACATCCTTCTGAATCTGCTTAGTGTATTCATCTCTTGGTCTCCCTCTACGATTTTTACCCACCACGCTGCCCTCCAATGCTAAATTTACGATCCCTTGATGCCTCAGAACATGTCCTAACAAACGGGTCCCTTCTTCTAGTCAAGTTGTGCCACAAACTCCTCTCTTCCCCAATTCTATTCAATACCTCCTCATTAGTTACGTGATCTACCCATCTAATCTTCAGCATTCTTCTGTAGAACCACATTTCAAAAGCTTCTATTCTCTTCTTGTCCAAAGTATTTATCGTCCATGTTTCACTTCCATACATGGCTACACTCCATACAAATACTTTCAGAAACGACTTCCTGACACTTCAATTTATACTCGATGTTAACAAATTTCTCTTCTCCAGAAACGCTTTCCTTGCCATTGACAGTCTACATTTTATATCCTCTCTACTTCGAGCATCATCAGTTATTTTGCTCCCCAAATAGCAAAACTCCTTTACTACTTTAAGTGTCTCATCTCCTAATCTAATTCGCAACTTAATTCGAATACATTCCATTATCCTCGTTTTGCTTTTGTTGATGTTCATCTTATATCCTCCTTTCAAGACCCTGTCCATTCCGTTCAACTGCTCTTCCAAGTCCTTTGCTGTCTCTGACAGAATTACAATGTCATCGGTGAACCTCAAAGTTTTTATTTCTTCTACATGGATTTTAATACCTACTCTGAATTTTTCTTTTGTTTCCTTTACTGCTTGCTCAATGTACAGATTGAATAACAGGGCGGACAGGCTGCAAACCTGACTCACCCCACACCCTTCCCAACCGCTGCTTCCCTTTCATGCCCCTCGACTCTTATAACTGCCATCTGGTTTCTGTACAAATTGTAAATTGCATTTCGCTCCCTGTATTTTACCCGTGCCATCTTTAGAATTTGAAAGAGAGTATTCCAGTCAACATTGTCAAATGCTTTCTCTAAGTCTACAAATGCTAGAAACGTAGGTTGGCGTTTCCTTAATCTATTTTCTAAGATAAGTCGTAGGGTCAGTATTGCCTCACGTGATCCAACATTTCTGCGGAATCCAAACTGATCTTCCCCGAGGTCGGCTTCTACCAGTTTTTCCATTCGCCTGTAATGAATTCCCGTTAGTATTTTGCAGCAGTGATTTATTAAGCTGATAGTTCGGTAATTTTCACATCTGTAAACACCTGCTTTCTTTGGGATTGGAATTATTATATTCTTCTTGAAGTCTGAGGGTATTTCACCTGTATCATACATCTTGCTCACCAGATGGTAGTGTTTTGTCAGGACTGGCTCTCCCAACGCTGTCAGTAGTTCTAAAGGAATGTAGTCTACTCCCGGAGCTTTGTTGCGACTCAGGTCTTTCAGTGCTCTATATACTTCTTCCACCTTTCTGCTTTCCCTTCTTTGCTTAGAACTGGGTTTCCATCTGAGCTCTTGATATTCATACTCTCTTCTCTCCGAAGGTCTCTTTAATTTTCCTGTAGGGAGTATCTATCTTACCCCTAGTGACATAAGCCTCTACATCCTTACATTTGACCTCTAGCCATCCCTGCTTAGCCATTTTGCACTTCCTGTCAATCTCATTTTTGAGACGTTTGAATTCCTTTTTGCCTGCTTCATTTACTGCGTTTTTATATTTTCTCCTTTCGTCAGTTAAATTCAGTATTTCTTCTGTTACCCAAGGATTTCTACTCTTACCTACTTGATCCTCTGCCGCCTTCACTACTTCATCCCTCACAGCTACCCATTCTTCTTCAACTGTATTTCTTTCCCCCATTCCTGCCAATTGTTCCCTTATGCTCTCCGTGAAACTCTGTAGAACCTCTGGTTTAGTCAGTTTATCCACGTCGCATCTCCTTAAATTCCCACCCTTTTGCAGTTCCTTCAGTTTTAATCTACAGTTCATAACCAATAGATTGTGGTCAGAGTCCATATCTGCCCCTGGAAATGTCTTGCAATTTAAAACCTGGTTCCTAAATCTCTGTCTTACCATTACATAATCTATCTGATACCTTCTAGTATCTCCAGGATTCTTCCATCTATATAACCTTCTTTTATGATTCTTGAACCAAGTGTTAGCTATGATTAAGTTATGCTCTGTGCAAAATCCTACCAGACGGATTCCTCTTTCATTTCTGTCCCCCAATCCATATTCTCCCCCTATGTTTCCTTCTCTCCCTTTTCCTACTCTCGAATTGCCTGAATATTAAATTTTCGTCTCCCTTCACTACCTGAATAATTTATTTATTTCATCATACATTTCGTAAATTTCTTCATCATCTGCAGAGCCAGTTGGCATATAAACATGTACTACTGTAGTAGGCATGCGCTTCGTGTCTATCTTGGCCGCAATAATGCGTTCACTATGCTGTTTATAGTAGCTTAACCGCACTCCTACTTTTTTATTCATTATTAAACCTGCTCCAGCATTATCCCTATTTTATTTTGTATTTATAACCCTGTATTACCCCTATTTGCATTTGTATTTATAACTCTGTATTCACCTGACCAAAAGTCATGTTCCTCCTCCCATCGAACCTATATCTAACTTTAACCTATCCATTTCCCTTTTTAAATTTACTAACCTACCTGCCCGATTAAGGGATCTGACATTCCACGCTCCGATCCGTAGAATCCCCGTTTTCTTTCTCCTGATAACGACGTCCTCCTGAGTAGTCCCCGCCCGGAGATCCGAATTAGGGACTGTTTTACCACTGGAATATTTTACCCAAGAGGACGTCATCATCATTTAACGATACAGTAAAGCTGTATGCCCTCGGGAAAAATTACGGCTGTAATTTCTCCTTGCTTTCAGCCGTTCGCAGTACCAGCACAGCAAGGCCGTTTTAGTTAGTGTTACAAGGCCAGATCAGTCAATCATCCTGAGTGTTGCCCCTGCAACTACAGAAAAGGCTGCTGCCCCTCCTCAGGAACCACACGTTTGTTTGGCCTCTCAACCGATATCCCCCCGTTGTGGTCGCACATACGGTACGTCCTTCTGTATCGCTGAGGCACGCAAGCCTCCCCATCAACGGCAAGGTCCATGGTTCATAGGGGTAGAAACGAAAGTTACCCTACGGTTTTACGAACGTCAGCACCATATTGTACTCATGTCTACTTTAACGTAAAACTGTATGAGTTTCCTGACGTGATGTTGTAACCTCTCCACAAAATTCGTTCTCACTTAACCTCCCCACAAAATTCGTTTACATTTAGTGTAACCTAAAAACAGAGAAGTTCCTAAACTTCTCAACAGTAAAAATTATAATTATGTCGTTCACATTCAGTGTAACGTCCCAACAAAATAATTTCCGTAACCTGGTAATAATACAATGTAACCTACCTCTCAATTAAATTGTCGCTCACTTATAATTTTTCAATAATTGACTGTGAATTTAACCTGGTAAATTATGGACGTCAGCAGTGCTGCGTCATGGCCCTGAAAGATCATTCTGAATAAAAGGAGAAAAATTCTTACCACAATGAAGTTGCCAGATAACGCATATACATCTGCTCTTACAATAAATTTATCTGGCACAGCCCTGTACAATGCTAGCCGATAGATTTGTCATTTATGAAAGGAGGCAACTGATTTTTCTTTTGCAACAATCGGGATGATCATGGATTGGAGAAATTAGTAAATTCTTTAAATTGAAATGAATGGTTGTTAATAGTTACTTTTTATGAGAAAGATTATTATTACGAGATTTTTAAAACATTTACATGGGAGTTGAGATAACATTACTACATATGCGCGAGGCTGCTTTTTACCTTATACAATAATACTCAGTCTCCGGCATCGCTGCACCGCGACCGGCCCAGCCAACACGATACACCAGACCAGACCAGAGCAGACTGCAGACTAGCAACAACTTACTGCTACAGCTACACAGTGCCTACTGCAGTCAACACTGCTCTCTGCTCAGAGATTCTCCTATATACCTTGCATATCGTAGGCAGCGCATGAGCAATACATCGAAATTACATAACCCTCCACTGGGGGGGGGGGGGGGGGCAAAAATTTGGCAGCGATGGTGAGTAAATTGGACTTGCCATAAGCAACAAATTTTTCTATAATCTACTTAATTAACTAAGTTTACAGTCACAGAGTATATACATATATATATATAAGTGCAGAACATGAAATGAAATAGAGTACACATGCACTGAGTACAGAACATATCAAGAAATGGCAAAATGTATACGCAATGAGTACAAAACATATTAACAAATGACATATAGTGCAGACGCACTGTATATATTTTTACCATTTTACATGAACTAGGGAAGGAAAGGGAAGGATTGCATCATGTTTGTAGCACAGTAGGTTGCACGTAGCTGCACTGAAAGTCCACATCTTTCTACAGAAGCACAACACCAAGTGAGACAAACTGAAGTTCTCTTCCCTGAAGTATTAACCAGTGTAGCCAAGACACTGAAATGTTGTATTAATATTCAACGTTATCATTTTGGTAGTACATTAGGTACACCAAACAGTAGGACCATAATAACATCTCCATCGTTCAAGTTGGTGGACAGCATGATGTGTCAACACCACATTCTTGTAGAATCCATACTCTTTCAGCAACGTAGAATTGGTGTAAAATCCAAATATAGGGCTCTATGATCATGATGATGGACAGGACAAACGGATATTGCAGTAATTTCTGGTAATTAGGTCAGAAGGTGAAGGACATTAAGTCTTATGCTAGTCATGATTGAGAATTACACTGGTCTATCAACCGATTTGAGTAATTGTTGGCACTCATTGTCTAGTTACTAAACATTTCTGAATTTGTATGGAGTATTACAGAACATTATTCATAAGTCATCTGATTACAGTAAATACTGGCACTTATTGGCCAGTAACAAACCATTTTTATGCATTATTCAGAAGTGATCATTCAAAGCAAGAGTTAATTAATGGCACAGCATTTACATAATTCATCTAACTATAGTAATCATTGGCACTCATTGGCCAGTTACAAACCATTTTATGCATAATTCAGAAGTCATCATTCAAAACAGGAGCTAATGAGTGTAGCATCAGGCTACTGGTATTCACATGTGATATCATGTAAGTGACATAAGACAAATTTAAAATATAAGAAACAGTGGCATTCATTGGCCAGTTACTAAACATATAGAAAGTATTGAATATTACAAAACTTTTTCATAACTCATCTGATTGAGGTAATTATTGGCACTTATTGGCCAGTTACAAAGTATTCATATCGTTTTATAAAACATTATTCAGTATTATTCAGAAGTCATCATTCAAAATGAGAGTTAATTATTGGCTTAGCATTTATAGGGTATAACAAGAATATTATTTACAGAAATTATTGTCCTAGCATTTATGCATTATTACAAAACAACATTCAGTATTACTCTGAGCTCATCATTCAAGTGACATAGGACTTATTTAAGATGTAACACACTGTAGCTATTACTCAAGGTCTGTGGTCCAATAATACATAGATATAATGGATTCAATACATATGAGAAATTTGCATTATATTTAGAACTAGAAATATCTCTAAAACTGGTAGCATTATTTGGGACTGGTAATACATTTTTTGTGCTAGCAATGCTTTGCGTTGAGATCGATAATTAATTGCTGGGGCATGAAAATATTTGCTTTTGAGTTATTGCTGGAAATAAGGATTAATAATGTCATTCGTCATGAGTAAGCTGTAGCAAGGTTATGAAACAAGTAGAGTATATGTGGTCACATTCATGAATGACACACACAAATGGGTAAAAAAACGCAAGTACTAGAACAGGTTTAATGACTAACTGCTTATAGCACATTAATTTCATGAATAGCTTCTCCTGTAAAAAATACACAATGGATTATTGAGCTGAAAGAAGAAACGCATATTATGCTGAAAAGTAGTGAACTTTGAATTAACAGGTAATGAAACGTGTACTCAATATGTATGTACTCTAGCTGTCCTTTCCAAAACATTCAGTCATTATACCATGCGACATAAGACATACTGTCAAAACGAACTGCAACAGATACTTAAATAACTACATAGCATCTCTTAACTAAAAGTAAATATATAAACTTCATCATTATCCTCATCTGCAAAGAAAAACTTCATTATTCATATTACCATAACTTCATCACTATCATCAGCTGCAAAGAAAAACCTCATTATTCATATTAGCATATTCTTCATATAACTATTCATCATCATCTGCAAAAAAGACACTTCATTATTCATATTACCATTGACTTCATACAACTATTCATAGGATAGTGTTTCTTATTTCTAGCATATTTCATCGCTAAAATTAAGATGTGTAGTTCTGTCTGACAGCCTGCATCAATCGCCTCGTATTCTGAAAGAAAAATAATTAGTTAAGACAACTATCATACGATGTGTATAGTATATTCTTGTTAATGCTTGTTAATTCTGATCTATTTACTCTTCGTGACAAGATATTGCGCGTTCTTTCGTTTATTCTGAAGGTGAAATTCCCATTTCATAGTAATCCATTGTGGTTTGCTTAAGTTATTTCTTTTACATGTTATTGCTTTCTGAAAATGATGAATAAGGATTAATATCTTGCATTTAAATCATATACTTATTAAATAAAAACTTGTTTCTAGTGATATAATTAAGTATACAGCATAGCATGACAGAAAACGTATTATGTCAAAAACATAGACAGTTTTCAAGTACAAAAAATGTACACACAGTATCATAATGTAGTAGCAAAAAAAAAAAAAAAAAAAAAAAAATTAAAATAGTCACGATGTTGAGATATCATTAGGCAAAATGTCAAAGTCAACTGGTGTTTGTTATATCTTAAATATTTCGTAGTGCATACAAACAAAACAGGAAAACAATCATACATACACGAAAAATGGAAAATGTGCACGGTCTGATATATATCGACAAGAAAAGCGACCTGCTAACCTTACCTTGCCGGGCACTTGCCAAGAAAAATTATGATAATCATCAGTAAGTAGTCACATAGGTAGAATTGCATAATTGGTCATATAATATGTAAGTCTATCTGGAAAAATGTGCACGGTCTGATGTGTAACGACATGAAAAGCGACCTGCTAACCTTACCTTGCTGGGCACTTGCCAAGAAAAACATGATAATCATCAGTAAGTGTTCATATAAATTTAATTGCATAAGTGGTCATACAAAAATCAGGAAATGGTATTACAGTGTGATTAATCATAAAGTATGTTCATACAATAAAGGATTTAATACAGGAGACATGGTGATTGCCCTAGCTTTTTCTGGTTCTCAAAGTTTCGACGTGTACTACATAGGGGTGAGGAATGCTGCGAATTCGATATGGACCTGCGTATAGAAGCTCAAATTTACTGCATCTACTCTTTCCTCTGTTGGATAAATAGTGTGTACATACTAACATCTTCTGTCCAATGTGAAAGTCACAGCGTGTACAAACCTGTTTTTGCTATCTTCTCCGGCGCTCTGCGGCACGTTTGATGTTGTTGAGTGCAATGTCAATTATTTCATGGTGTCATAGTCGACGAGATGTAGGAAAAGATACTAATTCTTTAATTTTGTTAGGTGGTTCAACATATTTCAGTATAACAGTCCGAGATAGCATAGTGGATGCATTTGATATCGAGTTAATTACATCCTGGAATGAGAGTATGTGTGTATCCCAATCAATATGTTTTTTTTGGCAGTATATTCTACATAATTTACCAATTTCTTTCATTAGTCGTTTACAAGGGTTCGAAGAAGCGTGATACTTGGGTATATAGATCGGAGAAATATTTCTTGTTCGTAACATATGTGTCCATAACGCAGATCGAAATTGTGGTCCATTGTCGGATATTACTTTCAATACATGCCCTACATGAAATAAAAAATGTTTTACAAATGCTTTCGAAATCGATTTAGCAATAGCTTCGCGTAATGGAGTGAAAGTAACAAATTTCGAAGTGAGTTCAACAGCGACAAAGATGTAGCAAAAACCTCTATTAGATCTGGGAATCGGACCAAAAATGTCTACAGCAGCCATGTGTCTCAATTTAACAGATACAATGGGATGTAACGGAGGAATATGGGAAGTCGTGTCTGACTTAGCTTTCTGGAAGATTTTACATGACGATAAAACTCGTCGAATACGTTTCTCCATGTTGGCAAAATAACAGTTCTGTCTCAGTATAAGGAAACATTTTCTGGCTCCGTAATGTGCGTAACTTAAATGAGTATACCAAATTAATTTGTTAACAAGTTTTTCAGGAATTCATAGTAACCAATTGTTGCTGTCTGAGAGCGGCGAAACAGAATGTTATTGCGCACAGTGTAATGGTTTCTGATGGTAACATTATTCCTATCTTGCCAAAGGTGTTTAATTTCTTTCCACACGTTGTCTTTGCTCTGCTCCTGTGCTGTGTCTCGTAATGACGACGAAATGAAATTTTCAAATGCAACTTGTTGAATGTACATGACGCTAGAATTTGCTTGGCAGAAGTTGGTTGCAATGTCTTGCTGATTGTTGCTGAGAGAACGGGATAGTGTGTCTGCTACAATATTTTGTGTACCGGGAATGTGAACAATTGTAAAATTAAATTCGTGTAAATAAAGTTTCCATCTGTTTAATCTGTCGTGTGTAAATTTAGCGGAAAGTAAAAACTGTATAGCTCTATGATATGTGTAAACGGTCGTATGTCTTCCATAAAGAAAATGCCGAAATCTGGTAAATGCCCATACAACACATAATGTTTCAAGTTCTGTAACAGAATAATTGCGTTCAGCAGGTGACAGAATGCGACTCGCAAAGGCGATGTTTTTAATTACTGTAGTACCATCTTCTTCACTTTCCTGAAAAATGTGTACGCCCAAAGCGGTGTTAGAACTGTCATTGGCAATGGAAAAATTTCTAGTTAGATCTGGGTGTGATAAAAGAGGTGCGTTTAACAAAGCTTGCTTCAGATTGACTAATTCAGACTGCGCTTGGCTATCCCAGGACCAAACAGTGTTTTTACCCGTCAATTGACATAATCTAGGGGTGTCTAAAGCAGAGTAATGAATAAATTTACGAAAAAAGTTAATTAAACCCAAAAAGCTGCGTAGTTGTTTCTTCGTCGTAGGTACAGTAATGTCACGTAAGGCTTGAAGTTTATCCGGGTCAGGCGCAATGCCTTCTGCAGATATTACATGTCCAAGATATTTTATAGAAGTTTTGCCGAAGTGCGATTTACTGAGATTAACTGTGAGTCCTTGTGCACGAAAAGTTCGTAACAGTAGTTCAAGAATCAAATTGTGTTCACACCAGTTAGCTTCTGAAATAAGAATGTCGTCTACATACGTTGTGATTCTGTCTTTAAGTTCTGTCGGAAGTATAGTATTCAAACCGCGAATAAATGCTGCTGAAGGAATAGTTAAACCGAACGGCAATTAAAATTTGTATGATACAATCCTTACTTCAGTGATAGGGTGGGAAATGGTTTTTTTGAATAACTGGTTTTTCCTGCAAAAGAGTGTCTCGGATGTCGTCAAAAGTAATAACAGTTTCGTGGACAAGATTCTATGTGTCAAAAACATTGCTTGCGTTGCTGGAAGATGCAACCTGTACTGTATCTAGTCAAATCCTTTCTGACGTGCTGTTATTTGCGGGAGTATGCTGTGGCATTTCGACTATTTGTACTGTTCTTTTATTTCTTCCTGACGTATTACGTTCGGGATGATACCGACTGTCTGGTTCATTCATGATAATCTGTTGTTGCGGATGATTCTGCTGCTGGTAAGACCGACTGTTATTAAACGTACGCTGAAAATTGTGCTCATTACTTTTACGTCTGTCATGATGTCATTTCTATGCGGTGCATTGCGATACGAGTTAAAATGATGTGTTTTCTGTACGTAGTTGTTTACTTGTTGCTGTGCATTACTGTTTGGTGGTGCCGACGCTATACGTGAAGGCGGCAGAACATTAAAGCTTGGTTGACCTTGCAGACTATATTGTTGGTTAGGTATGCTAACCGACTGGTTTTGTTGGTGTTGTTGGGAAAAAACCTCTATTGTTACCAAAATGTGGTTCCTGTTGCTGAAAATTTTGTACATACTGATGATTAAAATTTTGTCTGTTATTAAAATTACGCTGATAGTTCTTGTCATTTCAGGAGTGTCTAATGAAAACTGTCACCTTCGGTAAAACTTGTCATATCGGGTTTTCTTTACACATTCTTAATCCCAGATAGATCGACAGTTGAAGAGCTGTTTCGACAGATATAAAGGATAGTAGAAGAGAAGGCAGCAGTGCAGAAAACTAAAGATGAAATAGCACTACTACGGCTCGGGGCCCTGTGCACGCTACGGCACATATTGATCAAAGTGTAATGAATCTCCTGAGGTCTCTCACTCACTGCAAATAAATTTTGGTTTCTGTGTTACAGGCAATGCCGGTGAAAATTCAAAAACAAGTTGCTGTATCCAATCCAATTCTAGTTTCTGCGTTACAGGCCATACCGGTAAAAATTCAAAAACAAATTGTTGTATCCAGTCCAAAGCATGACTCTGTGTTTTGTTATTATTAAGTACCTTAAATTTTTTCACGGTTAGAAAGTGCTTATAATCACAATTATCGTCTCTGAATGTCTGAACAAGTTCAGGATTATATGATAATCCGTTTGTCTGTGTCTGCCTGGAATCCAAGTCACGTACTCTCTGTAAATTACCTAAGTTACACTGGCTGTGTGAGTGTGACAAATGTTCGGAGTGTGGCGTATGCTGTGACGTGTTAGAGACTGCAACATTTTTCGTCTCTGTCACTTCAAAACGTTCGTCAATTGGGCTGTTCTGTTTTTCAAATATCTTATCGACTTTCGCATCCAGACTGTGAAACTTCTGCTGACATTAATTTAAACTCGTTCACGTAACTGTGTTGCGTTTTCAGAATGTTGTTTAGCGACTGCACTACCTTCATGTGTAAGTAATTTCGTTGTGGCTTCATGTGTATTACTTAATTCTTGTGCAACAGATCTAATTTCTTCACTATTGTTCCTAGCACAATCCTTAATTTCCTCACGTAATTGGTCTTTAATGTCATAACGTTGCACGGTAACGGCTGTAATCTGTTCACTAAGTTGTTTGTTCTGTTCATTAAGGTTGTCGTGTTTTTCATTCCACTGTTTGAAACTCTCATTAAGTTGTTTGTTCGATTCAATAAGTTGTTTATAATTGTTGTCTAGTTTTTCACTGAGCTGTTTGAAATAGTTGTCTTGTTTTTCATTTAGTTGAAGTAATAATGCGATAACTTGATCCAAGCCAAAAGTTAGCGACTCTATCTTCTGTGCTGTGTGATGGTGTATCTCCATTTGTCACGTTTTGTGTAATCATTTGGTCATTCTCTGATTCTGGAAAAGGTTTGCTAATCGGATGTGCACTATTGGTCACTAAATCGGAATCAAATAAATCTTACGTATTCTGAGTACATTGTTCATCTTCGTTAGAAACATTTATCTGTTTACAATTCAAATTTAGCAAACCGGGTGTGTCAAACTGAGCAGCGTTCATTGTAATGGATAGTGACACATCATCAGTTGTCGTTAAATTAACAGTGGACACAATTGAATTTGTTTGCTGATTATTAGGATTAAAATCATTACTGGTGGTCGGTACGCACTGATTACCTGTAATTAAATGATTATCACTACTGCACTGAGTGTCGCTAGTATTACCGGTCAAATTGTTCGAGTCGGCTATTTCATTCTTTGCACATCGTGATGTACTGTTAACAGTTTTTCGCGGCATTTTTCCCAAATCAAAATTAAGCACCAATGTGAAACAAAGATGAAGCAAAAATGGAACAAACAATTACAACAAAGAACTATAAATTGCCGATGACCTGTGAAAGAAAGAGTGACTAGTTAGTAAATGCGTTGCACCAGATGCAAACTACATTTAAGTAAATAAGAGCAGACATATGACTACTTTTCAGAAATTCACAAAGAAAATACGATCCTGGCCGGTTGTCGCCAAGTGTAACCTCCCCACAAAATAATTTAAGTGTAACCTCCCCACAAAAATTCTTATTCCATAACCTCACAACAAAATTCATTCTCATTTAACCTCCCCACAATTCATTCACGTTTAGTGTAACCTCGAAACAGAAAAATTCCTAAACTTCTCAACAGTAAAAATTATAATTATGTCGTTCACATTCAGTGTAACGTCCCAACAAAATAATTTCCGTAACCGGGTAATAATACAATGTAACTAACCTCTCAATTAAATTGTCACTCACTTATAATTTTTCAATAATTGACTGTGAATTTAACCTAGTAAATTTTGGACGTCAGCAGTGCTGCGTCATGGCCCTGAAAGATCATTCTGAATAAAAGGAGAAAAATTCTTACCTCAATTAAGTCGCCGGATAACGCGTATATATCGGCTCTTACAATAAATTGTTCTGACACAGCCCTGTGCAATGCTAGCCGATAGATTTGTCATTTATGGAAGGAAGCAACTGATTTTTCTTTTGCAACAATCGGGATGATCATGGATTGGAGAAATTAGTAAATTCTTTAAATTGAAATGAATGGTTGTTAATAGTTACTTTTTATGAGAAAGATTATTATTACGAGATTTTTAAAACATTTACATGGGAGTTGAGATAACATTACTACATATGCGCGAGGCTGCTTTTTACCTTATACAATAATACTCAGTCTCCGGCATCGCTGCACCGCGACCGGCCCAGCCAACACGATACACCAGACCAGACCAGAGCAGACTGCAGACTAGCAACAACTTACTGCTACAGCTACACAGTGCCTACTGCAGTCAACACTGCTCTCTGCTCAGAGATTCTCCTATATACCTTGCATATCGTAGGCAGCGCATGAGCAATACATCGGAATTACATCTGCTCGGATCTCTTACAATGTTCCTGATAATAGTTTTGTCTTTTTCATAATAATCTTTTTCTGTCTGTGAACAGCAACTTGAGAAAAGATTATTTTGATCCTTGATATATCTTCAAACATATTTCGTAATTTCAATTGTTATTTGATCCATTTAAAGGTGCAGACAAATATGCTTGGTACATAAATATTGTCAGTGTACTGGTTTTTTGAGAAGGCGCGGAATACTTATACGTAAATACTTATTTGTAAATAATGCCCCAGTTTTTGAAATCGACAAAAATAGTGATCGGTGAGAATGCGAAAACTGATTTATTAACTAACCCAACCAGCTTTCGCGAGAGAGGCTAGAATTGAAACACGTTTTGAAGCTTGTTTCTTTATTTTTGCAGACACAAAACCAAAAAAGGACAATAACCAGTAAAGAGGATGATTCAAGTGGCAGCAAATTCGGTGAGGTGGTTCCAGCACAGGCTACACACTTTTATTCCTATCATCCAAGAGACAATACTAATAAAAGCTTGTATAGCTCACCACTGAAGTCACTAGAAGGCTCAAAATAGTATATTTTGGTAATATTACTGACGAGGTAACTTCTGAATCTCATGCATCTGAACTATATCCATTCTGGAAGATGGTAGTAATTGTCATGATAATAACATTGGGTGGTGGATTCGAAAATCTTTTCTTATGACTACCGAAAAGCGAATGGAAATGTTAAAGCGATGCTGGGGACCTCCAGAAAATTATGATTTTGCTGGTGATGCTACGTATTTGAAACTCAAATTTAACACACGTGGTTAGAAGTGTACAAGCCTTCACTTTCTTTCTCAAAGTTACTGAAAGGTGCGTTTTCTTTCCGCCGAAACTTGTACGACCACCCACTAAGTATAAAGGTATTCATAATTATTGTAAAGCATATGTAGCTAGTCAATGTCACCGAGAGTCATGTGCAGCTACCAGTTTCTTTAGTACAGCAAAAAGAAATGTACAGGTTGCTATGAAGCCAAGTAACGGAAAAATTTTGGAGCATAATACAAATGCATTACAAATAGTAGTCATTACAATAATTTTTTCGTGACTCGTTATTTTCCATGGAGAGAAAGATGACGTCGTATTTCAAGACTTGGTAAAAATAAAACCGATTCTAGTGATGGAAGTTGGAGCAAACACTTTGCACAAAGTATTCAAAATTCTCAGTATGCATCTGAAGAAACACAAAATGAGATTTTAAAAATCAGAGAAAAATTACTCAATAATCTCAAAGCCGAAACTGCTTACAGCAGTTTGACTGATGATTCAGCTGATGTATCAAGAAAGGAGCAACTATCAGTAGGTCTTCGATATTTCGATGTGGGGGAAAGACTGTTGAGGAAAAATTTAAGGGTTTCGTCGAGTTAGAAACAATGTTGAAACGATAGTTGCTGAAATTAATGGATTCACCTCTGCATTAAACATTGATTTTAAGAAATGTGTGGGACAGAGCTACGATGTATGAGCAATAATGACGTAAAAAAGGTGGTTGTGTCCAAACAATGATGACAGAAGCATTTAAAAGTGGCTTATAATTTCACAGCACCTGCCACAAACTAAACCTCGTAGTAAACCACTGAATTAACTTAAATAATATTTCTGAGATCCGCTACTGCATTGGAACTGTGTAAGACACGGTAAAATTTTTCACTGCATCGTTATACGACAAAAATATGCATCGATGATATCGTTGGCGTGTGAAACAAGGCGATCTCATAAATACAAAAGTGTTTCCATGTTTAACAAGCATTTTATCGAAAGAATGGAAGATTTAGAAAAGCTTTCCCAGGAAGGGCATTCCGGAACAAGACGAGTATCTTTCCAGTTATCCGCAGTTGGACATACCACTTCCATATTTGCTTTATATATCATAGACGAGTACCATTCCCTGCTGTAACCTGTCGCAAACACATTGTAGTCTAAAGCCCTGAACGTAATGAAATGTGCAAAGCACATCCAAACCTAACAACTGCCTTTCGCCGAATAATGGAGTCAAGAATTATTAACATCAGGTAATGCTATTGCTAAGGTCTCTACTTAAAGCTGCGTCTTTCGAGGACAGCAATCCGGCAACAATAAGGGCGAATCATTTAACTGGTTCGTTAAGACAGTATTTTCGTCGCTCTCTATAGTGCCCTATTTATGTTCGTTACTATCCTCATTAGAGGCGAGGTTAGGCAAAGACGAAACACTCGCGTTTACCCTTTCATTATTACACCATGCTCAGATAGTAAAAATTACCGCTCTAAAATTTAAAAAAAAGTATGGAGGAAGTATCTCAACTTTATTAATTAGTCGGGATCGCATCAGAAGCTAAGCTGTGGCGCACTTTTTGGATAAACAAGATGGAGAACTTTTAATCTTGGGAGGTAACAAAATTAATACAATAAGCAGAAACTTTTTATCTAAACGTAAGAACAGCCCCAGAAATTTTACTGGCAATGCCTTATTCCACGGGTACAATTGAAACATCATTCAGTACACTTAGAGGCTTAAAAACATGGCTGCGATCGACAGTTATCGAAGACAGGCTAAATGAACTTTTTTTGCTATGTGCAGGTAAAATACTTGTGAACATTGTGGGCTATTGTGTCAGTGGAAACGTCATAAACCGTTTCGCTGAAGATCCTAGAAAAGTACTTTTATAGCAAATGTGTGATTATACAATTTAAAATTAAGTGAATGCGTATTTATATTGATGTTTACCTGTTTGACTTTCTACAAAGCACGATCTCCGGCGGGTTTTTCCCCTACACTTTACTTGCACCTAATGTTTCGTGTAAGTGTCTTTGTGTAGTGTGTATGGCAAAACAAGTACTTGGGACCGGCCTTAAGAACTTGTATTGGCCGCCCCCAACCCTATACCCCTGTAACCGAATGTTCACACCTCTAGCACTCAACCCGCAGGGTTGATGTGACGGAAAGTGTGGTGAGACCCACACGGAGCGGCCCGCGAACAACAACATAAACGGAAAAGGACGGAAACGACCAACGAAGGACCTAACGAACAACAACACGACCGAATCAACTGAATAACAAGAAAACCACGTCCATTCGTACATCGAACAAGAAAGTAAATACGCTGTCTAAGGCAAGGCGATATGTCCAGAGACGCACGCAAGATTTTTTTTTTTCTTTATTGTGATTTCAATACCTTTATAATAAAGGTAGGCCGGCAGCGGCCTATCTACGCCGCTCTTCGGCCACAGTGAACACATACGGGAAACAGAAAGACAGAGAAGCAAACAAACATGGTAGAAAAAAACGGGAGAGAGCCATAGTAAAAATAAATGAAGCCGTTCATGGGCGTACTGATTGTATAAAAAAACGTGCATCATTGTATACAACGGGGAAGAACGAGATTACACACTTGAATGGAGTAGCACAAACGGAGAGACACTGAAGCAGAGACGCGAAGACACACACTAGCACTGGCGACGACCTCTGGCGCACGCACTGTTCACGCACAAACCTGGGGACCAGCCACAGGGAAGAGGTGCGGATAGGAAGGAGAGAGTGTTGATGCCACTGGGAGAGGAGAAGGGAGGGGGAGGAGAGCTGGCGGAGCTTTTTTTTCCCTTATGGTATTTCGATTCCCCCCGAAGGGGGGCGGGCTGGCAGCAGCTTAGTACGCTGCTCTGCAGCCTACAGACTTTTTAAACTGTAAGAAGAAGAGAAGAAACAACAAAAGCAGGCGATGAAACTGTGAATTAAAAATGTAAAATGGCAGAAAATTGTGTAAAGTTAAAACATAACGCAAAGGGTTGGCAATGCTAATAAAATACACAGGAACCAGACAAGTAACATAGTAGACAGACAATTAAAAAACATGGCGACAGTCTGGTTTCTGTTCACAAGAGATATAAAAATTACACCCAGCGACAGTATGATGGCCGTTCGCAACACTTCCGAAAAGACACACAACACTGAACACTCACTGTAAACACTGCATGAAAATGTTGGCACGAAGATGACACACCCTATCCAAGGGCAGATGGGGGAGGGGGGGCGGGGCTGGACAGATGAGGGGGAAAACAAGGAGGGAGGAGAGGAAAAACAAAAGTGGCAGGAACTAAAGGACAGAGAGGATCCAATAGGGGGGGGGGGGGCAGGGCAGATGTGAGAGGGAATGGGAAAAGGCAGAGGAGGGAAATGCAAAAGGACTTGGGGGAGAGATGGGGGGGGGGGGGGCAGAGAGAGGGTAGGCGGGGAAAAAAGAGGATGGAAGGGGGGTAGAGGGAGCCCAGGAAACGGAGGGGAAGTGAGGATCAGAGTTGATAGGAGGGATAAATGGAGGGAGAGGAGGCATCATCCGGGAGGGGGAGTTGATGGAAGCCACCTTGGGAAAGGAGATGAAGGGTGTAGAGATTGAGGGTAGGGGGGAATCAACAGTGAAGATGTGGCAGGGGACGGGGATGGGAGAGGACAGGGGCAAACAGGGAGTGAGGGGGATCAAGGTGGCGAGAGGTGTAGAGTATGCTGATATGTTTGAGGAATAGAAGCAGATGGGGGAATGGAATGAGGTCATAGAGGATCCGCATGGGGGACGGGAGCTGCCGGAGCTTTTTTTTTACCTTTATTGAACTTCAATTCCCCTGAAGGGGGCAGGCTGGCAGCAGCTTAGTACGCTGCTCTACATCCTTCATATTTTTTCAAAAACGGAAGAAGAGAAGAAACAAGAAAAACAGGAGATAAAACGGTGACTTAAAGTGTAAAATGGTGGAAAATTGCGGAAAGTTAAATCAGAAAGCAAAGGGGTTGGCAACGTTAATAAAGTACACAGGAATAAGACAAGTAACGTAGTAGACACACAATTAAAAAAACATGGCGACAGTCTGGTTTCTGTTCGCAAGAGATAAAAAATCACACCCAGCGACAGTATGATGGGCGTTCACAACACTTCGCAAAAGATACACAACCTGGAACACTCACTGTAAAACACTTACTGTAAAACACCACACGATAATGTTGGCACAAACATGACACTCCCTTGGCAAGGGCAGAGGGTGGGGGGACTGGAGGAGGGGTAAAAGTAGGAGGGAGGAGAGGAAAAAACGAGGAAAGGGGGGGACCAAAGGAGGGAGAGGACTGATAAGGGGGGAGAGGGGCAGGGCAGACGCGAGAGAGAATGGGAAAAGGCAGAGGATGGAAATGCAAAAGGACTCGGGGGTGAGAAGGGGCAGAGAGAGGGGAGGTGCGTAGGCGGAGCGAGAGGCAGCCACTTAAATACATGATCGGGGGCGCCGCTATTGGCCGCTAAGACCACATGTTGCACTGTGGCGCCCTCACACTAAACATGGGCCAGGAGACGTGCACTGCCACGGCTTACGGCGGGATGGTGCAGAGACCTCTAGGGGTCTTCGACCTCAATGCCGCCTGCCACGGATTCAAATTCCGCGGCGCGCGGTACCAGACGACCCCCACTACCAACAGTAGTCATCCTGAAACACTGCGCTCACCTCTCATTGTCATCACTCCAGAGGCACGCGATTTCTTCCGTTCCATTGCATCTTAATGCCAAAGTTTGTAGACAACTACAACTTTGAAATAAAGTATGTTGAGATAAATATGAAACAAACCTAAGAGGATAAGCACTTCTCAATACCAACGTTATCATAGGACCTGTTCCTAACTGACCCCCAAGATTAATCTGCAAAATTCTATCACAGAAAGGGTGGTATTAAGGAAACACCAATGACATCAGTTAATAAATATAGGAAGTCAAGACAACACTGCTGAAAACGTTAAATATTTTATCAACATACAAAAAAATAAGCAAAAATCCCTAATTACAGTTAATGAGTCATAAGTACCTTATAGTAGAAAACAACATCTCCTTGAAATAATATAGTCAAAATACAAGCAGTTCATCTAATGAATATTTATCATGGCTAAACCTGAAGTATAATTTTTTTTGAAGTTTATGTCACTAACTATCATGAAGTTTTGAAAAATGTAATGGAAATGAATCCTTATATGAGTGGAAAACTTTTATATCAGGAGTGCCTCAACAGCCAGTCCATATGCACCATAAAAATTCTGTACCTATTATTTTAACTATCTTCTACGAAAATTCGTTGCTGCGTGGATGGTACCAAAGCAGTCCTGCAACCGGACTGAAATCTTTACAAATAATATATTACTATTTAAAACAATCATCTTACCTGGACAGTACTGTTTCACTGATGAAACTCGTCACATTGTTGGTTTATTTTCATTAAACGCTGCACTTAACTGAATTATGCTATTGAGAGGTCACTTGGTCGTTATGTCCCACACACAAAACTTCACATAGTCCTAGAGACGAAGGACTTCCTTACTTCACAGCTGACTGAGGTCTGGCATAAATGAGCCACTAACGTGTCTTCAAAAGTCAGCTATCAGTAGAGTGACGTTCTATTGAGGCCCACGAGAAAGACAGGCCGCGGCGCCTACTTCACGAAGGTACGTCTGAACTCGCTCACTCAACTCAGCAGACAAAACGCGGTTTCTAAACCTCTTAACTCGCAACTGGGCGTGTACGTACTGACGAGAATTACATCTTCTACTGGAATCTGCTATTATGAAGTCTTGTTCATTAACAGTACTACAAAATTATTTAATTTAAGATCAATGCTCGATATAAATGGTAAAACAGCTCGTTTATAGCATTTAGTCTCTTCTGCTTAACACTCCTCATTTCATACAAGACGTGGTGCCTTATGCAACTGATAATCATATATGCATGATTTTAATTTTAAAGTACTCCAGTACAGCCGTAAGGAAATGCAAGTAGGCCTATGGACTTCCGATCATTATGGGACTTATTAACAGTAAGACTCCTTAATAGCGGATTCCAGAAGAAGATGCAATTCTCGTTTGTATGTACACACATAGCGAGATAACAGATGTAGAAACGTAGTTTCTCTGCTGAGTTAAGCGAGCGGGCGAGCTCAGGCCTACTTTCGTGACGTACTGAAACCTCCCATTAGAAAAATTTATGAATGATTGTGCTGATAAACCCCTTACGTTATTTAATTTTCAAACAGCTGAGCAGAACTGAACGAACTCAGACATTTCGTCTTTACTTATTCTGATCAACACTAAACTGACACACAATATTTTTTGCACAATGCAGTCTGACTTTCAGTAATCCCTACAAAAGAATGGCCCTGACTGACAATAACTTATACCTTTCATGAGTCACTTACCTCACAAATATCTTCGGTACTCGAACTACTGCAATACAGAGAGCGGCAATACTGCCAGCTAAATAAAAGATTCTAACTACTGAAGGCACTAACTACTGATAGGCATACTTAGCAAATGAAAGATTTTGATAGAGAACAAACAATGTATTTACCATAATAGTGTTCAAAAGTCATAATATATATCCGATCATGACATCCAGTCTTACAAATTTATTGTCTCTAATGGACACACGTCCAGATCATCCGCTCTCAAAACTCCGCCATCTGTCTCCCCACATACACCACTGCTGGCGAATCACCTCCAACTGCGCAAGCTACGCGCTGTTCACATCCAACTGCCCAACACTACAATAGCTAATATTACAACAATGCCAACCAGCCACAGACTGCAAACAGCACAGCCAGTGATCTTCATACAGAGCGCTACGTGGCGTTACCGATATAAAAACCTAAACAGTCACAGTACGTACGCGCCGCGGCCTGCCTTTCTCGTCGGCCTCGCGTTGTATGGTGTGATGTCAGACCTCCCCAAGTTGCGATAGGAGTGATTCTGTTCCACCCTCCCCTCGTCTACATCAACAGCACAGAGGTACATATTTACATCAGCGCAGACGGTACAGCATATATAGTAAACACAGTCAGAGGTTGTGAACATCGCCACACATACAGTATGTAACATGTCATATTACTAATTGTGATTCATCATGGAGTTTCACTGACATTCTAATACACATTCTGCATATGCTTTGCTTTGATAGTAACAGGGAGTGTCGCCCATACGATAGTTTGTGGAGTGGAGGCCAAGATCTGAGGGGTTCGAAGTATTTTTAATGTCTTGGAAGACGAATGGTGATTTGTAAGTAGCCATAAAAACTTTATATGTCCGACCCTATTAAAAACCTACGTAATACCAGCTTTTAAATAATCTCCACGAAATAAAAACACCTGTTAGGTCACCTTGTGAATGACTTAGACGGACAAATGTGATTCACAGCTTTGAGAAAACACGTGTCTCTGTAGGTTAAATAATAACTGATGTGACGATTCCATTCGAGAAAGCGGAAAAATAAGATAATATCCTTCGTTGCCTCCACTCGACAGCCTGATGTATATTCCTCTCTTGTTTTAGTGTGATATTTTCAGTGTAGTTACCCCAAATCCACGACTGATTATCGTCATATCCTACTTTTCCAAATTATGGAACAGTTTTCGAGTCACGTGTGGGTATACATACACTTCAGACAATATATCAAAATATCCATGATCGCTATGCTACCGTGCTTTAGTTGCAAAACAATATGTTCCTATGGAAACTACATTACGTTTCATGAGGCTAGGTAAATGTTGTGTACTATCGACTTAGTCTTTCTTATGATGTAAAAATGCTTAAGGCGAAGCTCGTGGCATGTATACTCATTTCGCCGTGGCTGACATTTTTCCGTAGTATTTCGTGTCTCATTTGTGGCCTTCATGCTGCTAATGTCGTATTTCGTATTTACTAACTGTGCATGTGCTCCCTAATACTTCCCTAACTCTTGGCGAAAACCACATCACAATTATAACTCAACATCTCAATCTCTGTTATGTCACTGGGCGATTTACACTTCTTCTAAAAAGTATGTCCACAATCACAACATTCCTCTGCGTGGCCGACTTACCTGTCACCTAGTAAATCTCCCTAATTTACAACAATAACCACTCGGCAGAACCATCTCTTGCCTCTAACTATTAATACAACATACAGTGGCGTATACCACGTAGGCTAATAAAATCTCGCAATTGCAGCATAGCGTTTTTCGCACAATCTTCTCTTTATTTTAATCACGAAACAGCATACTAGCTGTATCACTCTTTGTTACCACATTACTAAAGTTCTCTTGCTTAATTACTTCATTGTTATGTCATGAATACTTACCTTGTTTGAAATCCACTTCTTCTGCTGCGGTGCAGCTGTGTGGTACAGTGGAACACTACGTGAATTCTTTCTCATTCGACTCTTAAAAGCTTTCATGGTCGTGAATTAAACCTTTTTTCTGTTTGTTTTTACATAATAGCATAATAAATATATATTAGTTCACGATCTGTGTTCCTTAACGTGTCGTTTGCAACTGAAGAATTTGTATACTTGCTTATTATGAACAAAAGTTGGTTCCAAAGTACGATCTGAGAAATAAAATATTTCAGCTTCACCGTGATCAAGTGACTTCTGTTTGTTTCCTTCCAAGCGAAGTGAAATCGCTAGTTTATTTTATTTTATTTTTTTTTTTTTTTTTTGTAATATCTCAAAAGTTCGTGTCCCGTTCATATGATCATTACAGAACATTTTCAAATATTAGTTTAATATTGTCACGCAACGAAAATGTTCACATAACGCTCATACAATGTCACTTCAGGTGAACACATCTCACACGTTACACTTTTCAACTTACGTTGCGTATTTGTCTGGAAGTTTGTTACCCCTCTTTCATCGCTGATAGATAATAATAATCATAATAAAGAAGCTAGATAACGTTATGAATGAAACAAGAGAGAAAGATTGGTAATACGAAAAAAATGAAGCAGTATCACGAATAAAACTGGGTATATGATTATCATCAGCTACCTGGGAGAACAACGAGTGCCTGCACCCTGAAGCTGTTTCAATCAAATTATCTGCCGCAACGCAGCTACTTAGTATACCCTCTTGATAACTACTTCATTCATATGTAAATCTACAATTGTGCGTGCTTCTGGTAACCAACATTCTCGTCTGAGCTTCACAACATCTACAAGCAAGTACTGGAATGGTTTCCGTTGGGTCCACATAATCGGAATGGCGATGTGTAACTGACACACAAACGTCGCTGACAGGACTGTCCTTTCTGTAGACACAGATCGAACTTAGCAAGGAGCCACTCTAGGTGCATGTGTCTAATTTCTCTTGCTTCCCGATAACAACGCAATTCAACTTTGTTGTTTACTTTCTCTGTAAGTTTCGTAACACTAATGGTCACAAATGGTTCAAATGGCTCTGAGCACTATGGGACTCAACTGCTGAGGTCATTAGTCCCCTAGAACTTAGAACTAGTTAAACCTAACTAACCTAAGGACATCACAAACATCCATGCCCGAGGCAGGATTCGAACCGGCGACCGTAGCGGTCTTGCGGTTCCAGACTGCAGCGCCTTTAACCGCACGGTAATGGTCACAGATTCGATCATTGCTTCAGCATATTTCCCTTCTTTTCCATTGACTTCTCACTAGCTAATCTTAATCACATTTGCGTTATCGTTGCAAACAGGTTTTACCCTGGAAATATTACTACTGAGATCACATATTTCGTTAGACACCGCATCAATCTGTACTATTCATATATCATTGTGTGTCGTCAGTTTCACTGACTTTACATTTTGATATTCGGATATAAATTTCAGCTACATCTCCTTTTCCTTTACAAATGATTCTACATTAACTAACCCATTGCTAACGTCTCGTGCTCTGATGGCGTGTGCTTGTGTCACAAAGTTCACTGATCTGGCTTTGTGTGTCAGCAGTTTGACCAACGTTAGGTTCTAATGGTTCAATGATAGTTTGAATTACATTTGTTCCATCATCTGTGTAAATTTGTTCGTTTCGTTATCTTTACACTTATTTAAAATTCTATTTCTTTCGTTTCCATACGCATCCATTTGATGATGCTATCAGTTTTAGCAACAAATGCCTTTAAATACTTTTTTATCTCATATTTCGTTTCCTTCTGACCTTTTCTAATTTACGTTGCCCAGTACCTGATTTCTGGTTAGGTTCATTAGTATGTTAAACATTTAGTTCATTATTAGATTTTGGTTTTGCTTACTACATGATTTTTCTCACGGTGGTTCTTTATTTGCCAAGGTGTCAATTGACATAATGCTATCGTTTATTCACCGTGGGATACATGTTACAGACAAAATATCTAATACCGTCTTCGTCTGCCTTATCTGGTGGCACAAGGCTAACAAGGAAATCAACTATCTTGAATTTCATTGCAATTAATGCGAACTAATGAATAAAAGCGCTTGTTCTTTTTCTGTATTATTAGAAATGAACATTGTATTGGCATCTCATGTAACCGCCGTTCCACAAAAATTGTAACATGTCTCCCATGAAGCTTTATATAAATGTTTATTCTGACATTCTTTCACTCCATCAATCATTTTGAGTGACAAATTTTCTATACTGGAAGGAATGTAATCAGAAAACTGTATGCAGCATTGTGATTAAACACACAATTATTCGTATTATTGCAATTCGTACAAATGCATTTTCCGTAAGAAGTGAGCCCTCTACCAGGAACCAAGAAGAAGTAGCAATTTAAAATGGCCGTAATTCTTTAGTAACCTGAGAACCATGTCATGATTTACCTTGCGCGAAATCGACTCCTTTACACCGTCAGGTAATCTCCTACCAAAAACATAGCTAACGTGAATTATCTATCATTTCGTGACATATGGATGCTACAGTGACATGGCGTAAACTGCACCACTGTTATGTTGGCTCATCTGGGAATTCGACATCAGATTGTGTCTTCCCCGTCTTCATCCAGATCGATCACATTATTGTAATCAGGCACGGCAGCGTCTTCGTTCTCAGTGCATTTATTTATAGCCGAATTCGTTTTTCATTCTCATAATCTATAATTCCGCTGTTTACAGACTGCAGCTGCTCTGAAGGACCGTTGCTAATTAGCCTGCACACCTTCACTATTCCAAGAAGATACCTTCTTAACCCTTCACTAGCCATTTGCAACAATTTAAAAACCATTTATGAATTCTATAGAAAGATTCCAGAGCACTGATATTGGTGCACCGTACGCTATCACGACTCTGAATGACGCAGGTACCGCTGCAGTGACTGCGTACACACCATGTACGCCTGACCATGAAGTATGTGGGCCTGACAATGTGTTTTCGCTGTAGCCCGCTTGCTTTTGTTGCCTTCTGCAATGAGTAAGTCCTTTATGAAAGAAGACCATCGTGTTTATACCACTGACGTAATCCAGCGAACACACACATAATCGTTAGTTCAACGCATTTCAGTAGCCATTAGCCTCACAAACAATCGCTTGTTGCTCAGTTCAAATACTTTTGAAAAACCGTCTTGCACAGTATAAACAAAGTGTCAACTGTTCATTGTCCTCGCTCGTTATTTCGAGCCTCGCTTATTCAGAGAACTACGTACTAACTATTCCCACATAAGACATGCCTTATACGACGAAAATATTACGACAGCCAGTGCTTTATTGGAGGCACTCATAGCGTACATGAAACGACAGCTTCGACGAACTTTCGTACATCCGACTACAAACTAATAGTGGCACAGCAGCTGACAAACTTATTTGAATCAGTGAATACCCCGGTCAGCTGTATGCATTTATTATTTATTTAATTGTGACAGACTTCGGTTTTAAATAAATTCAGTTTGAAGTTCATAAATAATAAAATTACAGAAAAACATTTGTCATGTCAATCATTGGTTCACTTATACTCCGAGAAATGTTTCATTGTATGTGAACTTGTCTATGGCTAGATAGATTATATGACGACTGACTTGACCAGGAAAGACTCTTTTTATCAACATCCTAATATTCCTATGAAATCCGTCCTGTCCACATAAATTGGTAGCAACTCTATGTATATTTCTTTTTGTAAATTTCTTTCAGACGCGTATAGCTACTGTTAAGAAAGAAAATGGTATTTGTTATTAATTTTTGGTAAAAGCACAGAAAACATTCACAAAAACGTTCTATCACCTTTGCTGTATGACATAACGTTTGCATACAATATATGGAACATTATTTTAACGGATAATAAAGGTGCATTCTGGTGTTTCTGTTTATGTTTTAGTTATACGAGGTTTGTTAGAATATGGTTACAGGGAAAACCGGAAAAACCTTGGGTAACGTGACAGAGACGCTCGAGAGAACATTGTAAACAGAAATATAAATCCACTTTGACACTGTCAACACTCTCAGTGTAACCAAGACAGCGTCGATTAATAAAAAGTCCCTCATGAGCCTTCTGGCCAATAAATTAATGAAAAGTCAACATTTGAGATGTTAATACTGCAACTGACTATCTCTCTCTCTCTCTCTCTCTCTCTCTACACACACACACACACACACACACACACACACACACACACATTACATACGTAATCTGTTTTACCGTTCGTATCTTATTATCCAAAATACACCATCGTTGTGCGTCGACGAAAAAACTAACTTGAGGAAGATCTTAAAATGCAACAACTGTTTTGCTCTGATTGTTTGCGTATCCAAAGTTTTAATTTGAGTACGAAGACGTAAATTCTCATTTGTGTCCGTTTATACTGCCTTTCATTTATTACAGTCGCAGACACAAACGTCATCAGTCCGCAGCTCGCGGTCTCGCGGTCGCGTTCTCGCACGGGGTCCCGGGTTCGATTCCCGGCGGGGTCAGGGATTTCCACCTACCTCGAGATGACTGGGTGATTGTGTTGTCCTCATCATTTGATCATCATTCATGAGTGTGGCGAGTTCGGACTGAGTAAAGGTTAGGAATTTGTACGGGCGCTGATAACCGTGCAGTTGAGCGCCCCACAAACTAAACATCATCATCATCATAAACGTCATCACAATCAAGCGACAGCACATCCCTAATCATCTGAATCGGTTGGTCAATGGTTTGTTTGTTTAATTCTTATTAAAGTAGCAGAGTTCTTACTCTTACATTTCCACTGGATAACTACTACAGTAGCTGCTACTGTACAGTAGTATTCAGACGGAGCTCTCTGGCGGCATAATTCAGCGATTTCTCTTGCTGCTGCTTTCCTCTGCTGGCAGAATCTTCTTCTTTTAATCAAAGAACAGCCGCGTTCTTCAGGGTTCTTATCCTTCGGTTGCTCCACTACCCTTCCGGCCCTCGAGGGCCTTTAAGCAGGAGCGCGGGCGAGAGGGCGGCAGAATTCGGTGAATCGCGGCCCTCTTCCGCCGCCTTTCAGCGTCGCGGCGGCAGGTGCCCGCTGCGGCGCTCAATACCCGCCGGCGATTCCTGTCAGCTCGCCCCCCATTCACCGTACGCCCCACTGAATGGCCCTATAATTAGGAGCGCTCCCCTGATAACGGTAATTGGGACAGCTCTGCAGAAGACTGGAAACGCTTGGGTAATTTCGTTCAACTTAGGACCATCCGGTGCTTTCGGCTCTACTCACACTTGCGCTGACTCTGGCGTTATACAACTTGCCACGTTGAAAGCTAGCTGTTACTTCTTTCTTGACTGGCATGAGCTCATAAGCACTTTGTTATTGGCTCTGGTTCATCAAGCCCAATCTGCAATGAGCAATTGCAGTTACAACAGGTACACATCATTAATGTGTACATGTCCGAAAGAACAGACAACAGGGAGTCATATAAATGATTGGCCTCGATGGGCAGTGAGTCCGCCTCCTTCAGTGCGGATGCACAATTACTCCTTACCTCCTGTGTGAATCTCCAAGTTAGCGAGCACAGAGGGCATGGAAGGGGACAGCGGATAGCTGACGCTAGGGTGGAATGTGCAGCAGCCGAGGGGGGTACCCAGGCAGTCCTAGCAGCTGGGATAAACACAGTTTCCGCCTGGCGCAGTGATTAACAAAACTGCCTAGTAACCAGGAGATAACGGGTTCTAACGCCAGTCCGGCGCACATTCTCGCTCGTTGTGGCTGATTTCGCGTCAAGAGTCGATGCAACTGACATCACTAGTCTCTTCACTTCCCGTTCTCTCCTCTCCTCCTTTAATTTACATACATTGTGTCACACCTGCGAAATCTCCGTGGTGTTTGGTCTTTCGGGCATGTCCGAAAGAACAGACACCACGATTTTTTGTAAAAAAGAATTACGAGTATCGGAGTGTTCATTCATCCCATTTCCGATGTATTTATTATTTTTCATATGGGTTACACTCTGCGCTGCCAGATGCTCGTATTTTTACCAAACTCCTCGGTATATCAGACCAGTGTCCGGTGTAGAAGTACGAGTGGTACAGCGTTTTCAAAATTCTATCCATATCACTAATTTAATTATTGGATTGTAAAAGCAAATCATTAAATATCCTTCACTTTAATTGCATTTGCCATTTGTTGCACAATGCAGCAAAGCATTGTATGAAATTGTTATCTTTCGATTTGGTAAGGCTTATGCTAAATGTGCTTGGTGAATTTTCTATCAGTTCTAAATCAGGGGAGGTGCCTAAATAATGCTTTGCGTTTGTTAGTCAAGTTTATAATACAGTGCTTCGCCTTAAAGCAGTTTAGATAAGCGAATTTGCTGACATCTGTGAACAGGCTTTGGCAGCACTGGAAAGTGATCAAATGGTTCTAATGGCTCTGAGCACTATGGGACTTAACATCTGAGGTCATGTCCCGTAGAACTTAGAATTACTTAAACCTAACTAACCTAAGGATATCACACACATCCATGACCAAGGCAGGATTCGAACCTGCGACCGTAGCGGTCGCGCTGTCCCGGACTGAAGCACCTCATACCACTCGGCCACCGCGGAGGGCTGGAAATTGTTCAAAATGTATTTCTGCTAAGAGGGTGAGAATGATTTCAATATTTTATTTGGTCTTTTTGTCGCTAATGGCGAAAGTGCATTACAGTAACGCTACATTAATTTTGTAGATCATTTATTAAATTTATTTCAGAAAGTACTGTAGTTCTGAAATCCGGATACACAACTCATGTACAATTGTATAATATTATTGTCACATTAAAAGTGGATACTGAATCACCTAAGAACAATTATTTCTTCGGAGCAAAAGCTAACCAAGAAATGTTAAAACTAAATGAGATAGAGGGAAATAATTACAAGAATGAAGCTCTCGTAGCCTACCAAAGAGACAAGATTATCGTAAAAAGTGGGTTGACTATGAGACATTTATTCAAGGAATATCAGTTACCTGGATGTAGAAAAAGTAACACCTACATACGAAAAATATATAAGCCTCAAGGATGGTTGGTACTAAAGAAGACATTGGCAAAAAATGCTTATACGAATAGACCTGCATACTACATAAAACAATCGAACAGCTTCGAAGTCAAGCTACGACCTCGTTTTGAGAAAAAACGTTTTAAAATGAAGTAGGAAAGTATAACATAAAAAATATCAGAAGAGTGATGATGGTTCCATTGAACAATGCATATGTGAAAAAAGTCAAATGAAGCAATGACGGTCTAACGGTAGGAACAAACTGAGTATAGATATGTGAAAGCTACACTATGAATTCGCTGTGAAAACTGTAAACAGTAATATATTTTTAATGTTAGTTAAGTGTTGTTGAGCCGTGGTAGATATTGCTGTCTAGAAGAGCGCGCCGCAGCGCGTTGTGTGAAGCAGTCGCCCTCCGTTTCTGGCGCTGTGACAATCTCAGCTTTGGCGTCTCCCTCTGGTGGGAAAGGGGAAAGATTGCCTGTTCACGTGCATTAAGGAGCGCTATGAACTCGCCAGCTGGTCAGTCTGGGTGAGTCTGGAGTCAATCTGGGGTCAGTCTCTCGTCCCCAGTTTGCTGGTCTGTCGCTCGTCCGAATTTGTGGGGGCAGTTAGTGTCTGTCTGTCGTCGGAGTGTTAGTATGTCTTTCGTTCGGATCAATCTTTAAAGCGGGATAAACGAGAGTCTTTCCACTCTGCCAGTAAGAGAACTCAGCGAGTGGTCGCCCATTCGGGTCTTAGTTCCTGCATCTGAGTCTGCGCTTTAGGCCGCCAGTCTGCTCGAGTTGCTCAGGCAATGGTCACTGGTGGTAGGATCGATCGGTTGGTGGATCGCGCACTGAGACCCAAGATGGCTTGTCCGCCTTGAGCGTCGGCGCATGTACGGTCGCCACGTGGGTCCAGTGGGACGCGCCGTATAGCTAGGGGTAGTGGCGTCACGGCCGACACGAGAGCAACAGGAGTCCACCCACGACATCGGTCTGGACGGTGGGAGCTGCGACGCCGTGAGACGGGAGATCGGCGCGGCTTCCTGCGTCCGTTGAAGCGGCTGGCAGCGAACGGTCCGGGAGAGCGATTTGAGGGTGCTACGACAGATCTTCTCCAGAAATCGCAGTTTATTAGAAGTTAAGTGATAGTTGATACGTTGTTTCATTTACCTGTTAAATTCTACTTCTTCTCTTGGTGAGGTCACCAGCCGCTTTGTTTTGGGGTCGTCCCACCATTCTTCTCCGTTTGGCCATCCGCGGGAAGGTGGTTATTTATGAATTGGGTGGTCCGTTTTTCCCTTGTGGAGTAGGGGCGGGTTAGAGCAACCTGCGGTTAGGGTTGTTCGGTAATCTCCCTATCAATCTGCCATACCTTAATAGCTGCCTCTGTCATGTTTGCCGGATTCCGTGTGTTAACGAATTTATTGCTAATTCCTGAAATATGTTTTTATTTTGCCTATCACCTTGAGAGGCGGTATATGTGTACTGTAGAGCATGTTAACTCGTTTGGCCAGCCTTGTATAATTTTATATAAGATTGCATTTCATGGGCTTTCATTTAAATGGTCATTTTAGTATATAAAGTTGCCGCCCTTCCTCTGTAGGACTTTTCTTGGAAGTTAAAATCAAGTTGCACTTTCGGTGGCAAGTTAATCTTTTAATTTTAGTGTTTTGTACCATTTCCATCCCTCCTACAGGGTGCATAGTTTTGTGTGCTTGTGTGAATTGTTGAAATTTTTACTTTAAGGTAATCTGGTGTGTTGCAGATCTGCACCAGTGTAATCTTTCAGAGGTTGTTGTGAGCGGTCGTAACTACGGCCGTGTCAAAAGGGAGCGTCACGGTTCTCAGCCCGAATGCTCATACACTCAAAAACTTGTTTTTTTCTGTCTCTGAATAAATTGTAACTTGATATTTAGAGGGTGCTTTCTGCTTATAATTTTAAATCTATTTCTTAAAAAAAGTCTTTTACGAATAAAATTCACATTTGTTAAAACCAATTTGATTTTAATTTCGTCAATTACTCCCTGGCAACTACTTCCACGCTCACATAGAGTGATTAAATGTGTTAATGTTCTTGATGAATCGCTAGTAAATAAAATAAATTTTTAAGAATATTCTTTGAAGTTAAATCCACGGTTCAGTTGTGTTATCTTCACCCTTAGTCTTCGCCTCTCTCCACGCAGTGTTCGGTAGTTTTGCCCACTTAATCCAGTCATGGCGATTGAGTGGAGCTAACCACTGCACAATGGTCTCAGATTAGAGAGCTGGAATTATCTTGTGGAAGCCGGGTGCATACATCTAGCAGATTCTTAAAATATAGAACGGCTAATAACAGTGACTGTTTCTCAAGCAACTGTTACATCGCATTCTTAGCACAGGTCGCAGATATGCCTAGATGACTCTCCTTCGCACCATAATACTGCCCCCACCGGCCTACGTCCGTGGCGCAGTGCGTGTTTCGAGCAGGGTTTTCCGTTCAACCATGGTCCCACCTCGATGAGCAAATACCCACTGCAGTCATAATTAAAGATGCTGCTGGGAACACGCCGGGATCACCCATTGCGAAGCGCATGGGCGTGAACAGTGTGCTTCCAAACACCTGTCACTGCTGCGTCGTTGTATTCTGTCATCATATTTGCCACAGATAGCCGCCTGTTTAGTTTGACAGACTGGACAAGCCCCGGATTTCTACTTTCAATGATGAGGTGTGAACATTAACACCCTGTCACGTACTCGCTGATTCTCTTTCTTTCAACCGTTGAAACGACACATTTTGTGCCGTTCCATAACAATAATAACTATATAAGATTGTCTGTCACAGTATTGAAGTCGCAACGACGCGAACGCATTAACTCGAGCGGCTTTTCCGCTACCTTTCACATGACGCGGCCCTTCCGTGGCGCCGTGCAATTCGATGTCGACGGATGAGAGTATCACAAACTTTGTAAATAGGTTGTATAGATTTAGTCATTATTATTGCGTTAGTACTGAAGCGCTATTTGTGTGCATACATCCGATGTCCTTACCCTCCAATCCCTGAGCGAAACCAGGCTTATTGCGCGGTTCGGCCTCCGGTGGACCAGCGATTTTGCTAACCGAACACCGGGTGATGTGTTTGACTAGGACCATGTGGTCATCGGCACAATAGACGAGCACAGTAAGCTTGGCCCACACAGACGGAAGAAGTTTTGAAAGTGAAACGTTTTCTTGTACGTAAAAGATAACCTCGTATGCGCTAAAGATCTGAATGCGAGTACTGAATCTCTGCACTCTTCCAAGTACTCTCTATCCTATTACATTCCTGTCTTATTGTATTTGATTTCTCATTTTGTAAAGTTGAGTGCATGCACACTAGATTAACGAATTACGAGTTGTGGCAAGTTAACGAAACGCAATCTGAACCACTCCCTCACGTGTTCACGTAGTGTGCGCTCGTAGTGATTGTGTGTCAATGAAAGTTTTGTAAAAATTGTAGTGAAAGATTTGTCTAAATCGTAGAGTTGTTAATATTTGTCTTAACCGTGGTGTATGTCGGTAACGATGTTACGTTTTTCAGTTAATAAATAATCAAATGATGAATAGAAGAATCTTTAACATGCAGACAAATGTCCCCTGTAAGTCAGTAGAATAAGTCGGATGCCATCAGCACAATCAGACTAGACGAAGACGGAATGATCACTGGGTCACATATTAGCATGTGCAACCACAGTCCCCCCCGATAACCAGTAAATACGAAAGAGTAAAGGCACGTTCTGCTCTTCTGTTTGGACCTCCCTCATTCTCTCCCCAGATATCCGTTGCGCGCTTATAAATATGAGGCAGTATTAATTCAAGTAACTACAGCCGTAAACTGCAGGTTTCCTGTCATTCTCGACCGTTTCCCCGGGTTGTGGACCGGAAGTAAAGCAATGGCACGCATATTTGAGGGCTGTTTCAACAGAAAAGGGGTGTCCCAAAGAACAGTTTGAATAATAAGAAAGAAGGGACAAATACGAGTGATCGTACAGACTAGGTATACGAAAGCAAGTAGATGTTAAGTTTCATTTGGTCTCTCCCTCACCCAGAATTATCAAATTTCTTCTGTTTCTCACCTCCCACACAACACGTCTACTCCCACCGTTTTTCATAGGAACCCGTGACATTAGCACGCAAACAGCCGATCACACCCTCTCCCTCACCCATACCCCTATTTTTCGAGATGCTTGTTTCCCGACAGAGGGCCATAACAGTCCTCTCATCTCTCTCAATGCGAGAATGGAATGTTTTCTGTCACTGTGGACAAATTCACCTGCAGAAACTTGAATAATTGTGTCCATTTAACAGTGGATGTAGAATGTAAAGTCCAAGTCGTCACTCCAAGTTCCTTCCTACACATTCAGCCAACACCTTAATTTGTGCCCATGTTCTCGAATATAATGGGGATCGTTACACACCCGCTGGGAACGGTGATGAAAGTTACGTACTGCATCCTTTGTCATGATAGCCTCATTCGTAAACGGTATGAAGCACGGAAATTTTACATTTGTGGTACACGAGCTGCAAGAAAAAGAAATTGCCCTCCTTGGCTAATCTTCACTTTCAAACGCAGCGTTTTCTACCCTTGTTAAGAATGTAAATACGTTTCCTTTGCGGCATTCGAGTGAGTGTCATCTAGCCTGTTAGCTGTTTCGTCTCTTCTTGCAAACATTTCTTGGGACTATTTATTGCAAACATGTCTATTTCATCCACGCAACGTTACTTATATGTAAAAGTGTTTACTGCTGATAGCCACCGGTTTCGAAATGTTCATCAGGCCGTCTTCTGCGTCCCGTTGTTCCTTAAGCAATTAGAATATCGGCCAGCTAGTTGTTCGCGTACCTGCTGGTGGTGACTCCGGCGTGGTACGGCACAGAGCAACAAGCCCAGGTTCAGAACATAAGCCACAGCGTAACACCGAAGCAGCTTGGTCGGATAACGCCACGCTGATAGACGCTCACAGGCTCATTCGCTCACGTTCAGCTTGGTCGTCGTTGGTTCGACTTTCGTATCATGGCCCTAACTCCTGGAAGGTACGTTTCCTATCTATGGTTATCAGCCCAATTTTGCTCCATTGGTCTAACTCTACCCCGCTCTGACGTTATAGTCATATTGTTTTTCTTTCGACCTTTAAGTTCAAATTTAATACTGATTACTCTCGATGTGTATAGCAAGCATAGCTGTCAATGTTCCTGAAGCCTAAGTTCTGTGGTATACCAAATGCAGTATCTGTCTCTTCATGATATTGCTGTCGCATGAGATGCAGGAAGCAGACATTTAATCCGAAGATTACGATCGTAATAATGTAGGGTAGCTGCTACGTGACTTCCTTTAACACTTAATTACTATTCGGTTCATACAGGGTGACAATTACTGAAGTATAGGAAAAAAACGTAAATCAGTTACAAACTACGGCGTGCACACTCTTCATTCAATATGTAAACATCACTGAAGATATTCGGATTTCGGTTATGGCATGATCGATATGCCTGTTATCATTGGCGATGATGTGGCGCAGGCGAATAGCGAAATTCTGAATGACCCACGAAAGTGCCGGAACGTCGATCTTGTCGATGACCTATTGAGTGGTCTTTTTCAGCTCAGCAATGGTTTTGAAGTTGTTGCTGTACACCTTGTGTTTAATACTGTCCCACAAAGAGGAGTCGCATGTATTCAGATACGGAAAATACGGCAGCCAATCGAGGCCCATGCCAGTGGCCTCTGGGTACCCCAGAACCAGAAAGCGGTCCCCAAAGCGCTCCTCCAAGATGTCAAACACTTCCCTGCTTCCATGCGGTAGAGCTCTGCCTTGCATGAATCACATCTTGTTGAAATCAGGGTCATTTTGCATACTGAAGATGAAATCACCTCCCTAAACCCTCACGTGCAGTTCGGTAGCCACCGTACCGTCAAGGAATATCGCACCCATTATTCCGTGACTGGACATTGCTCACCACAGCTACCCTTGGAGGTAGAAGAGTCTTCGCGATCGCGACATGAGGATTCTCAAACCCATTCACATGAAAGTGGGCTTCGTCGCTAAGGTATGCAGGTATGCATGCGCATTGTAATTCCCATCGTGCCCCGCGGGCAAACGTACAGTTTGGACGTACTAAAGCAGACCGTTCAGAAGTTACGACGATTTTATTTCATATAGTACAATAACTGTCATCCTGCGTATATTCTCTTGAATGTCTAACTATAAGCGTAGAATGCTGATAGCTGTAGCACACAGACATTCTATATGTCACTTACTCAAACAAATTAGCACCACTTTTTCTTAAAAGCCTAGTACGACCGTAGAGTACTATGGGTGGATAATAATTGCGAATGAGTACCGTGCCGCAAGAGCAAATATTTACAACAATCATTAGCGTTTCTCTTGCCTATTTTGTGAAAGAGCAGCTGAAATTGATTGTGTGTCTGGTGGTTTCTCAACATAGTTAACAACTGTAATAACAATGATGAGTTCTAAAATCTGTTAAAAATTGCAGTATTCATATGTAATGTTTGGCGCTTCTTCTGCGTGTAACAGCCTGCGTCGTGTTTCATGAAAGCAACGTTTCCATATTGTTGCTAACAGATTTTTTTCTTGGTGCAGTAAGTGTCGCTTTTCTTTAGCAGTCAGAGAGTGGAATACATAGTTCAGTATGTTCTTTTAGCATGGAAATGGTATATATCTTCCCAATATTTTGCCAGTATCTTCACCTGGAAATTTTTAACGACTGTCTAAATACACCTTCAACAAATTTCAGTGATTGTCGATTTGAGAGAGAGAGAACTTAATCCCTTGTTTAACTTACAACCCTAATAAAACAGTAAGCATTACGTATTTCAGTTTATGCATATTGGATATTCCAGCGAGATTCGTCGTTAATTTTTGTGTATAATTGATGTATCAACTACTGTACCTCGATTCTTGTAAATAAAACTTGTAGGATGTTTCAACTTTAAGTCAGATGATCTTGTTATCAGTCGTGTATTTACATCTGAGAATAAATTACATCTGAAAGTAACAGCAGCTCAAACAAATTACGCATACACTGAAATTAACGTAATCCTTTATGAAAATAAGCTAGGAAACGAGACATTTGAGACAATTCTGTAAGGTCAAAATAGTCTCACTATACTTGCACATTAAATCTGATGACAAGTTCCAGTTTGTATACAGCTCACTATTTGCAGTACTGCCAACTGCCACCAATGGACGTCTTTCTCTATAGTTCAAATTCCAGGTTCCAATAAAAAAAACATTATTACATGGAAATAAAATGATTTCTGAAGGAAGACATCAACCATATTGGCCTACTCACTTAGACTTCCTGTCGCTGGAGAGTATGCAGTGCAGCTTAGTGAAGTGTATGTGCGCAGACCTAACTACTCGCTCGGGGAGCACTCACGGTGAATCTTTAATAGGCGTGAGAGAAGAGAAGGCAGGTTCTTTCATTATTCTCGTTACAGTGAGACTTATTTACGAGGAGAGCAGCCGCAATCTATTACCCATTTCGTGAGGAACATTTTCCACTTCCTAACATACGGGGACTTGCCTCCTGCGTGCAATGCTGATTTATAAAAGACGTTAAATTTTAATTATGAGGTCCACTACGAATTCCATTATTCATCTAAAAGAAATTCTGAGCTACAGTCAGAGCCAGAAATTGACGATGAACAAAAGAATTAAGTAAAAATTATTCTAGCAACTGGGACAATATAGTGCCTTCAACATTGCAGTATGTAAATACCACTTGATCGTGTAAATTTGATTATTGTGGTACAATAAGTAATAATGCCACATGATTAGAACCTAAATATTTGATTCTGGTGTTCACAGCATTCCCCCTGACAAGATCAAATACACTACTGGCCATTAAAATTGCTACACCAAGATGAAATGCAGATGATAAACGGGTATTCATTGACAAATATATTATACTATAACTGACATGTGATTACATTTTCACGCAATTTGGGTGCATAGATTCTGAGAAATCAGTACCCAGAACAACCAATTCCGGCCGTAATAACGGACTTGATACGCCTCGGCATTGAGTCACACACAGCTTGGATGGCGTGTACAGGTACAGCTGCCCATGCAGCTTCAACACGATACCACAGTTCATCAAGAGTAGTGACTGGCGTATTGTGACGAGCCAGTTGCTCGGCCACCATTGACCAGACGTTTTCAGTTGGTGGGAGATCTGGAGAACGTGCTGGCCTGGGCAGCAGTCGAACATTTCCTGTATCCAGAAACGCCCGTACTGGAACTGCAACATGCGGTCGTGCATTATCCTCCTGAAATATAGAGTTTCAGAGGGATCGAATGAAGGATAGAGCTACAGGCCGTAACATATCTGAAATGTAACGCACACTATTCAAAGTATCGTCAGTGCGAACAAGAGGTGACCGAGACGTGTAACCAACGGTACCCTTACCATCACGCTGGGTGATACACCAGTATGGCGATGACGTATACACGCTTCCAATGTACGTTCACCGCGATGTCGCCAAACACGGATACGACCATCATGATGCTTTAAACAGAACCTGGATTCATCCGAAAGAATGAAGTTTTGCCATTCGTGCACCCAGGTTCGTCGTTGAGTACCTATCGCAGGCGCTCCTGTCTGCGATGCAGCGTCAAGGGTGAACGCAGCCATGGTCTCCGAGCTGATAGTCCATACTGCTGCAAACGTCGTCGAACTGTTCGTGCAGATGGTGGCTGTCTTGCAAACGTCCCCATCTGTTGACTCAGAGGTCGAGATGTGACTGCACGATCCGTTACAGCCATGCGGATAAGATGCCGGTCATCTCGAATGCTAGTGATACGAGGCCGTTGGGATCCAGCACGGCGTTCCGTATTAACCTCCTGAACCCACCGATTCCATATTCTGCTAACAGTCATTGGATCTCGACCAACACGAGCAGCAATGTCGCGATACGATAAACCGCAATCGCAATAGGCTGCAATCCGACCTGTATCAACGTCGGAAACGTGATGTTACGCATTTCTCCTCCTTCTTCTCGGTTAAATTTCGTGTCTATAGCACGTCATCTTCGTGGTGTAGCAATTTTAATGGCCAGTAGTGTATTCTGGTATCAGTGAAATTACTATTACTCTGACTAACGTTCAGCCTAACTTGAAGGGTGCAGATGTTGCATTAAGGTAGACCGCAAGTGTACTTAACGAAACAACGACTTCAGAAAGTGAACTATTTACTGCAGTTTACCACAGGGATCGATATTGCATCCACTGTTGTTCTTCATGCTTAAGTGCTCTTCCATCACAAAAGCGAGAAGCAGAAATCGTTCTGTTTCCTGCTCGTGAACGTATTATAATCAAGCAGTCGCATGTACACATGAAGATGTAAACAATGTCTTTTTAATGAAAATGGATAACTGGTTCCCTGCAAATGGATTGTCACTGTATTTAGACAAGATAAAATACGTGAAATTCAGTGCTGGGAAATATCTGACCACATAATGAAAAATAACACCTGAGGGCAAATCTGTAAATGAAACAGAATATTCTAAATTTTTGGGTGTTTATATTATTGAGGACCTGAACTGGAAGTCAGGTTTTCTTTGACACGTAAGCTCTGCTACTTTTGCTGTAGGATGAGTTCCGGTTGTGGACATAAAATTTCAAATCGTTAACATATTTATACTGTTTTCATTCAGTAATACCTTTTATTATAAGTAACTCGATGTTAAGGAAAAACGTGTTAGTTAGTCAAGGGGGTGTTATAAGTATAATGTACTATGTCCCCTGTAGAACCACATCTAGACAGAGCTTTCAGCAGCTGGGCATTCTAACGACTGCCTCAAAGTACGTTTACTTCTTTACGAAGTTTATCTACATCGGTTACAGTTTTAAAATCAAAGAAGCGTTCATAAAAACATGAAGGAGAAATGGTATACACTGTGCATCAGTCAGCGTCAGTATGGCACAGAAAGGTGTGTTACATTAAAATATTGAACATTTACACAGTGAAGTATAGAATTTAATCAATAATATAACTTAAAGACAAAAATTGAAATCATTTCTACTTGACAATGCCTTCTACCACGTAGGAGAATTTCTGAATGTGTATTAGTATGATATCACGTGCCCATCGCGCTCGCGCGCGTGCTCCCGTGGCTGTGTGTGTGTGTGTTGTATGTGTGTGTGTGTATGTGTGTGTGTGTGTTAGAAAGAGAGGAACAGAGTGAGAGAGACAGAGAGGCCCAAAGTTAACAGAGTTGTGTAAAACCCATTGTATGCATACCACTTGGGATACAATGCAGATGAACTGCATAATACCATATTTTCAACTGAGGACATGTATTATGATTAATAAAGTGAGTCATTCCTTAATAAAGTGAGAGTTCGCAATAAAAATAAATTGTTTGCCAAGAAATAAAGAGTACCCGCATGACAGATAGATAAATCGAATTATGGATATACACTAGATGTCACACGACATTCCATCGAAGAGGTACTGCTTTGCCTTGTGCAAATTATTTGCGTTTTATGACTTCAAATACTACGCCCTAACTCTTTTTCTTCAAGTGATAGAAACATTATATATAAAAGACGTATTAAGTACAGTTTTATTAAATTAATTGATCTTGGAAAATATTATAAAGCTTTTAAACAATTAATTGTTATTAATTTAAAAAGACTCGCGACATGTAAATCATAAGTTGTAGAGCGATTGCAACCGGCATATATGTTTACTAAGAGGGTGCCCATTTACTCATTTGGTGGGGAACTTTCTAGAGAACCACTGTAACATTAATACAGCATCCTTTTATTAGCTATTGTAATCCTGTCGAACAAGGACCACATAAAAATAAACTACTTAGATTCTTTTAACTTTCATTCACGATATCGAGCTGTAGAGTACATTGGGGTACCGTGACAGGTGTTTGACTCTGCTAGCGAGTAATTACCTTCTGTTTACGTTTGTAAACGTTCAGAGGGAGCGTGCTCAAGAAATCCAACTATCTTAAAACATCTTTTCATTTCTCGTAGCTATTACATCCCACTTAATCTGTTATTTCCTGGATAATTTAGCACATGTCTCTTTTACCTCTCCCTCCTACATGTAAGGGTCATTCACAGACTTCTCTTATTACCTGTTCTTCTTGCAACTTCTTAATTTCGTAACTTACCAGTCTGATAGACTGTTACAGTCATAGATCCGTATTTCGCATGCTTACGAAGGAATCTTCGCCGCGTCACTGATAGCCTAAGTTTCACTTTCCTACAGTTGTAGGTCGAAACGTATGCTTTCAGAAAAGTCCACTAAGAAACAATATTTGTTTCTTAGTTACTTAGAGGGGACACTAGTAGTATGCAAACTTTATCGTGCTGAACTTGCATCAGAGGTCAAAATTAAAATTATGATTTTCAAAGGCAGATCATATTTAGCTGGTTCAAATGGCTCTGAGCGCTATGGGACTCAACTGTTGTGGTTATCAGTCCCCTAGAACTTAGAACTACTTAAACCTAACTAACCTAAGGACATCACACACACCCATGCCCGAGGCAGGATTCGAACCTGCGACCGTAGCAGCAGCGCGGCTACGGACTGGAGCGCCTAGAACCGCACAGCCACCGCTTCCGGCCGTATTTAGCTGTGTACATGTTTATGATAAGTAACATCGCAACAAATAGTGAGTTGCCATCTCTTTGAAAAAAGTCTTTGTTGTAAAACGAATTAACATAAAAATAAAAAGTCTGCATTGAAACAATAACAAAAGGAGCCAGGACGGTGAAAGCGGTGGGTGGTGAAGCGTGGGGGAAGGGTAGGAGGAAGAGGGTGAAAGCGGGGAGGAATGAGGGTAGAGGGCGGGAAGGAAAGAGGACAATGGAGAGAGATGGTGGTGGGGGAGGGGATAAGATGATGAAACGTATATAGCTCCAAAATTCAACACATACGAAAAACTGCATCATACTCTAGAAATATATTTTACACCGTAAAAGAGAAGAAACAAAAGTACCACTAGCATTCGAAGGCGAGGAAAATGGCGTATCCTACAGTCATATCGAAGACCGAGCCATTTTTCCATCACGTTAACGTAAACAAGGGTCTTAAACTATCGGGACAATTTCTGTTTTTGAGTTTCACCTGTTAATTTGTAATGGGTCCATCTTTGTGAGTAAAATGCTTAAAAATATCCAATTCTTCTGGTAAGTCCATCCTGTAGCAAATGTTCAGTGAAAGCAGAATTGTATACATTTCTCCCACCTTCATTTAGCAGTTGCTCCTTATGTCATACATTAAACGGTCTATCTGTGTGTCCTACGCAATAGTTAATAGTTAGGGCCGTCGTTACATGTAATTTTAAGAACATCAGATAATTTTGTGATCTGATGGAATGGGTAAATTATTATTTTAGGCTATAGGTTACAGAGAAAACAACTTTCCAGATATGATTACTGATATTTGCTTTTGGAACCAATGCGGTTCACAAGGACTGCGTATTGCGCGATTTATTGCAAATTCGAGAAAAGACGGTTTATGGGTTTGAGGATGGCATAATTCAGCTGGAATGATATTATCTGCAAAAGCAGGTTTACGGAAAATGTCAAAACTCATTTGGTTGTTAAGTAACCTTAGTTTCAATATACAAAAAAAAAAAATTAAGCTCTTTACTATCATTTCGTATTTCTTTTGTGAAACTGGTTTTCTCGTCACAACTTCTTAAAACCTGCAACATTTTTTGTTGTTCTTGGTCACTGTCATTAAACACAATAAGTATGCCATCTATAAAACAAGCGTACAAAGGAATCATACTCTTGGAATAGTAGACTACCTGTATACTGTTGATGATGTACCATAGGACAAAAACCAAGCTGTGCACGTTTTAATTCAATATGGTGGTGACTTTTTACATTCGACGAAGCTTTTCGGATACACTTCAACATACCTGTGCCAAAACATCTAAACCACTAAGTCTTAATATATTTTTTCACTGTTAACTAGCTTAGGTTGTCCATATTCTCCTCCTGGAGAAGACGATTTTATTAACGTCGAAACCATGGTAAGTGGGTTTTAATACACGTTTCACGTTGATACTAATTGGCTGTTTACTATTTCTACAAGGAGAAATAAAAACTTCCCTGTTTGTTTCTCCCAGCAGTGTCCATGTGTCCGATGGAACTCTCAGTGCCTGACATAGCGCTTCCCACAGGCCGTGGCGCAGTTATCCAACCCAGTAAGACCGAGAGAACCACTCCTTATGTGCAACGATAGTAGTGAGATGTTTGTTAGTAAGAGGTTCCACCGACGAACCTTCCCATTAAGTGAGGACTACAAAATGACCACAACAATATATCAGACAACATGTCGTAATTAAAAACCAATACTTATGTCATTATCCTGATAGTACAGTATGGCTATAAATGGAGAGAACCCCCTACGTCCAATTCTTCTCTCTGTATCAACAACTTGAAACTGGAAGATAAGTGCGTTTAAAAATTTATAGTAGTTGACAAATTGGTCTTCACCATTTTAAGGCCAATCTTTATGACAATCATTTGAAACGTAGTCGACAGTAGGGTATGTTAAACTAATTAAAATAGATTTCCGCGACGTATTATTTTATAGGGTATCTCATGGAAGGCGGAGGGGGGGGGGGGGGCGGGGAGGCGGGGAGAGACGAAAAGCAAGTGTAGATTGGGAGACATAGAGGAAGAATAAATTGATAAATCCTTGCCAGCATAGTCAATTCTGTGATGGGGAGAGGCGAGGGAAGACTAATATCAAGAACAGTTGGTTGTACACTGAAGAGCAAAACAAAACATGTATAGGCAGCGTATTGATATACAGACAGAATACGGCGCTGCGGTCGGCAGCTCCTATATGAGACAACATGTGTCTGGCGCAGATGTTAGATCGGGTACCGCTGCTATAATCACACGCTATCACTATTGAAATGAGTTTAAACGTGGTGTTATAGTCAGCGCACGAGCGATGGGACACAGCTAAAAATGGTTCAAATGGCTCTGAGCACTGTGGGACTTAACATCGGAGGTCATCAGTCCCCTAGAACTTAGAACTACTGAAACCTAACTAGCGTAACGACATCACACACATCCATGCCCGTGGCAGGATTCGAACCTGCGACCGTAGCTGTCGCGCGGTTCCAGACTGAAGCACCTAGAACCGCTCGGCCACTGCGACCGGCGGAACACAGCATCTCCGAGGTATGGATGAAGTCGGGATTTCCCGTACGACCATTTCATGAGTTGTTGTTGTTGTCTTCAGTCCTGAGACTGGTTTGATGCAGCTCTCCATGCTACTCTATCCTGTGCAAGCTTCTTCATCTCCCAGTACCTACTGCAACCTACATCCTTCTGAATCTGCTTAGTGTATTCATCACTTGGTCTCCCTCTACGATTTTTACCCTCCGCACTGCCCTCCAATGCTAAATTTGTGATTCCTTGATGCCTCAAAACATGTCCTACCAACCGATCCCTTCATCTAGTCAAGTTGTGCCACAAACTTCTCTTCTCCCCAATCCTATTCAATACCTCCTCATTAGTTACATAATCTACCCACTTTATCTTTAGCATTCTTCTGTAGCACCACATTTCGAAAGCTTCTATTCTCTTCTTGTCCAAACTAGATATCGTCCATGTTTCACTTCCATACATGGCTACACTCCATACAAATACTTTCAGAAACGACTTCCTGACACTTAAATCTATACTCGATGTTAACAAATATCTCTTCTTCAGAAACGATTTCCTTGCCATTGCCAGTCTACATTTTATATCCTCTCTACTTCGACCATCATCAGTTATTTTACTCCCTAAATAGCAAAACTCCTTTACTACTTTAAGTGTCTCATTTCCTAATCTAATCCCCTCAGCATCACCCGATTTAATTTGACTACATTCCATTATCCTCGTTTTGCTTTTGTTGATGTTCATCTTATATCCTCCTTTCAAGACACTGTCCATTCCGTACAACAGCTCTTCCAAGTCCTTTGCTGTCTCTGACAGAATTACAATGTCATCGGCGAACCACAAAGTTTTTACTTCTTCTCCATGAATTTTAATACCTACTCCGAATTTTTCTTTTGTTTCCTTTACTGCTTGCTCAATATACAGATTGAATAACATCGGGGAGAGGCTGCAACCCTGTCTCACTCCTTTCCCAACCACTGCTCCCCTTTCATGCCCCTCGATTCTTATAACTGCCATCTGGTAGCTGTAAAAATTGTAAATAGCCTTTCGCTCCCTGTATTTTACCCCTGCCACCTTCAGAATTTGAAAGAGAGTATTCCAGTTAACATTGTCAAAAGCTTTCTCTAAGTCTACAAATGCTAGAAACGTAGGTTTGCCTTTTCTTAATCTTTCTTCTAAGATAATTCGTAAGGTTAGTATTGCCTCACGTGTTCCAACATTTCTACGGAATCCAAACTGATCTTCCCCGAGGTCCCATGATTGTCCCATGAATATCAGGAATCCGGTAGAACATCAAATCTCCGATATCACTCCAGCCGGAAAAAAAGCTGCAAGAACGCGACCAACGACGACTGAAAACAATCATTCAACGTGAGAGAAGTGCACCGTTCCGAAAATTGCTGCATATTTCAGTGCTAGGCCATCAGCCAGTGTCAGCGTGCAAACCACTCAACGACATATCTTCCGATTGGGCAGCCGGAGTCGAAGGATCGCTCCTCTGCCCTTGATGACTGCACGCCACAAATCTTCATGCTTCGCCTGGGTCTGTCAACACCGACATGTCTGGAAACATGTTGCCTGGTCGGACGATTCTCGTTTCAAACGGAAAAGGGAAATGCTAAGTTTCAGTCTAGATATATGGGGGTTAGTGAAGTTAAACAGACAGAAGACGAGGATTTCTGGTCAGATGATTATAAAGTAATAACAACAGCCGCAGAAAATTGTATATCGGGAGTGGGATTCGTTATGAAGGGGAAGTAGGATAGAGAGTGGGTTACTGTGAACAGTTCAGTATCAGGGTTGTTCTCACCAAAACTGACAGAAAACCCACATCGATAACGGTAGTTCCGATGCACATGCCGACATCGCAAGCAAAAGATGAATTGATAGAGGCAGTATATGAAGATGTTGAAGGGTCATGGGGCTGGAATGCGGTTGCAAGGGATGGAGTACAAGAAAGTGTTACGAAAGAATAAGGACTTTGTACTAGGAATGAGAGAGGAGAAAGACTAATTGAATGTGCAACAAATATCAGCAAGTAATAGCGAATACTCTGTTCAAAAACCACAAGTTGTGCAGTATTACTTTGAAATGGCCAGGAGATACTGGAAGATTAAATTTGTTATAGTAGGTTTAATTTGTTGTACCTATTTTATCTGGGTTTACCAAAATTTTAATATTTATTTTTCTTGTCTCGGTTTAGGTTAATTTACAAATAGCATATAGTTAATGTATCGTAATTATTGTCAAGCTATTTATTGAAATGAAATACTAATCGTTTCCTAAGACATCTAGGATCTCATGAAAATAATATATTTTTTGAAGTCTAGGAAGATTCCGATAGCAAATAGTGGACAGTAAGGCGCACTCAGCAGTAGGTACAGACTCCGATCACAATTTAATAACGATCAAGAGACTATCAGAAATAATCACTGGGCAGAGAAATGTTGTGGTGAAGCGCTTGGAGTTCTCTCAGGCTATAGACATTGTGATAAGAAATAGTTCCGTAGCCAGATTAGTTTAAGACGAACGTTCATCACTAAAAGGTCAGTCGCCTAATTTGCAAGGAAAAACATTGGTATAAAGAAGTAAAAGGCGAGGAAACCATGGATAACAGAAGAATTACTTCATTTCACCGATGAAAGAGGGAATTGCAAAAATGTTCAGGACATTCAGGGGTACAGATATACAGGTCACTTAGGAATTAAATAAATAGGAAGCGCACGGCAGCTAAGACGAAATGGCTACGTGAGAAATTTGATAAACAGAAAAAGACAGAAGCATCGGGAGGACCGATTCAGCGTATAGAAAAGTCAAATTCCATCTTCGGCGAATTAAAAGCAAGGGCGGTAACATTAAAAGTGCAACGGAAACTCCAATATTTAATTCAGATGTGAGACCTCATAGGAGGAAAGATTACCTTAAGGACCACTATGAGGTGGACAACACATGTGATGACGTGAAAGAAGAAGAAGAAGAGGCGATATGGAAGACATACGTGATCTAATACTTCAATCAGAACGTAGAAGAACTTTGGAAGAGTTAAAGCCAAGTAAGGCAGAAGTGATGGAATGCATTCTTTCGGAATTTCTGGTATCATTGTGGGATAGGGCAAAATAAAGAAAACAAAACAAAAAACAAAAAGATACGATTATTACGTTCGTGTGCAGAACGTATAAAACTGCGATATACCATCCAATTTTCGGAAAAACATCATCCAAACAACTCCGAAGTCTGTGAGAGTCAACAATTTGGATAATTATACCACAACTAGCTTATAGCCCATGCATCCAAGTTGCTGACAAGAATTATACAGAGAAGAATAGAAAAGAAAATCTTGTTGTGTTAGATGACAATCAGTTCGGTCTTAGGAAAGATAAAGACACCAAAGATGCAGTTCTGACGTTGCGGTTGATAATGAAAACAAGAGTGAAGAGAACCCAACATTCGTTCGTGGGATCTGTTGACATGGAAAAGTGTTCGACAGTGTCAAATGGTGCAAGATGATCGATATTCCGAGAAATGTAGGGATAGGCTGTAGGGAAAGACTGGCAATATACAGTATGTGCAAGAACAAAAATGGAAAAAAAGAGTGGAGACCAAGAACGAAGTGCTCAAATTAGAGAGGGTGTAAGGAAGAGATATAGTCTTTCGCTCGTACTGTTCAAACTTTACTTCAAAAAATCACTGACGGAAATGAGTGAATGATTCAAGGGTGGAATTAAAATCCAAAGTGACTGAATGTCAATCGTAAGATTCGCTGATCGCATTGCTATCTACAGTAAGAGTGAAGAACAGTTACAGGACCTGCTGAATGAAATGAGCAGTCCAATGAATACAGAATATGGACAGAGAGTAAAAATGAAAGTAATATGAAGCAGCAGAAATAAGAACAGTGAGGAAGTTGACATCAGGATTAGCGATCACAAATTAGATGCAGTTAAGGTATTATGCTATGTATACAGCAAAATTGCAATTGATGGACTGAGCAAGGAGGACATAAAAGGCAGACTAGCACTGACCGAAAGGGCACTCCTCTCGAAGAGAAGTCCACTAGTATCAAAGAGAGCCTTAAATTGAGGCAGAAATTACTGTGAAAGTACATTTGGAGGACAGCGTTGTGTGATAGTGGGACATCCACTTTGGAAAAACCACAGAAGAGAATCCAAGAATTTGAGATGTGGTACTACAGAACGATGTTGAATATCAGGTGAACTGACAAGGTAATGAATGAGGAGGTTTTCCAGAGAATCGCCGAGGACACGAATGTAAGCAAAACGCTGACAAGAAGAAAGGACAGGATGATAGGACATCTGCTAACACATTGGGGAGTAACTTCCATGGTGCTAGAGGGAGCTGTAGAGGGTAAAAACTGTAGAGGGAGATAGAAACTGGGATACATCCAGCAAATAATTGGGGACGTAGACAGCAAATGCTACTCTGAAATGAAAAGTTCGGAGCAGAAGAGAAATTCGTGGCGGGCCACATGAAAGTAGACAGAAGACTAATGGCTAAAATGAATTGATAACAAAACCAACAGTTTGTGGCCATGAAAGCATATTTTACCATGTACGAAGGTGCTACGGGGTTTACACGAAATTTTGCTAAGAATAGATGACGCCAATTAGTAATTATTATGAGGGATTTTAAGCTTATGTCCAACCTTACCTCCATGGGAGGCAGGCTATCCGGCTACAAATACGTTTACTGGAGTAGGTTTTAGAAGGCATCAACTAATGTAGTTGAAATAAAGAACACCAACTTAAGGCAAAGACATACTATCAGGGGGTTACAAGAAAACAAACAAAGTACGTAGCCCATTACATATACTGAAATTGTTAGTTAAGGCCGTTGGCCAGAGACTACAAACAGATCAAAATATAACTGTTGTTCAGGGGGGCAGTTTGGAAAACAGCTCATAACATGTAATGCGGATTTACTAGAAAACAGTTAGCCAGCTGTCTTACAAAAAGCAGATACTTTTTGCGCAGATATATGAGACATTTGCATTACCAAAAATTATCTGATGAAAGCCAAGAGACCAAGTAAAGCATGTTGTGGGGCAACTTTCTGGGCTACCTTCTGGAATGGATAAATAAGGTATTAAAACTGGCTAATATGTCCTGTAACACATATATCCCTAACCAGAATTAAACACTGTTCTAATAAAATAAAATACCAATAAGTAAAAAAAGGCTAAATACGTAGAATGCGAGGCAAGTACCTAAAGCATGGGCTTATGTAAGCAGTCTGGAAAACCGTACTACCGAACGACGTGATAAGCAGGAACCAAAATCCAAGTTACCAATTGCGTTCACCACATATGCCGGCCGATGTGGCCGAGAGGTTCTAGGCGCTTCAGTCTGGAACCGCGCGACCGCTACGGACGCAGGTTCGTATTCTACCTCGGGTATGAATGTGTGTGATATCCTTAGGTTAGTTAGGTTTAAGTGGTTCTAAGTTCTACGGGACTGATGGCCACAGATGTTAAGTCCCATAGTGCTCAGAGCCATTTGAACCATTTGATTCACCACACATCACGAAAAACGATCCATAAAAGCGGCTAAACAAAGCCTGGTACAAAAATACGAACGATTACCTTCGCTCGCTAAGAGTATCGGAGGATACTTGCTAGAGCCTGAACAAATTCTGGAGTGAAACAAGCGCGACTACAGAATTAGTACCTAAACCGATCACGTGTCAGACACGAAACTTGGACGATGTGGGATTTTTGTGTATTTGAACTGGCTAATTTGACGTATATAAATCGTCCGCAAATGATATAATAATTCTAGTCCGAAAGAAAACAGGTGTTGACAGATGTGAAAACTACCGAACTAACAGTTTCATAACTGGCGGACCTCACATCCCACAATTTTAACTGCAATCACGGCCAATACAAGGAGCTTCAAATCAAAATGATGGATATTAATAAGTCACGGCTGTAAAATACTAAGACGAATCCTTTATAGACGAATAGAGAAATTGATAGAAGCCGACCTAGGGGGAGATCAGTTAGGATTACGTAGAAATGTTGGAACACGTGATGCAATACTGACCCTACGACTTATGTCAGAAGATAGATTAGGGAAAAGCAGACCTACGTTTCTGGGATTTGTAGACATAGAGAAAGCTTTTGACAATGTTTACTTGAATACTCTCTTTCAAATTTTGAAGGTGCAGAGGTCAAGTACAGGGAGCGAAAGTCTATTTACAATTTGTACACAAAACCAGATGACAGTTATATGAGTCGAGGGACATGAAAGGGAAGCAGTGGTTGGGAAGGGAATGAGACAGGGTTGTAGCCAATTCCCGATGTTATTCAATCTAAATATTGAGCATGCAGTAAAGGAAACATAAGAAAAATTCGGAGTAGGAATTAAAATCCATGGAGAAGAAATAAAAACTTTGAGGTTCACCGATGACATTGTAATTCTGTCAGACAGCAAGGACTAGGAAGAGCATTTGAACGGAATGGACAGTGTCTTGAAAGAAGGATATAAGGTGAACTTCAACAAAAGCAAAACGAGGATAATGGAACGTATTCGACTTAAATCAGATGGTTCTGAGGGAATCAGGTAAGGATATTAGACACTTAAAGTAGTAGATGAGTTTTGCTATTTGGGCAGCAAAATGGTGGTCGATGTAGAGAGGACATAAAATGTAGACTGGCAATGACAAGGAAAGCGTTTCTGCAGAAGAGGAATTTGTTAACATCGAGTATAGATTTAAGTGTCAGAAAGTCTTTCCTGAAAATATTTGTACGGAGTGTAGCCATGTATGGAAGTGAAACATGGACGACATATAGTTTAGAAACGGAGGGAATAGAAGCTTTCGAAATGTGGGGCTACAGACGAACGCTGAAGATTAGATAGGTAGATCACATAAGTAATGAGAACGTATTGAATAGAATTGGGGAGAAGAGGAATTTGTGGCACAGCTTGATTACAAGAAGGGATCGTTTGGTAGGACATGTTCTAAGGCATCAAGGGATCATCAATTTTGTATTGGAGGACAGCGTGGAGGGTAACAATCGTAAATGGAGCCCAAGAGATGAATACACTAAGCAGACTCATAAGGATGTGGGCTGCAGTAGGTTCTGGGAGATTAAGAAGCTTGCACAGGATAGAGTAGCATGGAGAGCTGCATCAAACCAGTCTCTGGACTGAAGACGACAACACCAACAACATCGTCCGCTCAGACTGTGAACGGCAAATACCACACTCAAGATACTCATACCGGAACATTTACAATGGTATGCCGTCCACATTCCGAGAAATTCCATGGATGAATTTTTGGATTTCATCAAGAAACTCGACCGGGCATTGATATTCAAGCCATATAATAGGAGCAGCAGATAGGGAAATGGGACCAGTTTGAGAACAATTTTAATATCCAAAGTAATTATAATGATCTTCACCGTAATGTAAAATTAGAGAGATTAGTGCGCACGGAGGCTTTCAGACAGTCGTTCTTCCCGCGAACCATACGCGACTGGAACAGGAAAGGGAGGTAATGACAGTGGCACGTAAAGTGCCCTCCGCCACACACCGTTGGGTGGCATGCGGAGTATAAATGTAGATGTAGATGTAGAATTACATTTTCAAACGACAACGGAAACTGGAACTTTCATAACGGAAATCAAAACTCTGAATGCAGCTTTGAGGGACAGGAGGCTTAGGAAATACGACGCCCGAATACTAGGTCGGTAAATTAGAGCTCGGCACATCTCAGTTCCGGAGATAGCGAAATAAACTGACGTTAAAAACAATGTGGGTTTCAAAATTCGGTAAATAAGCCACAAATGTTGCAGTTGGAGGTTATGAGAAACCAAAACAGCATGTCAACAATTTATAAACAGCTCAACAATATAGATGAAGAAGCTTGCACACCTCCAGTATATGATTATATGGAGCCGGAGAACTTTTTTGACGAAAGGGAAGTGAATGATGGAACGAATGTTTACTGATTTGAAGGTTTTGTAGTAAAAGAGACGCAGAGGTTGACCTGAATTTGATGGAGTTGGAATGTATCACGAATTCGGGGCTCGGCAGGACAACGGTCCAGATGGACGCCCGACGGTGCTGATTTTGGTTTTTCGTAATTTCTGTAAATCGCTCAAGACAAATGCTGAAAAGGTTCCTTTGAGATGGCACGAACGATTTCCTTTCCTGTCCTTGAAACAATTCGAGCTTGTGCCCCATGTGTAATAACTTCGTTGTTGAGGGAATTGTTAACCCTTGACTTTCTTCCTTCCTTCGGCATTAAAGACACGATGTTTGTGTATAGAAAATATAGCATTTCTTTGAAAAATCTGTCACCTTCCCATTGGCAAGAGATACCAGGCTATACTCGCATCTGAATTTATCTGTGGATATTACTAATAGGGAGGTGAAATGAACGGAGGATTTAATATCTAGTGATGTGTAGGCCTAAGTATGATGACCTTTAAGGAATACTGAAGATTAAGAAATTCTGTAGTTTCCAATGAGCTATGCGGTGTGATATAACGGCAATACAGATATTAAGGAACTAGATTTTAAATTGTAAGATATTTTCAGGGGCTGATGTGGGCTCTGACCACAATCTATTGGTGATGAACTGTAGATTAAAACGGAAGAAACTGCAAAAAGGTGGGTATTTAAGGAGATGGGACCTGGATAAACTGAAAGAACCAGAGGTTGTACAGAGTTTCAGGGAGAGCATAAGGGAACAATTGACAGGAATGGGGGAAAGAAGTACAGTAGAAGAAGAATGGGTAGCTTTGAGGAATGAAATAGTGAAGGCAGCAAAGCATGTGGTAGGTAAAAATACGAGGACTAGAAGATATCCTTGGGAAACAGAAGATATACTGAATTTAATTGATGAAAGGAGAAAATACTAAAATGCAGTAAGTGAAGCAGGCAAAAATGAATACAAACGTCTCAAAAATGAGATCGACAGGAAGTGCAAAACGGCTAAGCAGGGATGGCTAGAGGACAAATATAAGGATATAGAGGCTTATATCACGAGGGGTAAGATAGATACTGCCTACAGGAAAATTAAAGAGACCTTTGGAGAAAAGAGAACCACTTGCTTGAATATCAAGAGCTCAGATGGAAACCCAGTTCTAAGCAAAGAATGGAAAGCAGAAAGGTGGAAGGAGTATATGGAGGGTCTACACAGGGGCGATGTTCTTGAGGACAATATTATGGAAATGGAAGAGGTGGTAAATGAAGATGAAATGGGAGATATGATACTGCGTGAAGAGTCTGACAGAGCACTCAATAACCTGAGTCGAAACAAGGCCCCGGAAGTAGACAACATTCCATTGTAATTACTGACAGCCTTGGGAGAGCCAATCCTAGGAAAACTCTACCATCTGGTGAGCAAGATGTATGAGACAGGCGAAATTCCCTCAGACTTCAAGAAGAATATAATAATTCCAATCCCAAAGAAATCAGGTGTTGACAGAGGTGAACATTACCGAACTATCGTTCAATAAGTCACAGCTGCAAAATACTAACGCGAATTCTTAACAGTCGAATGGAAAAACTGGTAGAAGCTGACCTCAGGGAAGATCAGTTTGGATTCCGTAGAAACGTTGGAACACGTAAGGCAATACTGTCCCTACGACTTATCGTAGAAGAAAGATTAAGGAAAGGCAAACCTACGTTTCCAGCATTTGTAGACTTAGAAAAAGCTTTTGACAATGTTGACTGGAATACTCTCTTTCAAATTCTGAAGGTGGAAGGGGTAAAATACAGGGAGCGAAAGGCTATTTACAATTTGTGCAGAAAGCAGGTGGCAGTTATAAGAGTCGAGGGACATGAAAGGGAAGCAGTAGTTGGGAAGGGAGTGAGACAGGGTTGTAGCCTCTCCCCGATGCTATTCAATCTGTATATTGAGCAAGCAGTAAAGTAAACAAAAGAAAAGTTCGGATTAGGTATTAAAATCCATGGAGAAGAAATAAAAACTTTGAGGTTAGCCGATGACATTGTAATTCTGTCAGCAAAGGACTTGGAAGAGCAGTTGAACGGAATGGACAGTGTCTTGAAAGGAGGGTATAAGATGAACATCAACAAAGCAAAAGAAGGATAATGGAATGTAGTCGATTTAAGTCGGGTGATGCTGAGGGAATTAGATTAGGAAATGAGACACTTAAAGCAGTAAAGGAGTATTGCTATTTATGGAGCAAAGTAACTGATGATGGTCGAAGTAGAGAGGATATAAAATGTAAACTGGCAATGGCAAGGAAAGCGTTTCTGAAGAAGAGTATTTGTGTGGAGTGTAGCCATGTATGGAAGTGAAACATGGACGATAAATAGTTTAGACAAGAAGAGAATAGAAGCTTTCGAAATGTGGTGCTACAGAAGAATGCTGAAGATTAGGTGAGTAGGTCACATAACCATTGAGGAGGTATTGAATAGAATTGGGGAGAAGAGGAGGTTGTGCCACAACTTGACCAGAAGAAGGGATCGGTTGGTAGGACATGTTCTGAGGCATCAATGGATCACCAATTTAGTCCTGGAGGACAGCGTGGAGCGTAAAAATCGTAGAGGGAGACCAAGAGATGAGTACACTATGCAGATTCAGAAGGATGTACGCTGCAGTAGGTACTGGGAGATGAAGAAGCATGACCAGGATAGAGTAGATGGAGAGCTGCATCGAACCAGTCTCAAGACCGAAGACCACAACACAACAACACGAGATATGTTCGAAGTTCTCTGATTCATAAGATGGTATGATAATGAATACCGCTGTGGGTATTGCAGCTGAGAACGTATGGAAACGCGTTAAAAAAGGGATAAGCACGGAAGCTGCACAGTAAAATACTGTCATAAGGGAAATTGGTACAAAAATTACCAACAAATTAAGAAACCAATTAATTATCGGAAGAAAGAAATGAAATATATTCGGAAAATAAGCTCAGTTAGTCTCTTAGAATTGGAATCAATAGAACATTCAAAGAAGATAAAGCGAAAATTGTCCAGTGTAACGGGATCGGCAGCGTCAGGTAGCCTGGACTTCGTCAAAAAGTGTGGGTGCAAGTGGAGGCTTGACTTGGTAATCATTCCTAAATCCTCAACTGAGCGTGGGGTTCACCAAAGGGAAGCAGGAGTATATTAGCAATGCTTATGTTGCAATCCTATACATTCATTACACTTAATTATATCTTTCAGTGATGCTCCAGATCCCTGTCCGTTGGGCAGAGTAGACGTAGAACGCACGGTCCTAGGCGGCAGGGTGCTGACAGGATCCCAGCCAATGCTGTGTTTTGCTAAGGAGTGGAGCATCTGCTGACTGCCAATCAACGAAGACGACGCTGCCGCACCCCACGGCCCAATGGCTTGCGTACGGTGTTGCCAGCATGCCCCGCTGGGGCTAACGGCCAAGGTGGTATCATCCAGGGAGCGAACTCGAGCTCCCAAGGTCTGTCATGGGGCGTCTGATGACAGCAGTCTCTAAGAGGGCAGAGGTTAGCAGGATCCTACTTCGACTCTCGTGATGGTATGTGAGGCGATTTCTTTTCATAGCAGAAACACCTTTGATTGTCATGCACGACACCCTTGCGGCACAGTGGCACGTCGTTGCTATTCTGATGCTTACACGGCGAGGATTTCTGCTGCTTCTCTTCATGCTATCCTAACCCTCTCTTGGCCAGGAGGTCGCCGGATTACTCCTAAATTGAGTAAGTTTAGGGCATTATGGACAGGATCTCCAACGAGCTCGGTATTTTGACGATCTAACGCGCCATTGGACAAAATTTAACACGATATCCCTAAAGAGGACATCTAACCACTGTATCAATGCCAAGCGGAATAACTGCTTGTATAAGAGTCATAGGTGGATCAGAGCGTTATAGACTTGCTCGTTTTGTGAATCTCTTTCTCTTGAATAACTAATCAAATTTTCCTGCAATTCTAATATTTATCTGCAATTTTTGTTCCACTCGAATAGCTCTTTCGTGGTGCGTCGTTTCTTTGTTTTAGGATGTAATTTTTGAGAATGTAGATCGAGGAGCAGCACTGGATAAAAGATGAAAAACTAGGAAAACTGAAGCGCTTGAGATGTAGTGTTAAAGAAGGAAACAAAATGAAGTGACATTATTTGAAATGAGGAGGTTCTCTGCTGAATTGTGAAGACAGGAATATGTGGAGAAAGGTAGTTTAAGGAAGGGATAGCACAGTTTTGGAAGAGTAATGATATCATAGAATATGTTTTCCACGTTCGCGAAAAATACTGTATTGATTTTCAAATTTAAGTGAGGTTCTTATGCGCTCGTTCCACATCCGTTATCTATTGAGCTGCGTAGTGAAATTTAAATCTACCGTACGTAGAAAAAATAGGTAGTAAACACGGGCTCTAAAAATACTTATCTGATGGACCATGTACAGTCGTTCATCTTCTCTGCTGTGAGATACATCTCATGTATTGAAATCTCTTTGCCGTCCGTATATTTTGTACATACCAATACAACAAAGAAGTCCATTAATCATGTTGTTCAGTAGAACCGACGTATTTCACAGCAGCGAATATTAAAAGCTACTCATACCCCTTAAGGTACGCAATTTACAGTTCAGAGTATCCTTTAAATATTTTCTTGTTTTGGTCTACCTCTGAAAAACTTTCGCTGCCTTGATACATCTTGTATATAGTGCAGTATGTTTATGACGTGGATAAGGTTTACAACAATCACATCCGGACTGTAGCGTGTGCAATTCGATCACCATGTTTAAGCCTTTTCAGCTTTTCCGTCGAAGCTGTACGGCGCTGGATGTTGGCTAAGGGTTATTCAGTTTCACTTACCTGATCAGAAGTTAGTGCTGCGATGCTCTCGCAGGGCTCCTTCCCTTTTAGCGTAATTTTCGCCAGAGGCAACCTTAAAGGCCTTGGAAGGAAAAGTGCTTTTTACTCTTAATATTACTAGGACCGTAATTTGGCGACAGCGTGCTTGGAAGCTCGCCGACTTATTCCTTTTCTAACAGCTCAGGGACTGAAGATGTTTCTGGTCCTTTCTTTGTATAACGTTAACGATCATATTAAAAGGCTCTAAAGTGTCACCCCTTCCTGACATATCCTTAACCGAAGCTGCAATGCGGAAACAATGAGATTCGCATCATAATCTTGGTGTCATGCAAAGTAGATCACGTAAGCTAAATATTATGCCAAAATAAATTTGTGTGAGTCTTACGTGACTGTAAAATAGAAGTGCTGCGTAATATGACTGCACAGCACGAAATGCGCTATCATAATCATCCTGAAGATCGTAGCTTGTTTGCCTAAGTCGACCTTGTGCAGTTTACCTCGTACACCAGATAGAATAGACGTAGCTTAGCTTCATATACGGCAGTATCGGTGCTGCAACGCCAGTAAACAGAGCAACGTTGCTAAGTTCATGGATTTTGAAAGCAGACTGAGTACAGCGCACGCGCGACGGCGAGGCGGTAAGGTTACTTGAAGAACGGAATCATTTCTTCTTACAGCGTACCAACTACATTTCAGATGTTGTGTGTTTAGGTCAGTGTAAGAGTAAAATTTGTAAATAAATGTTTTAGCTTGTGTAACTAATTCACTAAAAGCCGCGCTTTCGGCATTTAATTTAGGGGTTCCTAAGTTCATGAAAAACAAAATAATGTGGAGCCAGAAAAGAATGAAGAGAGAGAGTGTACCTGCCAGCTTACTGCTTTCTCTTAAGGTCATATTCTTAAATTACTGGCCAATACAACCAAGAAATATCCTTATTTGTAAACAAGTGCTGTAAATATGTCTGAATCATTTTTAATATATCGTGATCTGATAAAAAATAGTGTCCTATAGACTTGGATATTCATCATGCCATGGTGCAATTGAGATTTATGATGCCTCATGAAAAAATAAAATAATTTATGGTATTGAAACATTCTCAGAGGTTGTCATATCCACATGCAGTTTATGCTGTGGCAAAGACAGACTGCCCTGTAGGCCTTGATATTATATTGCAACCATCATAGCCGCTTCAGGGGTAGGAAGATGATACTGGAGTTGGAGACGTGTGTGGCTGTTGAAGATAATCATCAATATTTCATACACGCATTGTGATAAAGCGTCAACCACCTACAGCCTTGTGAATTAACTTTTGTACTAATGCGGAGGAGTGAGGTAGCTGACTTTAATTCTTGTCCGAGGCATCGAAGTCGCAGGGGTTGGTTCCCCGTCCACCAGTAGGTCGGGGTGAAATGGAGCTTAATTCTAGGCAGGGACCCAGTCCGGCGCGGTATAACGCTCAGTGTCACGGTTGAAGAATTCAACGGTATGTGGAGCAGAGGGTGGACTCCGATGTGGAAGTGATGACGAAACACACTGAGACCACAAAAAAAATGGACGATTTATTCCAGAGAATGATATTCACAAATTAAGCTAGTCAACAACGTCTTGGTCCACCTGTCGTCCGTATGCAAGCACTTATTCATCCTGGCACTGATTGACAGAGTTCTTGGATGTGTTCCTGAAGGATATGGTGCTATATTCTGCCACTTTTTTTTCTTTTTTTTTGGTCATCAGTCTACTGAATTCCTGTGCTAACCTCTTCATCTCAGAGTAGCACTTGCAACCTACGTCCTCAGTTATTTGCTTGACGTATTCCAACCTCTGTCTTCCTCTACAGTTTTTGCCCTCTACAGCTCCCTCTAGTACCATGGGAGTCATTCCCTCATGTCTTAGCAGATGTCCTATCATCCTGCCCCTTCTCCTTATCAGTGTTTTCCACATATTCCTTTCGATTCTGCGTAGAACCTCCTCATTCCTTACCTTATCAGTCCACCCAATTTTCAATATTCGTCTATAGCACCACATCTCAAATGCTTCGATTCTCTTCTGTTCCGGTTTTCCCACAGTCCATGTTTCACTACCATACAATGCTGTACTCCAGACGTACATCCTCAGAAATTTCTTCCCCAAATTAAGGCCGGTATTCGATATTAGTAGACTTCTCTTGTCCAGAGATGCCTTTTTTGCCATAGCGAGTCTGTCACTTTATATCTACGATATCCCGAGCTGGTTGGAGGGCCCTGCCCATAATACGACCTTGCTGGACAAGACAGCATTAGGCAAGTGTGAAGACAGGTCGTGGAAACATTCACCGTGTGTGGGTGGGCATTATCTTGCTGAAATGTAAGCCCAGGATGACTTCCCATAAGGAGCATCTAAACGGGGCGTAGGATACCCATGACGCATCGCTGGGCTGTAAAGATCTGCAGATGACGACCAAAGGGGTTCTGCTAGGAAATGAAATGGCACCCGAACCATCACTCACGTCAGGCCATATGGAGTGCGACAGTCAGATTCATAACCAGCCTCTGTCAGGGGGCGTTTTATGGTCATCGGGGCTCAGTTTGAAGCAAAACCCATCACGGAAGTCAATTCTGCTCTGGCCAATGAGATTCCAGGCCGAGTGTTCCCGATACCACAGCAGACTGGCTAGTTGGTGTACAGAGGTCAATGGTATTTGGCGGAAAGTGTTCTGTGCGGTCAGTCGTCTCCATATGAGCCACACATTAATGTCCCTTGTGTTCATTGAAGCACCTGTTGCACGTCGTGTCGATTATTATCGTGAGTCCGGGACTCTGAGTGCCTCTTTGACAATGGTTCGGTCCTACAGTTCAAGCCTCTATCTAGATCGGCAACTTTTTTTTTTCCTTGACGCTGTGTTGAGCCATGATTCGAACTTTCCCTCCATCTTCATCGAACAGTGGTATCACTCCTATTCCAATGTTGAGCGGTTCGCCGATTACTCCAACCGGTTTCTTTGAGAACTGACATTTGCGTGTTTTCTTCACGTATGTGTCAGCGAAGCATAGTTACTGTCCATCTGAGTAAAGGGAATGAATTTCCCAAAGACGCAATACTCTTGTACCGACATGTCACCTGCTAACTATTTTTGCCAGCTGTGCAGTGAAACTATTCTGCAGTGTCTTACATTCATCCACTAGCCGCCATAGCTTACAACTTCCCATTTTCCGTCGATACCTTTATGAACATCAATTTTTGAATTCCGCTCCCGGTAGCTGAGCGGTCAGCGCGACCTAAGAGCCCGGGTTCGATTCCGGGCTGCCTCGGAGATTTTCTCCGCTCAGGGACTGGGTGTTGTGTCGTCCTAATCATCATCATTTCATCTCCAACGACGCGCAAGTCGCCGAAGTGGCGTCAAATCTTAAGACACACCCAGTGAACGGTCTACCCGACGGGAGGCCATAGTCACACGACATTCGATCAATTTGTGACCAGTTCGATTGCTCCTAAAGCTGCACCGTTTCCTTGTCTGTGGTGTATGCTGCCGTGCACTTGGAGACTGAAACGAGTGCAGCACGATTCACGGTATAAGGAATTCCGCGCGCGAAGTGGCAACCGCTTCCTCCGAGGACGAATGAACGGACAGAGGGTAGAAGCGGTTGATCCCGAATGGACGGCAGCACCTGGCTGGCCACTTTTTCTACCTGATGGAAAGAAGTGGAGAGCCGTCACTTTATTGTTTCTTTGTGTGTGCACGTATTGCCTTTTGTGCAACATATTCCGGGGTAAAATTTCGCTTTTCTTGTATTTCCAAGTGGAGAGTACTTGGAGACCATGTAAATGAAGTAAAGTGGCAGAAATTAAGAAGAAATGTAATAATATCAGGGATGGGAAAATTGTAAGTGTTCGTACATGGAGTGTCCTGACACAGCTACAGCAAAAAAGCTCTGTATCTGAGATTGACAAAGACCAGCTGAACATACTCGTGCTAGATATGTGCGAAGAAAAGACGGGACCGGGTGGAGAGCTAGAAGGTGCAGATTGTAGATCTTCCTACTGAGGACGTGAGGGAGCTGGTAGTTACAGAGCTGGAACACAAATACGAAAGACAAGATAGAAAATTTCTAGAAGATATACAAATGAAAGACTGATGATCATAACACTGAAAGTAACAAGTAAAAACTTGGTAATTATCTAAGCATATCTGCCATCTAACCAACATGTTACCAATGCACAAAACAATTAAAGGACCACTATTTCTAAACATCGTAATTGTCTCCTATTGCGAAGCGTAAATTTGAAATTTCGCTCAAACGCTCTTACACCCTCATCTGCAATCGCGCAAAAAAAGTGGCATCCTGCGACTTCACCCTCGGGATAGGAGACGCTTGAAACAGAGAAGTGTCAATAGATGAGAGAGAGGGCCTGCTCTTAGAAGTTTATGTGAGGTGTACGATGGGATGATGATGTTTGGTTTGTGGAGAGCTCAACTGGGCGGTCATCAGCGCCCATACGAAGTTCCAATTTTACACAGTTCAGTTGTTTGCACAGTCCAATCAAGCCACTGGCACGAATTAAGATGATGATGAAAAATGCGGACAACACGAACACCCAGTCCCAGCACAGAGAAAATTCCCAACCCGGCCGCGAATCGAACTCCGGATAACGTAATCTTGGTGGGTTAATGACATTGGCACCAAATTTCAGCACATTTCTGCCCAACGCATCGAGGACGTGTCACATGGTAAGATCGTCACTCCCTCTCTTACCCACATTTCACTCTTTCTTTCGACGACTCCGCGCAGAGGGTCAGTACCGCGACACCCAGCGTTGAAATCAAAGGCGAGGAAAACATTTCAGACACTGCTTCCGCAGCTCCTCTTCCAATCCTACGTCCTTGGACAAATTAAGCACATAAGATCTCCGCAAAGAGGAAAAGCACCTGGGCCAGACGGCATTGTGGCGGAGGTGGTGCAGTTTCTGGCGCCCCAGCTGACTGCACCACTAACACATCTGTACAATGAATGCCTCAGACAGCGTAAGTTCCCTAAGATATGGAAAATGGCACATGTAGTCATCATAAAGAAAGGACCAGATAAGGATCCCGGAGAAGCGAAATCCTACAGGCCGATTTGCCTACTGGATATATTTGGCAAAATATTGGAAAAATTGCTGGCTGAGAGACTGACAGCACACCGAGTGTTGTGCGGGATGAGTGACAGGCAGTTCGGGTTCAGGCCGGGGCGGTCGGCATCTGATGCAATCGCCCTGGCGGCCGAGGTCTGTGGCTCGACCCCGCACAAATACGTGGTTGGCATCATGGTTGACATCAGTGGCGCCTTCGACAACCTGTGGTGGCCTTCGCTCTTCTCCTGCCTGCGGGAGAAAGAGTGTCCAGGGCCGCTATATGGTTGCCTGAGGAGCTATTGTGAGGATCGGGAGGTTTGGCTATCATCCTCTAGCGAAAGAGTTGGCAAGACAATCACTAAAGGATGTCCCCAAGGCTCCGTCTTAGGACCCCTCTTCTGGGACATCCACATGGAGCCTTTGTTAGATAGCTTACAACAGAGTGAAGAGGTGCTAGAGGTGATAGCTTACGCTGATGACCTCCTCCTGTTGGTTGGCGGCCGCAGCCGCGAAGACATTGAACCAAAGATAGCGACAGTACTAGACAAACTCCAACAGTGGTGCCACGCGACTAAAATGACGATATCTCCCAGCAAATCTACTTACCTCCTGCTAAAAGGACCTCATTAGAAATCCGACTGTCAGAATAGACGGTTCACCAGTTCTTAGACGACGCGAGACACGCTACCTAGGAGTCATCATTGATGAGAGGTGGAGTTTCGGCAAGCACATTGATACCGTCACCCAGAGAGCCCTTCAGATACTAAACAATCTCATCTCAATAGGTCATAAAAGATTCCACCTTCCTTCACACTTAATCAGACTATATCACAACAGCATCTTAACTTCAGTCGTGGGTTACGGCTCGGGAGTCTGGGCGCACAGGCTCACGAGGGTAGTGCCCGCCATGGCAGTGAGAAGGGTCCAGAGAAGCATGCTACTAAGAGCTGTGGGTGCCTACAGAACATCTCCAGGGGGGCCCTATTAGTCATAATGGGGCTCTGCCCTCTGGACATCAAGATAAGGGAACAGGCGGCCTGGTACTGGGCCAAAAGGGATAATTACGAAAAGATTGTAGACATTATGGGTATCAGAGTGGGGGACAAAAGAGAAATAAGGAAAAGAGGGGAGGAACTCTGGCAGGAGACCTGGGCTGTAGAAGAGGCTGGACGACGAACCTTCCAGTTTCTACCTGATGTGAGGGAACGCCTGGGTATGAAGTACTTCGAGCCTACACGAGGTCTGATTCACTTTCTCACTGGTCATGGACCCTACCCGACATACTTATGTCGATTTGGGAAAAGGGCAACACCAGCGTGCGACTGTGGCGATCCGGAGGGTACACCCGAACATGTTGTTTACGAATGCCCTCTCCTCAATGATGTCGCAAACACACTGCGAGACAGACTTCCTTACCGTGACACGTATCAACTGCTTAGACGTGAGGACACCTTTCAGACTCTAAACACCTTGGCAAACGAGGTATCTCGAAAAGTTTTAACTGAATATTTAAGAGAGATACAGTAAGAACAAGGATAATAACTATTACCGATTGTGACCAAGAGCCCTGGTCCCATACCGCCTGTGCGTGGACTGGCCGACTTCACCCGAGTTGGAATCGCCATGTACAGGACTAGGGGGAGTAGGAACCAACCACCGATTATGACACACCGAATATGACGTAGGATAAGTTAGTTTGTAGGACTTAGTTATAGGAAATTAGAATAGGTACTGCAGCGAATTATAACGTCGAGGCCTGCCCAGTGCCAGGGGCATGTTCTTCGGGGTTAGCTCGAAGAACAAGGCACATTAAGTAGGTTTATATTCTTACTGGCACACATGTGACGCTGCAGAAAATACATAAATTCAATTAGTTATAGGAATTAGATACAAACAGTAGATATAGATATTAAATGCCCATTGTTGTTAGTGTAACTGTAGCTCACTATTAAACTAAAAGCTAGCTGCACAATTCAATATAAATGTATAACTGTTAGGACCCACTAAAGAGCTTAAGGAAGTGGGTGAACTTGTATAATTATAATGGTTATCAATAAAGAATTAAAAAAAAAAATTAAGCACGTCCAACGTTACCTGACTGACACTATAACATGACGTTGGGTTCGAAGAGGTGGAGCAGGATATGAACTTCATCGCCGGTGACCTCCCAAGTCTGTTGACCTCGCACCTTTCAGTTTTATCTGTGGGATTACGTAAAAGACCGCATTTTTTGTCGTTTAGGCAGGTCGGACATTTTGTGACATTTCAACTTGCACTTGCGAATGCCTATAAAGTCGAAATAATCATTGTCTGAAATAATAGTAATTTAATTTAATTTCAGAACGATGTCTTATTAGCAGGAAGGCCGCGATTCAGCGCTTATACTTGCGAACTCGTGTGCTAATTCTCCTTTCTGCGTGAATTGAGTCCACTTGTGCACCACAACAGTCTGAGGTGACGAGCTGTCTGCGGCGACTTATGAGTTTCTGACAGCGAGCTCGGGTATGACGTCACAGATCTCGCTGACAAGTTTAAGGCCGAGTACAACGAGCTGATTTATGTTCTCTAGTACCCATATTTGTCAGTGAAAATTGAATGATTGCCCTTTTGAAATACGTCCATTCCACTTCAGCTGAACTGTCTACTGCAGTATTAAGTGTCGTATTCTCTATGTCGTTAGAGAAATCCAGTCACACCTCCCATCTCTACTATAGAATTCTACTTAAGTCCACATTGTTTCTTCCAGAAAATACTCTTAAACTTTATTCCACCTTTAAACCTTGCTAGATTGTGATTGGAGTCTATATCTGCTACATACACTTTATTATGTGATTTCGGGATCAATGTTCGATCATGCTGACTGGTATGTAACTGTGATCTTCCTTTATCTCCAGTACACAGCCTCTACTTATAATTTTTCGTGTATTCGCTGTTACTGGCAGAAATTCACTGTAGAGCTCAATCCGTCTTTCCCCTCTGTCATTCCGGTTTAAATGTCCAGTCACATCAATGAAATCCCATGTCAAAGGTCTGAATTACCCAATTTTGGAGCGTGAAACGCAGGAAGCAAGGAAGTGAATGAAGTTCTGGACGGCAGTGACAGGAATGTAGAGACAGCTCACTCCAGTGCCGTGGCCAGCTTCGGTAGGTTTTTCAGTTGAAGATTCATGGTGCATACAGCCCGATGAAGGTGGTCTCAAAGAATCTCCACTGGATTTAGATCGTTAGAATCTGGTAGTCTGGGGAGTACGGGAAATTTATCCTTTCCTCGCCGAACAGCACCCGTACGCTGTGACCTGAGGGACAGATTGCATTTTCCTACTGAAAGACGTCATCGTGTCGAGAAAAAACAAAATGCATGCGTGGTCTTCAAGGATGGATACATACTTGTGTTAATTGTGCCTTCCAGAACGACGAGATCAGCCAGGGAATGCCACGAAAACATTCCGCAGCCCATAATGCTCCCCTTTCCGACTATTGTTATAATGTGTTTGCCGTCAGACTTCTCACGCTGTGCACGCCAACGGACATCTGGCCGATGGAGCATAGAACGTGCTTTATTTGAAAAGGTCACTTGTCGCCTGTCCAGTAACGGGCTGACACGTAAATTCCAGCCTTCATTGCCGATGAACAGCATGCCAGATGTGGAGGACCATACAAGCAATGTTCGCCGAATGGTAGTCAAGGAGACACTGCCCCTTGGTTCAACTGGGCAGTCAGTTACCCAATAGTTTCACATCTATTCCTCCGTACACATCTCTGTACCGTCGTTCAGCTCTGTTATCTCTAGCCCGAGGTGCACTACAGTAGCCTCTGCTCCATTTTTAGATAGCATCTTTCTGCCACGCTCGGTACACTTCACCCTCGGTGGCATGCGAACAGTTTATAGACTCAGTCGTTTTGGAAATGCTTCCACCCTTGGCCCTAATGGCAATTACCAGGCCTTTCTGGATATCAAGTCTATAGGCTTCCGAATTACACTAACGACAGAACTATCTTCCCCGTCCCCGCGGCTCACATTATACACCCTCCACTGCTAGCACTACCACCTTTTTTCTCTGAGTGGTTATTGCAAGCTGACGTCGAACACAGATGGTGGTCACAGTGCTGTATCCGTACCGTGTACACTATGTGATCTAAGGTATCAGGACACCTGGCAGAAAATGATTTACAAGCTAGTGGCGCCTTCCATCGGTAATGCTGGAATTCAATATTGTGTTGGCCCACCCTTAGCCTTGATGACAGCTTCCATTCTTGCAGGCATACGTTCAACCAGATGCTGGAAGGTTTCTTGGGAAATGGCAGCTCATTCTTCACGGAGTGCTGCACTAAGGAGAGCTATCGATGTCACTCGGTGAGGCCTGGCACGAAGTCAGCGTTCCAAAACATCCTAAAGGTGTTCTATAGGATTCAGGTCAGGACTTTTTTCAGGCCAGTCTGTTACAGGTGTGTTATTGTCGTGTAACTACTCCGCCACAGGCCGTGCATTATGAACAGCTGCTCGATCATGTTGAAAGATGCAATTGCCATCCCAGATTTTCTCTTCAAACAAGAAGGTGGTTAAAACATTGATGTAGGCCTGTGCTGTGATAGTGCCAAGCAAAACAACAAGGGGTGCAAGCCCCCTACATGAAAAACACGACCACACCACAACACCACCGCCTCTGAATTTTACTGTTGGCACTACACACACTGCAGATGAGGTTCACCGGGCATTCGCCATAGCCACACCCTGCCATCGGATCACCACATTGTGTACCGTGATTCGTCACTCCATACAACGTTTTTCCACTGTTCAGTCGTCCAGTTTTTACGCTCCTTACACCAAGTGAGGCGGCGTTTAGCATTTACCGACATGATGGTGTGGCTTATGAGCAGCCGCTCGACCATGAAATCCACGTTTTCTCAACTTCCGCCTAACGATCATACCACTTGCAGTGGATTCTGATGCAGTTTGGAATTCCTGTGTGATGGTCTGGATGGATGTCTGCCTGTCACACATTACGACCCTCTTCAACTGTCAACGGTCACTGTGAGTCAGCAGACAAGGTCGGTCCTGTACGCTTTTGTGCTGTACGTGTCCCTTCGCATTTACACTTCACTATCACATCGGAAACAGTGGACCTAGGGATATTTAGGAGTGTGGGAATCTCGCGTACAGAGATATGACACAAGGGACACTCAATCACCTGACCACGTTCGAAGTCCGTGAGTTCCGCGGAACGCTTCATTCTACTCTCTGACGATGTCTAATGACTGCTAAGGTCGCTGACATGGAGTACCTGGCAGTACGTGGCAACACAATGAACCTAATATGAAAAACATCTGTCCGGATATTTTTGATCACATATAGTGCCTAGCCCATGTTCTCCCGTAGCTGTTTTCTATTCCTTCCCATACTACCGTGCTCCACTCACCTCTGATTGTTTGTTAGCTATCACCGTTTACTTTCTGAATTACCCTTCAATACCCTCATTTAGTCCGCGCCTCGTGGTCTCGCGGTAGCGTTCTCCCTTCCCGCGCACGGGATCCCGCGTTCGATTCCTGGGGGGGCGGGGGGGGGGGGGGGTAAGGGATTTTCACCTGCCCGGAGATGACTGAATGTTGTTGTGTCGTCTTCATAATCATCATTCATCACTCGGAGGAGGGCCACAGCAAACCACTTCCATTAGGATTTGCCCTAGTTTAACGGTGCGGGTCTCCCACATCTTTCCCCTACGCTCTGACAAGGAGCATGGAACTTTATTTCCACCCTCATTCAATTTCATCCGTGGGCTAGGACTAGCGTCTTTGACTAGTAATCAGAACGTCCTGAGGCTCACGTTGGAACCGATCCGCTGCTTAAATTTTGAATATAGATCAGGAATGACCGCCCTTGACTTCCGGCATAACAACTCACCTTCCTTCTGCCGAGAGCCTTGTCAAAGAGGGCGGAGAGACACTTTCATACCCCTAGCGCGGCAAACAGACCCCAAATGGCGGGCAATTATTAACGGCATAATGATGCAGAAGTCAAAGAATATACTGTATTACTGACGCAATATGCGGATCCACAGGACTCGTGGCCTGTAATTGAACATGATGATTTCTCCATTGGCATAAGATTTCGGACAGGTAGCTCATTTTCACCTCCGTCAGGGGACTGCCAAGAGGGAAGTAACCATGAGAAAAAGACTCAATAACCAGCGAATGTTTAACGTCCAACGAATCTGGACGTGGAAATTCAGAGGTCTGAACATGGTAGGGAAACTAGGAAACCCAAAAAGAGAAATGCTAAGGCTCAAACTAGATACAATGGGAAAGAAGACAAGGATTTATGGTCAGACGACTGTAGAGTAATGTCAACAGCAGCAGAAAATATCATAACGGGAGAAGGATTTGTTATAAATAGGAAGCGAGGGCCGAGAGTGAGCGACTGTGAAGATTTCAGTGAGAGAGTTGTCCTCATCAGAGTGAACAGCAACATGGGGACGTCAAAAGCAACAGATGAAGAGACAGTGAAAGTATACGAGGTTACTGAACAAGTAGTACTTAAAGGAAGATGAAAACGTAATTGAAATGAGTGACTGGAATGCGGCTGTAGTGGAGGGATTAAAAGAAAGGCTTATGGAGAGAACCGAGAGACGATAAAGGCTAATTGAGTTCTGCAATAAATTTCAGCTAGTAATAGAGAACACTCTATTCAAGAATCACAAGAGGAGTAGGTGTACTGGGATAAGTCTGGGTGATACAGTAAGATTCCAGTCAGATTACAGTCATCATGGTGAAGCGGAGATTCCAAAATTAGGTATTGGATTGTAAGGCGCGTCTAAGAGATGATGTGGATTCTGATAACAATTTAGTAATGATGAAGAATAGGCCGAAGCTTAAGAGGTTAGTCAAGAAGAATCAATGCCCAAAAAAGCGGGTACGGAAGTACTAAGGAATGAAAAGAAACGCTTGATGTTCTGTGAGACTATAGATACAGCGACAATGAACGGGTGAATAGGCAGTTAAGTTGAAGTGGAATGGACATCTCTGCATCTATAAACGACGATCACAGAAGTCGGAAAGAAACACATAGGTGCAAGGAAGGTACCACGGGTAACAGAAGAAATACTTCAGTTAATCGACGAAATAAGGGAGTACAATACTGTTCAGGAAAATTGGGAAATAGAGTAGCACACGTCGCTTAGGAATGAATTAAATAGGTGCAGCAGGAAGGGTAGGACGGAATGGCAAGATGAAAAATGTGAAGATCCAAAAAGAAAAGATTTTCTGAATTACTGCCTCAGCATGCAAAAAAGTCAAAGCAACCTTTGGTGTATTTAAAGAAGAGGCGGCACCATAAGGAGTTCAATGTGAATTCTACTGTTCAATGCAGTGGAATCTGATGGGTGAAAAGAGTATGCTGAAAGCCTCTATGAGTGGGAGAACTTGTCCCATGACGTGATGGAGGAAGAAACGGGATACGATGTAGAACAGTTAGGGGATCCAGTATTTCAATCATAGTTTGACAGAGTTGTGGATGATTTAAAATCAAATAAGTAAGAAGGAATAAACGACATTCCATCGGAATTTCTAAACCGTATGTTGGTGTGCAGAATCTATGAGACTTTCGGAAAAACATGATCCTAACAATTCCAGTGACAGCAACAGCCGACAAGTAAGTGCATAACATACATAAGAAATAGAAAGAAATTTTAGGATCTATTAAATGACGATCATTTTGGATTTCGGAAAGGTGAAAGTGCCAGAGAGGCAATTCTGATGGTTGCACATGATAATGACACCAAGACTGAAGAAGAGCCGGCCGTTGTGGCCGAGCGGTTCTAGGCGCTACAGTCTGGAACTGCTCGACCGCTACGGTCGCTGGTTCGAATCCTCCCTCGGGCATGGATGTGTGTGTGATGTCCTTAGGTTAGTTAGGTTTAAGTATTATAAGTTCTAGGGGACTGATAACCTCAGCAGTTAAGTCCCATAGTGCTCAGAGCCATTTGAACCATTTGAACTGAAGAATAATATAAAGAAACGTTTATAGTATTAGTCGACCTGGAAAAAGCGTCAGAAATTGTAAAATGGTGCAAGATGTTGCGGTAAGCTACTGGAAATAACGGGTAATGCACAGTATGTACAAGAAGGAGGGGGAAACAATAAAACTGGGAGACTAAGAACGAAGTACACAGCTTAAAGAGAGTGCACGAGAGGGGTGAAGTCTTCCGCCCCTACTGTTCAATCTGTACATCGAAGACGTCATGACGGAATCAAGAGACAGGATTAAAACTGGGATTAAAATTCAATACCAAAGGATATTAGTGATAAGATTCGCTGATGACACTGCTGTGCTGCCTGGAAGTCTAATGAGTAAAAAAAAAAGTCGACTGAGAGTAAACCAAAGGAAGACGAATGTAATGAGAAGTAGGAGAAATGGGAACAGCGAGAAACTTAACTTCATTATAGGGGATCAGAAAGTGATGAAGTTAACTAATTCTGCTTTCCAGTTAGCAGAATATCCCATGACGGTCGGAGAAAGGAGGACGTAAAAAACAGACAAGCACTGGAGAAATGGCATTGCTGGTCAATAGGAGTCGGCCAGCATCAAGAATAGGATTCAATTTCAGGAAGAGATTTCTGAGACTGCACGTTTTGAGTACAGCGTTGTGTGTCTGTGAAACATGCGCTGTGGGAGAAGCGAAACAGAAGAGAACCGAAGCATTTGAGATGTGGTGCTACGGAAAAATGCTGAAAACTATGTGGACTGATAAGATACGCAGTGAAGAGGTTCTGTGTAGAATTGAGGTAGATATAAATTTCTGAAAATCAGTGGTAAGAAGAAGGGACCGAACGTTAGGGTGTATATTATGACATCAATGAGTAACTTCAGTGGTACTAGGATTAGTTGTAGAGGGCAAAAACTGAGTATGATAACGGTGTTTCCAATGCAAATAGCAAATAAATGGATCGAATAAATAATTGGGGAGGTAGTTAGCATGGACCGTTCTGAGCTAAAATGTTTGGCACAAGAGAGAAATTCGTGGCAGGGGCCGCACCCAACCTGTCAAAGACTGACGACTAAAAAATAAATAAATTAGAAAAAAAGGATCATTTACAGTCTTCCTCTTCATCATCTGCTTGCGAAGTCAACGCTTATGCCTGAACTAGTGTTGTTGGCGCTGGGTTGCTGCTGATTCTGATGAGGACAAGCCTCTATCACTGAAAACATTACAGTAACTCGCTCTTTTCATAATACGTCATCCTGCCTTTATATGAACTTTTGCTGATGACGTGACTACTCTACATTATCTCACCTCATAACTTCATTCTATTTGACTCATAAAATTGTTCTAGTCTTTAATTACCATTTTCAGATTTTATTGGTTCCCTAACATGCTTAGCTTTTGTTAATTCTTCAGTTGTTAAAATTTTAATTTAGGTATGTCGTATAAATAAATCAACGATTTTTATTTGGTGTGGATCAAGGAATAGATGCCAACAGAACAATTTGTTAATCATGAGGGGATAACTCTACCCACGATAAAGGTCTCCATTCGTCGAGGAAGAGAGTTCACGAGGTTTTTGATGTGTGCCATATCCAAAAGAGGACTCTCATTAATGAGTAGATGCCGTACAACTATCAAATTCCGGACATATTCGATGCTACTGCTTACTCACTGTCCCAAATAGCTCCAAACCTTTTCTATTGTATGAGATGTTTGGATGTGTTCTGCAAACAAAAAGAATCGTGCCTGAACCCCTGCGAACACCTCTTTTGTCATCTTGGAAGAGAGAAGAGTGCACATAGCATTCGTAATGAAGTAGTAGTTAGGGTAGCTCTTGGAACCTCAAGAATATTGAGATAAACGTCCTGGTTAGTATCTGCAGTATTCTGAATGATTGGCCCAAGTCACGGTACGATAAGACTAACCAAGACATCACAGAACCATCTCCAGCAAGAGCTACACCATGTGCGCACTATGTGTTAATCATCTCACTGGGTGTTCAGTGCACTGTTAGAGGCTTTCTTGTTCCTGTGTTGTTTGGCGCACTGAAGTCCTCCAGCCCTGTGTATCACGGTGAACTATTGCCGTTTGTGAGGTAAATGTCCCCAAAAGCCAGCAGCAAGCGGTTCCCTCCGCTAAGCTGTCTTGTAATATGGTTGAGCTGGTCTTGCACACAGTGATAGTAGCTCTCAGTTCCTTGTTGGAAATCTGTTGTCATAAATATGGCGATATTCATATCCGATCAATATCTGTGAGGACATTTCTGCGACCCCTCTCCTTATACCGTGGCCTGTGGCTGGTAGTCGTTCAGTATTACTTGTCCGCGTGCATACAGTTACTGATCGAGCCACTTCTTTTAAAGTGTCTCGTTATGGTTACTTCGTAGTATTTCAATTCTCTCAGATGTCCACCTCCCCCCGTAATATAGTTCATGGTCACGCAGGATACAGTGGCCGATGCAAAGTGACCAGTTTGCTCCAAAGCGCTGGGCGATTTCATTCGTTTCTTCAGAAGGGGAACCGGAAAGCGTTTTCCAGCTTTCGGTAGGTCACCGATGGCAGTCGAGGCGTGCAAGCTGCAATCTTTCTGAAACGTTTTTCCTATATAGCTTTATACGTCAGGGTCATGATGATATGCCCACCATTTCGTTAATGGTCATAGTTATTGTGATATTTACATGACAGTAAGACCTGCGCGAAATTCGGGAAAGTGTGTAATGAAATATAAAGGTCGCTATGCTTTTGCGTTTGGTGGATATTACACAACAAGTCGTTGAAATTTAGCTATCATATCGATTTTTCTTTAGACCTGAGTAGAGGTATCTATCTGTCATGAATCTCGACTAAACTGACCTGAAGCAATATGTACAGTTGCGACTGTGCCGCGCCAGAATGAAATATCCACAACATTCGTCATATTTCATAAAAGGTTTCAAATATCAAAATGATATTTTGGCAAACAATATCACGCAAACAAGGGCGTATTTTTCTGTATTGTTATTAAGTAAAACTTCATTATCCACCGTGTTATTGGAATAACTACAGACTTTTTCAGTGAAAGTATGTAATTTTTTAAGACCATCGATAGCTAGTGAATCGAGAAATGCTATGGATTTTAAAGACGTTACACCATTTGTTTGTACCGAGGATACGCTTTTTTGTGATATACTAACTCTACTTTCCCTCTGCTCATCACTTAATAAACTTAATAAACCATTGTTTCAGAATTCTCTTGCAGTTCTGTCCGCACAGCACGTTAGTGAGGAGGGACAGTGTAAAGTTCGCAGTGTTTTGGCAAAAAAATCGAAATTTTTCATGAAAACTAGAGACAAATGTAGGTTTTACTCAAATTATGCCACTCATGATGCTGCTCTGAGAGTTATATATGGTTAACAATCCAGGCAGAAACAAATCGCTGCATTTTCGACAGAATAATTTTTAGACACTAATGAAAGCAGAGGTGACCGGAGACCTTTTTGAATGGTCACCATGCAAGTGCGGGTGTAGAGGGTCACCACTTACTATTTATAAAAAATGTAAGTGTAGGCTACAGTTCAGAACGGCACTTTCCCCTCCAGCTCTCAGCATTTCCCCTTCAGCGCTCTCAACGGCTGCCCACCACTGCCGCTCTCACCGTACCTCCCCAACCGACTGCTCATCTAACGGCCACAGCATTTTGCCCGCACTTACACTGTACTGGTTCCTGCTTCATGCTATGACTTTCGCAAGCGGTGGAGAATACCAGGGCAACCTGATACATGTTCTATGCGAACCACAATGCTTGAAAGCGACCAGTGTGCCCTTTGAACAGAAGAAAACATCTCTAGTAAGCATACGTTATGTGTGTTCTTTCCTGCTTAAATAAACAGTATAATATTTCATCAGTAGGGGGACGACTGTGTGGCAGAATATAGATGTAGTGGTTAGAAAATACGTGGTTCCCTAACTTGCTCTGAATATGCATTACATTAAATACATACTTGCTGTGGATTTGCATTACTAAATGCTACAGTAAGTCCGGGACAGTAGGACCACTGGGTGAGACAGACCAGTGGCGTATTTCACAAATGCGCTACTGGAGAGCAGCTGCCTCTATTTTCGAGGAAGCTCTTTCGCGAAAAAACGTGGTGCAAAAGAGTTGCTGTCGTTTTAGTGTTAGTTCTGGAGAACAATCACATTCTCTCTTCTGTTAAGCCCAAAAATTTTATCGTGTAGTTACGTAATTTTACTATTAATGCTTAAATTGTACAATTATGATGCAATTTTTTTTATTGCGATCTTGGCAAATGTGAAGGCATGAAACTAACCTACAATGTCCAGCAAGTTCGTCACCTACAGACAGAAGTCGGAGTGGCTCATCTCTTCGAGACAATCGGGAGGGATGGACCAACGTTATTTGAGACGGATGGACCACCCCTTTTAATATGAGAGAGATGGAACGCAGTGAAATTTAGCTTCACGGCATGTGGAATAATACCGTTGAAGACAGCCGCAGTCTCAGGCTATGCTTATTTGTCGGAAGATATGTGTTTGCTGATGAATGAAGGAGCATAATCTCACACAGAGCCCAACCAACCACTTCAAAGCATATCAAAAGACCCGCTGATCCTAAGTTCATCAAAAGAGCAGAAGAACCCTCACCAGACTAATTCATTCAATGACACAACTTCAGACTCCACTGCTGTTCTCGATGAAATAGAAGCACTTTTGAATCTTTTTGTTCAAATTATTGACATAACCCTAGAAGCAGACATCACCGGGTTTCACTGTCGGAATTCATTTGGGGGTAATCACTTGAGTACTGCTTAATGGCATTCTACCCTATATCTCTAAATGTCCCGTCATGTAATTGTGGATTTGTTTTTCCTTCCCACGACCCAGTTAGCTGAGGAATCTCTTCTCCTGCACGTAGGGCTTCATCACTTCGGTCAAAAACTCTTTGTATAAGGTTGTTGTAAGTTTGCTGATTTTGGTGGAGTAACTACGTTACTTCTATATTTTGCCGCGTACTCTTCCATTGTTTTTTGAATCCTTGGAGCAAAAGAGTCAGTGCTCTTTTTTGAGGAAACGTAGACTCTGGGCAATAATTTTCCAGAATGTGCTACGTTATATTGTGCTGTACATGAGTGGGATACTTTTCGGTTGTTTTACACTCTAAATATATAATGAAACACAAAACTTGGCTTCTCTAGAGAGACTCGAACCTACTTCTCTCAAATTAACGTGCCCCGCTATTTATGCTGCACCAACTTCTGCCTGGGCGCTGCCCTATCATAAATGACTCAACACTCGCCCACTGAGCACCAAAAATGGGATTTTTTTTAAGGCATGACCATCACAAGCTCCCTCGTATACGTCATAAATGTGGAAGAAGTCTGTGATGGCGGGCAAGAGCAGCCTCCTTGTTAGACGTGAAAACAAAATTTATTCAGCAGTAAACCACATAGATCAGGATATAATTTAAGAACAAAATTTCCATGTACCTTTGTAAATTGGGAGTTCCTGTGTGTCACGTAGAATATTTCCTTTATTCAGGGTGTAAATTTTAAGTTGGCAAACCAGAATAACTGGAAAAATAAGCTCCACACGAAAAAATTTGTAGAATTCAGAGTTGATTATTTTCGAGCGGGACATCTGCTGGTGCTAAAATCAGCCCGCCACCCCAGCCCCCTGTGGGTAGCGCGGGGGACTACGATAAAATTTCAATTTTAGCACCAGCAGATGTACCCCTCGAAAATAGTCAACTTTAGATTCTACAAATTTTTTTATGTGAAGCTTATTTTTCGAGTTATTCTTCTTCGTCAACTTAAAATTTACACCCTGTGTACCGTAACACTGCACATTGAATTCATGAATCATTAGTCTTACAAAACACAATCAAAGGAAACCACGCTGTGGTACAACATGCAGCTGAACATAACACACTTGATTCCAACGGCTGCTTCACAACTTGAGTCATGGGTCCTTCCCTCCACCACCGTTCTACATTGGTAACCTTAATCCATCAAAATAATGGGATATTTATTCATTGTGGTTTGCAGTGTTAGAATAAGAATAATTCAGTAATTGCTCGTGCCCTATCTGAACGTAAATTTGATGAAGCCCTCGGAAATAAATGTGAAGAAGATACTCGCAATACAGTATGTAACCATGTCACGTAAGATGATAAACTAAATGACTTAGGATGAACAGTGTAATACAGGGAAAACATATGTATGTATGTATAAGTATATGGGATTTAACACAAAGCTATGGCAAAAATTTCAGGAAACGTCGTCACACATAAAGGAGTAAAAAAAAGGCACTATGGACACAGGTCCGGAAACACTTTACTTCCATTTTAGAGCACACTTTTACCTTTCATTGTAATCAGATTCACTGTTGGGAATCATCAGAAATCGAACTACCAGCATTGTATGAAACGTTTTCTTACCTGTATTCTTCAAGTTATCCTCTTGAATACGTTTGGTTAGAACGTTCAGTAGTTCTTAGGTGTCTTACCAGTGGTTGTTGTTCCAGTGGGGCCGGCCACTGTGGCTGTGCGGTTCTAGGCGCTTCAGTCCGGAACCGCGTTGCTGCTACGGTCGCAGGTTCGAATCCTGCCTCGGCCATGGATGTGTGTGACGTCCTTAGGTTAGTTAGGTTTAAGTAGTTCTAAATCTAGGGGTTCATGACATCAGACGTTAAGTCCCGTAGTACTTAGAGCAATTTTTTTTCCAGTGGGACGAAGGTAAAGTTGAGATCTCCCCCCTATGAACCATGGACTTATCTGTTGGTGGAGAGGCTTTCGTGCCTCACCGATACAGACAGCAGTACCTTAGATGCAACTACGACGGAGAGGTATCTGTTTAGAGGCCAGACGGACGTGTGATTCTTGAAGTGGGGTAGCTGATCTGGTCTTGTAAAATCTACCAAAACGGCCTTGTTGCGCTGGTACTATGAGTGGCTGAATGCAAGGGGAAACTACAACCGTAGTTTTCTCCCTAGGGCGTCGATATATACTGTTAGTTAGAAGATAATGGCATCATCTTTGGTAAAACAGTCCCCCAATGGGATCTCTGGGCGGGGAAATCTCATGAGGATGTCATATTTAGCAGAAGAATCAAATTGGGCATTCAACGGATGGGTGCGTGGAATGTCAGATCTATTAATCGGCAGGTAGCTTAGAAGATTTAAAAAGGAAAATAGATCGGTTAAAGACAAATGTAGTGGGAATTACTGATGTTCAGCAGTAGGAGGAACTGGGTAGTCTTGTCCGGTGAATACAGTGTTATGAATACAAAATCAAATATGGGAACGGAGGAGTATGTTCAGTAATAAATAAGGTAATAGAAATGTGGGTAAGCTACCAAGAAAGTATAGTGAACGCATTATTGTATCCAAGATAGACTTGAAGCCCACACCCACCACGGTGGCACTAGTTTATATGCCAACTAGCTCCCCAGATGATGAAGAGATAGACGAAACGTATGACGAGGTAAACTAAATTATTCATGTGTTAAGGGAGACGAAAATTTAATAATGATAGGTTACTAGAATTCGATAACAGGAAAAGGAAGACACAGAGCAGTTTAAACACTGCTTACTTTTGGTTTCAGATACATGCGACGTGATTTTAGAAGTGGAAAAAATATGGAGACCCCGGAATGTGTCAGATTGGTTATGGGCGGGGTTGGGTTGTTTCGGGTAAGAGACCTAACTGTGAGGTCATCGGTCTTATCGAATTAGGGAAGGACGGGGAAGGAAGTCGGCCGTGCCTTTTCAAAGCATTCATTCCGGCATTTGCCTGGAGCGATTTAGGGAAAACCTAAATCAGGATAGCCGGACGCGGGATTGAACCGTCGTCCTCCCGAATGCGAGATTGATTATGAAATGTTAAGACAGAGATATCGAAACTAGATATTAAATTGTAAGACTTTTCAGAAGGGAAGCTGTTGACTGTGTCCACAATTTATTGGTTATGAACTGTGGATTAAAACTGAAGTAGTTGCAAGAAGGTAAGAAATTAAGGACATGTAATCTGCCTAAAGTTGAAGGAAGCAGAGATTGTAGAGAGTTTCAGAGGGAGCATTAGTCAACGATTGACAAGAACTGGGGAAAGAAATACTGTAGAGACAAATGGGTATATCTGAGAAGTGAAATAGTGTAGGCAGCAGGGGATCAAATAGGTAGTAAGAGAATCCCTAGTAGAAATATTTGGATAACACAGGAGATATTGAATTTAATTGACGAAAGGAGAAAATGTGAAAATGTAATAAGCGAAACATGTGGAAGGACGTCTAAAAAATGAAGTTGGCAGGAAGTGCAGAATGTCTAAGCAGGAAAGGGTGGAGGACACATGCAAAGATTCAGAAGCATATATCACTAGGAGATAGAGAGATGCCGCCTACAGGAAAATTAAAGAGACCTCTGGAGAAAAGAGAATCACTTGTATGAATATGACGAGCTCAAAACGGAAAACCGTACACTGAGGAAGCAGAGGGTCCATACAAGGGAGATGTACTTGGCATTTGTAAACTTAGAGGAAGCTTTTAACGATTTTGACTGGAATACTCTCTTTGAAATTCTGAAGATAGCAGGGGTAAAAAATATACAAATGTAAGAGGACATAGATGGAGATGAGGCACGAGCTATGATACTGGGAAAAGAATTTGACAAACCACTGAAAGACCTTAGTCGAGAAAAGGCCCTGGGAGTAAACGATATGCTGTCAGAGCAATCGATAGCCTTCGGAGAGTCATTCACGACAAAACTCTTCCAACTGGTGTGCTAGATATATGAGACAAGCGAAATACCCTCAGACTTAAAGAAGAATGTAATAATTACAGTTCCAAATAAAACAGGTGCTGACAGGTGTAAAAATTGCCGAGCTACCAGTAATTGCGGATTACTAACACCAATTTCTTACAGGAGTGCCGAAAAACTGGTAGAAGCAGACCTCGGGTATGATCAGTCTAGATTCTGGAGAAATGCAGGTACACACAAGGCAATACTGACCTTACGATTTCCCTTAGAAAATTGTTAGAGGAGAGGCATTTGTAAACTTAGAGGGAGCTTTTAACGATGCGTACTGGAATACTCTCTTTGAAATTCTGAAGATAGTGGGGGTAAAATATTGGGAGCGAAATTGTATTAACAGCTTCCACAGAAACGAGATGGCAATTATAAGAGTAGAGGAACAAGAAAGGGAAGCAGTGGTTGAGAAGGGAGTGAGGGAGCATGAAAGGGAAGTCGTGATTCAAAAGGGAGTGAGACAGGATTGTAGCCTATCGCCGATGTTATTCAAACCGTACATTGAGCAAGCAGTAAAGGAAACAAAAGAAAACTTTGGAGTAGAATTAAAGCGCAGGGAGAAATAAGAACTTCGAGGTTTGCCGGTGACACTGTAATTCTCTCAGAGACAGCAAAGGAGTTTGAATAGTAGATGAACGGAATGAACAGGGTCTTGATAGGAGGATATAAGGTGAACTTTAACAAAAGCCAAACAAGGATAATGAAATGTAGGCGAATTAAATCACGCGACGCTGAGGGAATCAGATAAGGAAATGAGACATAGAAATTAGTAGATGAGATTTGCTATTTGATCAGTAAAATAACTGATGATGACCGAACTAACGAGGATATGGACAGAAAAGCGTTTCTGAAAAAAAGAAGATTTCTAGCATCGGGTATAGATGTAAATATTAGGAAGTTATTTCTGAAAGTATTTCTCTGGAGCGTCACCATGTATGAAAGAGAAACATGGACGACAAACAGTCCAGAAAAAAAGAGAACAGAAGCTTTTGAAACGTGATTCTACAGAAAATGCTGAAGGTTATACGGGTAGGTCACGTACTTACACGGAGATGCTGTATAGAATTGGCGAGAAAAGAAAATTGTAGCAGAACCTAACCAGAAGAAAGCGTAGGTTGATAGGACACATTGTGATACATCAAGGGATCACGAATCTGGTTCTGGCGGGAACTTTTGGGGGTAAACACTGTATACAGAACCCAAGAGACAAATATAATAAGCAAATTCAGGAGGGAGTAGGTTGCAGCAGTTATTCGAAGATGAAGAGGCTTGCAAATGATGCATGGAGAGTTGCATTAGACCAATCAATATCCGGACTGAAGTCCACAACGACAATGTTGACGTGTGACTCACTTCATTGCTTGAGTTGACATGCCGTTAGCTCCATTGCTCTGATACGATCAAGCATGTAGCATCGACTATTTCGTTTTCATAGAAATATTTTCCAGTACAGCAAAAAGGAACTGTATTCAAACGCAAAGTTGGTGGAAGTCCATTTGCTGTCGGCTTAGCAAATGGTAAAGACAATGGTGCTCGATGATTTAAGCAGGCGAGATTTCCAGAATAATGGTGGAACGAGACGGCATTTGAAGCCACTGATCACCGTCTTAGAGCGCATGGGAAGTTGAAGCCTACTACTCGCAATTCTGGGAGTTGTAGACGGACGAGGACACCTGAAGTGGAGGAAGAAGTTCATACTGTGGACGACAAGGTTAGTGTCAGTCTAAGGTAATTAGCTGCTAGAAGTAATGTTGACCAGATGACGGTTTGGAGAATGCTGTATCCGCACCACGTACCGCGTGGGGAGGCACTATCAGCAGCTGATTACCTTCACGGTAGACTTCAGCGAATGGTTCAGTCAACAATGTATCAGTTCTAAACCGTAGAACATTCTTTCATACTGTGCTTACACGTTATTTTCCTGTTTCCAGCAATTAATACGCAAAGGAATCAAGGACATTGGACGTCAGTGGGCATTTATTTACATCAATGGGGATGTGCCGGACTGCGATTTGAGCCCGTGTCTCCTGTTTACTAGGCAGTTGCGCTGACTACTACAAGGTCCGGACACAGAGGTCAACATGACTGCATGGACTACACTACCACGCATCCCATCAGAGGCAAATTCTGAACCTATCCACACACTACCAACGTAGAGCTCCTAGCCCATTATCCTCATCACTCGCGTCATTTTGTCGATTCCCGTAAGAATTCGAGCTCGGAGTGAATCTGCAGTAAAGGTATCATCGGCCGCACTCATCATAATTGTGAGGTCTGACATGTCTGAAAAAACAGACGCCACTTGGGTCCTAAAGCCATTATGAATGACAACAGATAGAAATTAGAGATATTATCTGACATATCTTATTGTTATACGCTGTATATTTTTCACAAATAGTGCAGATGATTCACAAAGCCCACATTGATTTTCACACAACAAATTTCTCGGAAGGAATAAAGAAATTACGTACTCTCAATACACATTCTCAATGCTGCGAGTGTACTCCGGCCGACAACTAACTGTCGAACGTGTGTTTGCTCATCAAATTCGGCATACGACTCTACGCCACATGCCAGCATCTTTACCATTCACTGAAATATGTTTCGCCACATGTTACATGATTGGTGAATTTTGGATGGAGGTGGGGAGTCATATTTTCTCCACTAGACGCAGGCTGAGTCGACTTGCAAGTGCGCCTTTACTCAAAAAGTTGTAGGAACATCAGACACTAGTTTTCTAACTATTGCTACGAAGAGAAAGGGCTTACTAACAAGCTTTAAAACAAGGACACAGAGGAATTTTTTTATAAAAGTTTCTATTCCATCACTCAAATCTAAAGAAATAGTAATAAAAAATATGAAAAATAAAACGACGTAACCCTTGTTGTCTCTCCAAAGCATCAACCAACCACCAACGAGTTTCCTGTACGTTCAAATGAGTTTTATGGGGACAGGAATACCAAACACTGTCATAGATTATAACATGAGCAAGAGTTCAGTAGCCGGCCGTTGTGGCCGAGTAGTTCTGGGCGCTTCAGTCTGGAAACGCGCGACCGCTACGGTCGCAGTTTCGAATCCTGCCTCGGGCATGGATGTGTGTGATGTCCATAGGTTAGCTGGGTTTAAGTTGTTCTAAGTTCATTGGGACTGATGACCTCAGATGTTAAGTCCCATAGTGGTCGGAGCCATTTGCACCATCTGAACCTCAATGCATACTCTAAATGCAGGACTTCTTGCACGGCAACAATCACGAAAAACCAACCAACTTTTATCACTTCAGCAAGCAGGATTATAACAATCGAAGTTCTTTACGAGGGGTGCCCACAAGATAACCGTGTTAATATATAGAATGCTTGCCTGAAATAACTTAAACAATGTCCATCTCGTCGCGAAGGCTAGTAAATGGAGATATCTCACCCATAACCTTCATCTCTGTAGAAACTCCGAACCAGTTCGCTTCGACACCAGACAAAGTAACAAGCAGAATAGAGCAGACTCACTCCCAAAAGATAACCAGGAACAAAGAGGCGGAAAGTGACTCGAAACTATTTCTCCTCTTTTTTCCATACGCGTCAACGTCTGCCATCGGCTGATGGCCTGAAAAGACCAACAAAAACAGGAAATAGATCAGTAGAAAGTAGCTCAAAGCGCTTGTTACGACTAATCAAAACTGACCGTAGTATAAACATGAAAAATTATTGCAAAGAAAAACTAGCAATCAATGAAAAGTAAAATCATTGTGGGCATAAAATGAAAGTGCAAATGAACCACCAGCTTGCTCTCATACTTGATTGCTTTAGTATCCCCTTTAGGGATCATTAGTGTCCCACAGAAAATATACTCAGTTGATGCCGGTGTTCAAGATGTAGTTGCAAGTAGCTATATCAGTCGACAGAAGAGCGTGTACAGTCTGTTCTGTTACTGGCTGCTAGGAGGAGATTACAACCAAAACTTTACCGTAAAATTCAACTATCATTACTGAGTAAAGTAGATATTTAAATCTATGAATACAAAAAGTTCCACATAGAAGAGAGTTCGGTAACCTCACTGGTGTGTGCATAGGCACAGGAGTGTAACTCTGAACATAAATACATTAAATGTATTCACAACTGCAAATATGGACCACCATCAGCTGTAGAATGGAGTGACGAGAGTGAAAATTTATGTGGTACCGGGACATGAAACCGTATTCCCACTTATCGCGGGCGGTCGCCTTACCGTTTGGCTATCCGTGCACGACTCACCGGCAGACCTAAACTTCCTTATATCGTCAACGATGCATCTACAACCTGTAATCGTACACCCATTACGTACAGGTGAGACATTTTACTTGAAAGTCGCTATCCCAGTGTCGGGAGAAAAATACGATATTGTAGCGACTGTGTTATTCCAAATTACGATACGAAGTTTTTCTGAACGAGCATGCATGTCCAAAGGAACCGCCACTTGGGCGACTGCAGCCTATATGAAATACATTAAATATATTCACGATTGCGAGTAATAGACAACCATCAAATGTAGAATGGAACAACGACAACGAAAATTTTGCAAGGGTCGGGTTTCGAATCCAGACTTCCCGCTTATCGCGAACTGTTGCCTTACCATTTATTTATGATCGGAGTGACTTGGTATTATCGTGAAACATCAGTAGCCCTTAGCCAAATCATCATTTAATATTAGTTGCAAATGGGTGAAAAAATTAATTACGATAACAAAACAATAAATAAAAAGAGAAAGGGGAAAGCAAAACCGAGAACGTAGCCAACAAACCAAAGCTATTTGGCTAATCGTGACCGATTCACGATGACATGCAAACTTCCATATCCTGTCAACCATGCGTCTACAACCAGTAGTCGTACACTAATGTCCAAAAACATCTTTGCATCGAAATTCGGAATAAGGAAGGCACTGCAATATCGTATGTATATAAATAAGTAAACGGATGTCATTCATCACGTACAAGCGAGACTCTCACACTTCCGCACTTTAGTTGCTTACAGTCATAAAGAAATGTGCGCGTGTTTGACGAAATTCATAACTGTTTTAGAATATTTTGTGTTCAAATTAAAATACAGCTTCGTTACACTGGAATGTTATGAAAGATACGTACGATAGGCCTCAGCGACACCCCATGAGGATATGTTGCAACGTACGTATTTGGTGAACAGTTAATCAGGTATTTTAAATTAAGACACAGCGTTGTATGATTGTGGATATGAACATTAATCTTGTTTTAAATGTAAAAGGTGGCAGCACTGTCTGGAAGTAAGAGACTTTGACTACATAAATTAACGAGACGTTCGAGATTCCCGGCAACTTGGAGTAACGGTACAATCAGTTTCCACGTATTTCCTTACTTATGTGTTCAAGATAGTAGCTGTATTCCAGGTAATTAGTTTCCCCTTTTCACGCTGTATCGACAGCAGGTTCACTAGCATTCCTTGTGCTGTTAAGTCACGTCAAGGTATCATGAATTCTGGATTAAAGGGTAAAAGTAACAGCAAACTTATATCAAAGCCATTTTCAGCCTCGGTTTCAGAATGGGTTATTAGTCCTATAATATTCTATACATAACAGGCAGGTACACAGAAAAATGCACACAAGTCTTTATCTTTCAGTTTCGATAACTCTTCAGCCGTTCCAGATAATTATAGCCGCAGGAGGCACCGGAATATCAGAATAGGATTCAAAGAAATGATTAAAATAATATTGTTCAACTGCTGAAGTTCAGCATTTTATCCACACTCACCAACAGTCGTATGTAACGAAATACACTCCTGGAAATTGAAATAAGAACACCGTGAATTCATTGTCCCAGGAAGGGGAAACTTTATTGACACATTCCTGGGGTCAGATACATTACATGATCACACTGACAGAACCACAGGCACATAGACACATGCAACAGAGCATGCACAATGTCGGCACTAGTACAGTGTATATCCACCTTTCGCAGCAATGCAGGCTGCTATTCTCCCATGGAGACGATCGTAGAGATGCTGGATGTAGTCCTGTGGAACGGCTTGCCATGCCATTTCCACCTGGCGCCTCAGTTGGACCAGCGTTCGTGCTGGACGTGCAGACCGCGTGAGACGACGCTTCATCCAGTCCCAAACATGCTCAATGGGGGACAGATCCGGAGATCTTGCTGGCCAGGGTAGTTGACTTACACCTTCTAGAGCACGTTGGGTGGCACGGGATACATGCGGACGTGTATTGTCCTGTTGGAACAGCAAGTTCCCTTGCCGGTCTAGGAATGGTAGAACAATGGGTTCGATGACGGTTTGGATGTACCGTGCACTATTCAGTGTCCCCTCGACGATCACCAGTGGTGTACGGCCAGTGTAGGAGATCGCTCCCCACACCATGATGCCGGGTGTTGGCCCTGTGTGCCTCAGTCGTATGCAGTCCTGATTGTGGCGCTCACCTGCACGGCGCCAAACACGCATACGACCATCATTGGCACCAAGGCAGAAGCGACTCTCACCGCTGAAGACGACACGTCTCCATTCGTCCCTCCATTCACGCCTGTCGCGACACCACTGGAGGCAGGCTGCACGATGTTGGGGCGTGAGCGGAAGACGGCCTAACGGTGTGCGGGACCGTAGCCCAGCTTCATGGAGACGGTTGCGAATGGTCCTCGCCGATACCCCAGGAGCAACAGTGTCCCTAATTTGCTGGGAAGTGGCGGTGCGGTCCCCTACGGCACTGCGTAGGATCCTACGGTCTTGGCGTGCATCCGTGCGTCGCTGCGGTCCGGTCCCAGGTCGATGGGCACGTGCACCTTCCGCCGACCACTGGCGACAACATCGATGTACTGTGGAGACCTCACGCCCCACGTGTTGAGCAATTCGGCGGTACGTCCACCTGGCCTCCCGCAGGCCCACTATACGCCCTCGCTCAAAGTCCGTCAACTGCACATACGGTTCACGTCCACGCTGTCGCGGCATGCTACCAGTGTTAAAGACTGCGATGGAGCTCCGTATGCCACGGCAAACTGGCTGACACTGACGGCGGCGGTGCACAAATGCTGCGCAGCTAGCGCCATTCGACGGCCAACACCGCGGTTCCTGGTGTGTCCGCTGTGCCGTGCGTGTGATCATTGCTTGTACAGCCCTCTCGCAGTGTCCGGAGCAAGTATGGTGGGTCTGACACACCGGTGTCAATGTGTTTATTTTTCCATTTCCAGGAGTGTATTTAGGTATCAGCTGCATAAAACACTTTAATTTCTTTGCCAGTTTTGGGCACTTACTGCCGTTCTTCAGAAGATCACCACAATCGCATTATTTGCAAGCGTCAAGACAAGATACATACAGCAAAATTCCATCGTCTTTAGGTCCATAGTGTTCATAGTGTCTTCTTCATTCTAATTTTGTACAGACACAATGAACCACTTGACCGTGACATTTTTCTGTTTGCTTCTTATTGTTGACACTAACAAATAACGCAATTGATATAACATTCGCAAGAGGTGCACTAGGTGCCCGAAACCGGTAAAGAAATTAAAATTACTTTTACGCAACTGATTGTTCGTTACTTCCTTGTAACTGCTGAAATATTCGCAAAAATAAATAGTTAAATAAATAAATAAAAATTACAGAAAAAGAATATAAGAAAAACATATAACGAAGTTGCTAGGAAGCAGCGGAGGTTGTAGAGATTTAGATACAGGAATGAGATTATTTGCTTTTTCCAGGCGAGTTTAGAAAGGATCGACTAATGAGAAACGGGGGTGGTGAATTTGTCACGGTAGACCAGATACTTAAATTCTTCGGACTGTTTCGGAAAGAATCAGCATCATGGAGGGGACGTACCTGTAAATGCATCTTTCTATCGACTGCCAGGCTCACCCCGACAAGGAACCGAAAGCTTTAGCGAAAACCTCAATTCACTAGTACTATCATCACTAGAGAATATCAAAGTCATTCAACAATCAATTGGAATAAGAAAAAAAAGTGAACTCTATCCGCAGATCCTGGCAGGTACAGCGGGTATCGACCGACAACCTCGTCGTCCTCCGTCCATAGCATTATTGGATGTGGTGTGGATACGCGGATATGCGTGAGATCAGCACACCGCTGTTCCTGGCATAATCAATGGAATCACAAGCCTGAGTGCACCAAGGAAAAATCATTAACACTACTGGAAACTGAATTTGGCTCTTCCGCACAGCAGTCGCCTGCACTTATCTAACAGCTACGGATGTGGGCTGTAGGAGCAATAACTGCTCTGTATGTGTAAGTGGAAGATGTTAAGTTTCTCGCTGTTGTCATTTCGGCTACTTCTCATTACTTTCGTATTTTTCGATTTACTTTCAATCAATATTCTGTACTCATTAGATTGCCCGTTCCACTCTGCAGATCCTGTAATTCTTCTTCACTTTATCTGAAGATAGCAGTGTCATCAGCGATTCTCATCATTGATATCCTTTCAGCATTAATTTTAATTTGACTCTTGAAGCTTTCCCACACTTCCCTCATTGCTTCCTCGATATGTAGGCTGAACAGTAGGGTCGAAAGAGCACATCACTCTCTAACACTCTTTTAAACTGTGTACTTCGTTCTTGGTATTCCACTGTTATTGTTTCCTCTTGGTTCTTTTGTCAAGCACCCGTTTTTCCCCTATACCTTACCCCTATTTTTTCTGAATTTCGTACATTTTGCACCATTTCACTTCATAAAACTCATTCTCCAGTTCGACAAATTCTGTGGACGCGACTTGATTTTTCCTCATTCTTGCTTCCGTTACCAACAGCAACGTGAGCACTGTCTCTCTGGTGCCTTTCCATTCCTAAAACCAATCTGACCTTCATCTAACAGATCGTCAACTACCAAGTCTTTGGTTGCAGTCACAACATCGCTTTTACTGAACTCCGCGGAAACTTCATAGCTGTAGGCCACTGACTGGATCGTGAATACGATTGGTGTTCATCCCCTCAGCGTCAATCAAGGCCTGAAAATGGTCTACTCAGTCACCGAAACTGGTTACACTATAATAAAATAACATCAAAATGATGGCTATACATATTTCATATTATTACCTAAGTGAACGGCCGAAGTCCCACAGACCATTAACTACAAAAGGATTGACTTACAAAAACTTGTTGATTGGCTAGGTGTGCGGCATTCTATAGACGGTACTACTTTATAGAAAGCTGTAGGATCCTCGAAAACGGCTGAGGCAACTTGTAATATTGTCAGGAAGGTCATTAATATACAGCATATACTTCAAGGGCCACAACATATTTCCCTAGGACACGCTTGAACTTACTCTTACAGCAGTCCAATACTATCCTCCTAAGGTAACATATTACGTCCCCCCTACCGAAAATTCGTAAAGCCGGTCACAAATTTCGCTTCGTACTCCATGCGACAGCACTGTCGATACTAAGCGCAAGTTTTTCACTGAGCACAACGTTTCCGGCAGTGAAGAAATACTGCATCAATGTGACTGCTAAGACCGATGGCTTTCGTAATGCCGTGTGAGAAAAGCGAGCAAAGGGTTTCGCATAACCTTTTCTTTCGGAATCGTTGCTGTATGATATGGTGGAGGTCAATGGTTCGAAGTACCGTAGTGTTTGACCTTAGAATATGTTCTTCGATTTTACCACAAACGAGAATGGATGAAAGTTTTCTGGACTACGTATGTTATTCTCCTAGTTCACAGGTGTGACCTGTGCTTTTTTTCCAGTCACTGAACACTGTTTGTTGTTCGAGGGATCTACGGCGAACACCGCTAAAAGGTGAGTAAACACAGCAGAAAACTCTGTGCAATACCCGACCACAGTCCAATCGAGCCCTGGAGCGCTGTTTAATTTTAGTGATTTTAGCTTTGTCCCGACGTCACTGAAACTAACTTGCATGCCACTTATCTTTGCAGTCGTGCGGCATGTAAAATGGGTCATTACCTCCGAGAGAGGCATTGTTGGCCTGGAGGCCCCATCCGGGGAAGTTTGGTCGCCGAGTGCAGGTCTTATTTCAGTCGACGCCTCATTGGGCGATTTGCGCGCCGGTGATTAGGATGAAATGATGATGAGGACAACACAACACCCAACACCCAATCCACGACCGGAGAAAACCTCCAACCCGGCTGGGAATCGAAATCGGGCCCGCTGCCCGGTAGGCAAGCACATTACCACTCAGCTAAGCAGGCAGACAGTACCTCTGAAGCGAACGAACAATTGACGACAGAGGTCAATGTTTCTGCCTTTGCTTTGCTGCCTTATGTTTCACAACCTGTGTCGCCAAAAAGAGACTGGACTTTTATGTCAATGCGAGCCTTTAAGTATGACCAGAAGTGTTAGGTAGTCGTCGAAGCCTTCAGACATTGCCTTCTTCGCAATTTAACGCTTTTCATCAACTTTCTCTAATACCCTATCATGCGTTTTACATCTGTTATGCAGAAGTATGATTTATACGTAGTTTCATTACAATAACAACATCATGGAAAGTCATTCTCATCATGACTCGATCTACTATGTTCATATCTGTGCTGTGTAATGTCAACTCTCTTTTCACATTTCAATAGTTCTTTTACATACTGCTTCTCAGAGGCAACTGTTTCCTGCGCCTCTACGATGTATGCCCCAACTGTCTCTTTATCTAACTTACTAATATGTTTTAGTTAACACAACATACGTTAGATATCATTGTCACTGAAACTGTCTCATATTCGATGACACCGCGTTCGATGTCGACTTCGTCAGAGAACTCAGGTCTTTCCTAGCCATTATGTCTAACGTTTATCCATTATGAGTGGGCTCCAGAGCTATCTGCTCTAGCTTGTTTTTAGGGAAGGCATTCAGCAAGGTGACAAAGTTAAAGAATTCTGCTATCAAGGCAGCAAAATAATCCATGACGGACGAAACAAAGACGACATTTCTGGCGAAGAGAATCAATCGTATGCCTTAATTTGAAGGAGACTTTTCTGATCACGTACCTTTCAAGTACAGCATTGTATGGTTGTGAAACGTGGACTATGGGAAAACCGGAAGAGAACAAAATCGAGCCATGTCAGATGTGGTGCTACAGAAGGATGTTGAAAATTAAGTGATACATAAGGAAGAAGTTCTCCGCAGAAACGAGTAGGGAAGAAATTTCTGGAAAGCACTGACAAGAAGAACGGGCGGAATATTAAGACACCTGTTAGGACATGAGGGAATAACTTCCACGGTACTAGAGGGAACTGTACAGGGAAAAAATTGTGGTGGAAGACAGAGATTGGAATACATCCAGCAAACAACTGAGGACGCGAGTTGCAGGTGGTACTCAGACGAATTTCGAAAACTGAAATGGAATGATTGTATACGCTCATTCGCCGGTAAGGTGTCAGAATTCGTGTCATTGGCAGGATACTGCAAAAATGCAGTCTACGAAGGAAACTGCTTGAAAATCACTTGGGCGTCCCGACAGTGTGTGAGACCCATATCTAACACCGACTGATTGGAACACGGGGTATTGGAAGTATACAAATATGAGCAGCACAAATGGTTTCTTTGACTGAGGTTAACGCGTCAAGTGATTCTCAAAACAATTTTCAGTCTTCTGAAAACAGACGCAAGTTATCGTGCGAAAGGCCCCTTACAAAATTTGATATATTGTCCTGGCTGCACATATCGCTCTCGTAGGGATTATGAGAATCAAATTAGGCTAATTACAGCACACAGAGTCACTGAAACCATTTTTATTCCCGTGCTCCACACGTGATTGGAATGGAAAGGCACCCTAACATGAAGATTACACTCTGCCGTGCACTATTCAGAGGTTCGCAGAATATTTATGTATATGTGGATTCGTGTATACTGTATTAAATCTAATCATCCTTCTCTCGCAGTCAGTTTCTGATACCTATGTTACAAATAAGTACTGTAGGGAAGTCTGAAATATTGCGTGTTTTACTAATCTGTTGGTGTAAAGATTCTATATGACCTACGTAGATCGGATATACATGTTGAGTAGTGCTATTAAATATTCGTTAATCGAATGCATTCATGCGAAAGTGGAGTTGTGTGGGATGATTCAATACGTCCTCCTAAAGGCAGTGTGTGCTACCTTAAAACAGCCAAAGCGACGCTAGCCCTGCAAGCGGCGGAACTGCAGCAACAGTAGAATGGCACATAGTGAACGGAGAACTTGAGATTTCTATTGCTGTTAATTTCGAATTTCCATATTACTAAACGTGGTGGTGAATTTTCCTATACGAATGGAAAACGTATTTAAAGTGACAACGTAATATTCCATCTCTTGTTACTGTCAGTATATACTAATAAAATATCATTGCAGTATAATACGTACAGTTCACAGCAGCAGCAGAGTCGTAATTGTATCGTGTAAAATCATTTAAGGTGGGAAATGAGATGTAACAGGACGTGTTAACGTTTAAAAAGATTTGATTATGTTTCTATCCACATACTTTCTGATGCTGTGCACCGATTGTAATTCGTTTCACGAGGTTTTTTTAGCAGATTTCGGATTCATTGTAATACATTCAAAACTAGACACGACCTATTTATGAGCATATCTTAACCTACAGCTAGCACGTGTTTCCGTAAGTTTATCATAAACCTCATTTCCTGCCCACTACACGTAGACCCCAGACACACAGTAGATACATAGATCTTGGAAAAATGTGTGCACCAAATGAAAAATCACAAGAAAAGTGGGAAGTGGCTGCCAGTGAGAGTTACAAAGGTAAGTAATACTGCAAGCAAAAACTGATATTTCCAACCACTGTGCCGTATTTTACTATGGCATATGTTAAAAACAGTATAAATGTAACAAACAACAGACATGTTACACAGCCGTGTACCAGAACTGTGTAATTCAAGTAGTTATTCTCATAAAAAATTGTAATATGTATAAATGAAAATGGCCAACATTTATCCTATTTTACAAACTTCGACAAAAGACATTAAATCAATTTACCCTTCACTTAATCCCAACTTCTATTATTCCCTAGTATTTCAGAAAAAATTGAGGTGCAGACCACATGTAATCTGACACAGCGTACAAATCTTGGTCATCCACTGACGTAAGTCAGTGCCATTAAAAAAGATCAGCAGCATTAAAATCGCAGGAATAGGACATATGGGTGCAAATAAAGAACTACATAATTGGCAGAGCAAAATGATTTAATTTTGCTCCCAAGACATTTAGACAATCAGTTAGCATCCTAAATGCTTGAACTGTAAGTATTTTACATTTTTCCTCTTGTTTTGTGACAGCTCATCATTACTGAATTTCAGAATTAAATAAAGCCTTAATCTTACAAAGTATTTTACGACCTGCAACTTTGTTCCTTCACAACAGCCTTCAGAAAAACCAGCAACTTCCATTACATGTTTTACTAACATGGTGCCACACTGATTTTGATGAGCATACATCTCAAAGTTTCTAGCGAACACAGTTTCACAATTTGCCAAAAAACTGAATCGCTCTGCATTGCACACAGTTAAAGTACCAAAAGTATCATCTTCGTAGTTCCTGTAATAACTGTAGAGTTTGTTACTGCTGTCCAACACATTGTTCCCATCAGTTAGGAGAGCAGAACATACTTCACATTTATGGATTGGCAACAAAGCCACAAACATTCCTATGACTGTTTCCTTCTCCCAAGTCTACTGGTTTCGCTGTAAAAGGCAGTACTGGGATGCCAGATTTCGCAAAATTGTAGCGCACAGGAGATTCAATACTGTGCACAGCCTTTACATCTAAAATTGCTTTCCCCCAATCCACTCCTTCAAAATTACTGTTGTCTGATGGACAGCCGTAAATTCCATTTGGAGATTGATTGCTACAGAACCCTCCCATATGCTTGATAGTTGCAAAAAAGTTCTCCAACCCATCTTGATTTACTTTCTTCATTAACAGGTACTTGTCATTTCCTGCTGTCAGCTCATTCACCATCGAAGGCAGTGAATAGACATTTATTGGCAAACCTTTTTTTGCATGTGATTCTTCCAGTACAGTCTTTAGCACTGTTGCTAACAAATTTCCAGGATTTAATATACGGTTTCAATCACAATAAGATTCTCACACACTCTGAATCACTTTTAAAGCAATTTTTCAGAGTTACAGATCCTTGGAAATTGCAACAATTACAAATGTCGAACACTGAGTTCATTTTTATACAAAAGTCGGTAGTGCCATAAGCAGTTGCAGGCATAAGACCTCAAGATACAAGTATCTCCATAGCAGCTGCTACTGTTGTGACTGAGCACACGCGTAGCAGTGCTAACTTTCATCTTTGAAAATGATGGCAACTCTACAGCTTTCTTAGTTAACTTAGACGCTAACCTGAAACTGCGTCTATTGTCACTGTCAATGTTCCAAAGATGGAAGTTGAAAATATTCTGACAGATATTTGAATGCAAGAGTACTGCAATACAGCACATTCAGAGCAGACACCTTTATTTTGTCATCAAAACGAAGCTCACATTTTCCCTTAACAGGCACTCTCACTTGGCTCAAAACAAGATGTAAGGCTTTCTTTGTGAGATACCGAAATCCTATGGTTTTATGTATCTCCCTGTCTTTAGCCACATTTGCTGCTGTCACATTTCTTCTTGTAGGTCTTGGGTGGTATATGTACTTTTTAAACTGTCTGCACCTTTTACGCAGACGATCAGTCTGAGCAGCTTTATGTTCTTCAGCTGGTCAATTGTTGCATTTAATTTACCTGTTTCTTCTTCACAGGAACTCACTGGCACTTGGAACATCAAACAATGTTGTTATTGCATTCCACACTAATTTCTTCTTGTGTGAATTCATGAACTGGCTTGCATCAAAATGAAGAGCACAAATTCTAATGTTCTTGTACAGGTACTGTAACCTTCTTCGTAATATCGGCACTCCTGTGGAGTGAAATTAATAGATTACTTTATGAAATAAAATATACTACTTAAATTAATTACCAGCAACTAAACGTTTCCTTACTTAACCTGGTGGATAACCGTAAGAATATAGCGATATGTGGGCTTAAAAATGTTGTATAAAATTGAAATACGAAACTACGTAGACCCTACAGAGAAGTTGCCGATTGCTTACCTCCAATCGGATAACGTCCAGGTATTACTTTTATACATTAATGACATCATGAAGTGGTGGTAAAGATTTAACAATTCTTATTAAGAGCCAAAGTTCTGATTATGAGTAAATGGAAATTTAAACATTTTTTCGCATGCCGAACAGTATAACGAGCCATCCTAAAATGAGTATATTATTCGTAACATTATTTATTTACCTCCCAGCATTCTTTGGAAATCGGAAGAGAGAGATATTCGCATTACAATTTTGGTTGGTGTAACAACTTACAGGGCCAGATTACGAGCCAAAATACGACCGCATTTTGAACAGGTTTTTTTAAGTCCGTAAACAAACAAAATACACAAATAGTTTGGCAGTACTTTGTTTATACAGCCCTGCCGCTTGGAGGAGCTGCAGTAGCGAGGTTGCAGAAAAGCTCTCCGAGTTATGTTAGACCCTGTGTGTATTGTGTATTAAAGCTAAGCACTTATCTATCGCAGTTTTTGATCCTTACGTTACAAATAAGTATCGTAGGAAAGACTTATCGTATTGATGGATCTAATATGCTATGGGATGAATTATGTTGATTTCTATATAAATTGGTTTTATTTGTTAAGTAGTGTCAGTTAGCATTCGTAAATCGATTACATGCTTCGGCCGCTACTAATCATCTCTACATGTGAAACAAAGTAAAGATAAATTCGTGCTTTATAATATTTTACAAGCGCAAGACTAAAGAGGAAGCAATTCTTGTCTTCTTTTCAGAACATCATATCAGAGGACTGTGGTTTTCCACTGTCGTCAGTGTATTAAATAGGCGTCTGCTGGAAGTAGGGTGAGGAGGGGGGCGGGGAGGGGTTAAGGACAAAATTGAGTTAAGATGATTGAGGAGAGGAAAGAAAGCACGGAGGGAGTGATAAGCATGTCAAGAATTTAACGAGGGGATTTGTTAATATTGTAGAAAGAGTAACTATGTAAAATTTTTCTTTAAAATAGTGTAATGACTACGTAAAAGTACACGTCTTAAAATAGCAAAATATAAAATTCAACGAAGGAACTGAGAACGGTGATTGAAGTCAAGATAGAGGGTAAGGAGGGGTAGTGGGCTTATCAAGAGAGTGTCTTAGACTGTTAAATTACGGAAAGCATAGACCAATGGATATGCAATATTGTAAAAGAGGATAAAATAGTAGATTATAAAAGTGGAATTACAGCAGGTAAAACTGTAGCAGTGTCTTAAAGTACTAGAAGTGTGAGGCGCTGACACTGTACATCCATAACTTCTTCCTCCGAAAGTAGAAAAACCCTAGATCTATTGTTGCATAAATAACGACGGTCAGGGATCATACATTTATAAAAGTGGAGTTATGTAAAGGCTTTAAAACTAAATTAGGTGTCATTAAACATTATGAAAATCGAAAGTATAAATCATAAAAGCATTTAGAAGAACAATTTTTCACAAACAACCCTTGAGTAGCCAGCAAAGCTCTCTACTATTACGGCTGTGTGGACGGAATTTTTTTTTGTTATTAAGATCAAAGTGATAGTAATGGTGTGACGAAGAGAATGAACGGTATTCACCCAAAAATTAGGCTTACAACAAAGCAGGAAAGAAAGGAGCCATCAGGTGTCTGTACTTTACGGCTCCAAAGAGAGGCGGGTAAACTGAGTTTTAGCGTGTACAGAAAACCGACATTAACTCAAGTATATAGCATCCTGAAAAAATCAGGAAACCATATTTTCTATCCATGATTTATAGCTTATTAAGACTGCCATTATGTGACCATGGCAGGAATGAAGAAATCGTCAATATAAAGGAAGCTGCAGTGAGCAATGGTTATATGGTTTCAATAGTAGCTAAGTTACTGCAGATATTTAAAAGACAATATGGGCGTAAGATTAATGCGAGGACGTTTACATGTGAACAGGAAGACAAGAAAGTTGTATGTATGTCCATGAGTTATAAAGTACGAATTTAAGAAATTATTGCTAGACAGTTCTGCAATGTCAATTTGCTTAAAGGGTTTAACTCTAATTACATTGTCTATCCACATTACCTTGTGAACAGACAAGGCTAGAAACTCACGGCAGCAGATGTACAGCGTTGAAACTGCCCAAAGGTTTACGTAGGTCAAACAGACGGAGGTTTAAAATGGGCTTCAAAGAGCATGCTTCAATTAATAAAGATAAAACAGCTGTTGAATATCTAACATCGAAGCATGCTGTCGCAAATATTGATGCGCATTTGAAAGTCTGCAGAATGAGCCCTAGGGACGACAGCCTAACCCACCGAGGAGAGACAGTAGCAGCGCTTCTGCTCACAAATCGTGCCTTTAGCAAGCCGGCGTGAAAACTGGCTTCGGAAAATACTGCAAAACTACTCAGCACATAACTTAGATTTTATAATTTATTGTTTTATATCTTTTTAAACTTCAAAGTGTTAACACTTTTAATTCTTAATGACATTTCATGCAACTTTGGGTCCTCTATATAATTCATTTTCATTCATTTTACAATCTTTCTGTCATTCTCAGTTTATATATTCGTTGTTCTAGACAGTCTGCTAGTGTCGCAGTTCGAATCCTGCCTCGGTCATGAATGTGTGTGATGTCCTTTCGTTAGTTAGGCTTAAGTAGTTCTAAGTTCTACGAGACTGATGACCACAGATCCCATAGTGCTCAGAGCCATTTGAACAATATTTGTATTCTAGACGCATACTTCTAACATTTGTTGTATCTAACAGCTGTTGTATCTCCACTATTACGGTTTCATTATCTACTATTTTATCTCCTTTTACAGTTATACACATAAATTGGTAAAAATTTTGGTACCTAAATTAAAGTTTTTTTATATAAAACGCAGAGGTTGTGATGTGTTTGAGACGTTTGCAAGACCGAACCTGGCTTGTAGTGTGGGAACTGGACTCCGCCACATTACCCGAATCGAGTCGTGCGACCCTGATTTAGATCTGCAAAGGATTTTATAAATGATTTGGTCACGACTGCTTCTCATGTTTTGGTGTGCATATTATACTGATCCTTGCTTCCCATGTATCGGCACCATGACTGGACACTGTTGTCTTGCCAACCAAAAGGCCCCCTATGTTTAGTGCTGTTTAAGTAAAAACATTTGGTTAAAGGTTTATCTGGGTCTTGTAATGTGATACAGTCCGAGTAAGCGAGGTGTATTAATTGGTACTATTGCTGTTCGGAGTGACGTAAGGCTCAAATGGCTCTGAGCACTATGGGACTTAACTGCTTAGGTCATCAGTCCCCTAGAACTTAGAACTACTTAAACCTAACTAACCTAAGGACATCACACACATCCATGCCCGAGGCAGGACTCGAACCTGCGACCGTAGCGGTCCCGCGGTTCCAGACCGTAGCGCCTAGAACCGCACGGCCACACCGGCCGGCAGTGACGTAAGGCATAAGCTAGCATGGTGAAACCGTAATTTTTTTTTTCCTGGTACAGTGAGCCGTGTGGACGTTGTTATAGTTGGTTCAAAGCGCAGGCTTAACATTGAATCTGTACGTCCTGTGTTATCTAATTTTGTTCACTCGTGAACTGTGAAATGGTAGCCTTACTTGATTGTTTATGTTTACCAGCATCCTTTTAAGTGTAATTTAAATGAGCTCCCCAGTTTCAGTGAGTATATGTTAACCTACTAGTCTAGTTTAAATTTCTAAGCTGACTTGGTATTATGCTACTCGCCCTCGTCCGTTAAGGTTACGCTAAGGGCATTAGTTATTGATTCACCCTTGACTATTTTATGTCAATGTTCGTGAAATAGGCTTTTATTTTATACATCGTAGTTGATTTACATTTGAGGTATTAATGTTTGCTGTTTTCTCCCCCCTCCCCCCCTCCTTTTCTCTGAAATTGTATAGTAGCACAGGCTCTAAGACCTTTTTTTTCCAGTGTGTCATAGTGTACTGTGAGCGGCACCGTGTCCAGCTCGCCCGCTTGCTGTGGGTTCTGGGTCTAGTCGCCTCTGGTGTGGGTCCAGTTGGGCCCCCTTCTGCCAATTGAACTTGCCCGTGCCTATGAGACGTCACCTGGATTGAAAATGTCTCACAAAGGGGTGTATCTGTTGGTATTTTCTTTTGTGTTAAAAACATTTTGTGATATCCGTTATTGGTTAAACTTTGTCTCATTATTGTAGTCTCCTTTTCGGAGCTTTACTGTGTTTGGATTTTAATTAACGTGAAAGTCACTTAACGATTGGTTAAGGATTAATGTTGTTTTTTGAATAGAGCTGTTGCCCGTGTTTTTAAGGATTTTGTATTTTAAAGATAAAATTTTATTTGGCCAAAGAAAAGTTAATATAAGTGTTGTTGTTATAAACTGTGAATGTTGCTGGTGTGGCCCAACCCTCCTGCTCAACAGCAATTGGCTGATTAGGGTGGATTAACCACCACACGTGGAAATAATAAAAACTGCGACAAAAGTATTGTCATTTGCATTAATCAGAGAGGAGAGAGTATACTAATGTGGAACATGACTACTGGTTTCTTTTTCATGTTTTAAACAGCTGAACCGTAATTTTTTCCTCTAGAAGTGATCAGAGATAACAAGGAACTTAATAAATGAACATCACAATAAAATTAAAGACAACATTCAATAATTGCTCGCAAACACTATTTCGTGCTGTATTTCTTTTCCTTAGTAACTTATTTTATAGACGGGAACTTGAAAATCATTTTACTTTGTATGTATGAGATGCTTGTAAGTACGTCAATGTTTGACGCCAGTTTCTTTTCCAGTTTCTTTTGGTCCACATGGAGGGGATTTGACTTTTATGTGCAAACTCAGTGCTCAATTTAAAATAGGAAAGGGAAAATGAGAGTTGAAAGTGGACTGAACTTACGATTTTAGCCTGAAAGGAAGCAAATACTGACGAATTATTTTCTTTACACGTACAGTGTAGAAAACACGGGCTGAAGCAGTGAAGTGACGTTCGAAGTAAAAGTATCAAAGTAACAAACCTGAGTGATTGGCTAACATTCAACACTCATTTTCGATATTTAAGGCACTACATAAAAATTTAAATAAATAGTCTGAAACGTAGTGCGAAGATCAAAATAAAAGCTATTGGTAAACGAAGTGAGAGTGAATAGTCAGGGACGAAAACTAAGTCAAAATAAAGCAAGAAGTACTGAAAATTAGTTAAAACACTAAGGATTGTTCACTGTGGAAACAGTAACCATAGACTTCGTAGTCGTAGTAACCACAGACAGTCCCTCGTCATCTGTTGCAGTATCCACATTCCGAGTACCATTTTTTCCTGTTCCTTCTGCCAGGCCGATTGTGTCCGTGAGGTTGTTTAAAATGGGAAGAATTTCAGTGATCGCCAAACTCTTTTCCTGTATTTCGAGAGTTCGGAACGCAGTTTTATCATTTTCCCAGTCAAAATGTTCTTAAGATACTTATCAGTCGGGATCGAAAAGATTTCTTAAAAAATAAGAATCACAAGTCAAAATAATAACCGGTCTCGATTTTATCAACCGGTTACCATTTTGACGTGCGATTTTTAGTTTTAATAAATCCTTGGGATCTATAGTGAGTAGTGTTTTAATTATCTATCAGATTGCTGTTAATTGATCGTTGTTAATATCCAGTAATGTTTTCAAAGGTTATCAAAATGTTCTTTTTGTGACTAGTCTATCTTGACTAAGCCTCTTTATTTCCGAAAATCATCTGCAACATGCATCTACTTGAAGCAGCCCACTTTTCTACAGTTTTATCCCCGCAGTTTGCCACAATTCTGAACTGATGATCTGCTGTTTCCTTAATATCTCAAAATGTGTACGACCAACTTATGTCTTCTTTTAGACAAGCGGTGACGTAATTTCTTTTCTCCCCAATTCAGTTCAGTACCTGTTCATTAATTAAGTAATCCACTCATTATGTTCAATCTTCTGTAGCCCCATATTTCTAAAACATGTTCTCTTATTTCTGAACTGATTATCACCCACCTTTCATTCTCAGAATAGCTACACTCCCGAACTATCTCTTCTAAAAAAAAATTCCAACATTTAAATTTACACTGTCCAGCAACATCACTGTGACAACCTGTCAAAAGACTGAATAGTCACCATCTGCAGCGTGGACCGCTTGCGAGACGTGCAGGTAGAGAGTCAGGGAGGTTGTGGACTCTGCCGACGGGGATGTAAGACCATTGCGACTCCATTGCCGTGGCCATTTGCTGTGGTTTCCCCGGTGAGGATCCATGGCGCGAACAGTCCCATAAATGTGGTTCCACGGATTCTCTATTGAGTTTAGTGGCCATGGAAGTACGATAAACTCATCCTGGTGATCTTCGAACCACACACGTACACTGCAAGCTGTGTGACAAGTGGCATTGTCCCGCTGGTAGATGCATTTGTGGTGAATAAAATGAAACTGTATGTAGGGCTGGACATGGTCCCCTAGGATAGATGCATACTTGTGTCAGTAATTTTTAAGAACATTCGTCTTGGAGAACAGCGGTTTTTTATTATTTAAAACTGAACATAAACAGCAAGGCACTTCTTTTTCTTATGAGATTACTGGTTTCGATCTGTTTTAGATCATCTTCAGACTTACCACCATGATGGTAGACAATGCTGCTGAAACGGAGCAGGTAATAAGGCTCCACGAAGGCTAACTGACTCCTTCGTGGAGTCGTAGCACCTGCTCCGTTCACCACCACCGTCTACCTTCATGCCTGACGCTTTTCCCCGGCCGTACACGCCAACGGCCATATGTCTGATGGACCACAGAACGTCATTCATCTGAAACGTGCACCGGTCGCCAATCAGTGGACGTCCAGTAGACGCAGACGCGTGCAGATCCCAGCTTTATTCGGTAATGAACAGCAGTCACTTTCAGTCCATGAACCACGGGCCTGCCGTGGTGACCCATTTGCAGCAACATTCGCTGAATGGTCCTTGAGGAGACACTATTGGTAGCCCATTGGTTCATCTTGACGGTCAGTTCCTCAACAGTTGCACATATATTCGCCCGTACACATCATTTCAGCGCCGTTGAACTGTCATGTGTGGCCTGTGTTGCACTACAGATGCTTTGGTGACAGTTTTAGAAAGTGGCACTTTACGATGTTCGGTATACTTTATTCATGGCGCCAGGCGATCGGTTTACAAACATAGCCGTTTTGTAAATGTATTCACCCTTGGCCTGGAAGCCAATGATCTTATCAGTTTGGATTTCAGATAAATCGCTCTGCTTCTGTATTAGGAAATTAGAGTAGGTTCGTGTTCGTTCCACACACCCAAAAATGAGATGATTCTCGTGGGTGTAGAGCATGTCAGAAAGGAGAACATAAAAAACATAGAACATCTGAATATAATACTCGCTTCCCTGATCATTTTTCAGGAGATGGTCAAAATATGTGAATACATTGCGATAAACTGGAATTGCCGACGTTTACAGAATAAATACACTATTAAAACGAAGCATAGTTATGCCATTTTAATATGTTTATCACAGACAAAATATCCAATCTTAACTGTAGTGACCTAGTGCTGACAAAACTGAAATCTAACAGACATTTTCCTTATTTTCTTGCATGATGTAATTATCTCTTTCTCATAATAAAACTTCTTAGATTTCTGGATTTCTCACTTCAATATTTTGCAATAGTCTGCTTTGTTCCTTGTGTAATACATGGTTTATTTTGAGACCTGTTCGATTTGAATTATCTTTGAGAGAAAACAATTTTCAAATGAGAAAGTAACATTATTAATGAATGCTCGAACAGTCCACGGGTGTACTGCCGGTCCAAAGTGTCCAACGGGCACAATATTTCGGCGATCAGACATGTCGACATCGTCAGGTGCGCTGACGAACTGAGCTCCCAAGTGTGGGCGGCCGTCTTTAATCCCCTCCCCTTGCAAGGCGTTCTCTCCGTGGTTATTAACGAATGTTTTGTATTTTCCATATATAGATATATTGTAAACATCTATTCAGTTCATGTCTTTCAGCGATTTTCTAAAATTCTCAATTCTCTACTGCCTGCACTCAGATTTAATGGATTTTATACCCTGACAAGTTTCAGAATTTAACATAAGATGCCGTATGTGACTATCAGATAGCCTATTTACTATTGGATTTGTGACGTGACTGCTTTCCCTACACTTTTCTACAGAGATATTACCAATGGCAATCTCAGAGCCTTTACATAACCTAGTTGCAAAATTCACAGTAGAAATTAACAGTTTTACTATGTGTAATAACTGGTCATTGATAGATTTTTTTCAAGTAACCGTCGTTAAAATCACCAGCAGCCACTAGTTCCTTGTTTTTTACTGTAATATGGGATAACAAAGTTTCCAGATATTTATGAGGATGTTAAAGATTCGTGAATGTGCTCTGTATACACTTACTTTTATGAAGGACCTACTGTGAAATACCGTATCTGTGCACAAACTTTTAAGTGCTGCTTTGAGAAAAATTTTAGTGTTCTATCCCTTGTAACCACTAGTAGTTTACCACATGTGATCGTTCCTCCCCCCCCCCCCCCCCCCATCCCCATTAAGGTATCTGCTATTAGCCCAGGAAGTTTTCCCTTCCCTTACCTATTGAGGTGAAGGCCATGCCTGCCATAGTTCCACCTACTGATAGAGTCAACAGAAACCTCACCAATATGAGGCACCATATCCGATCCAAGCAGCCAGTCCATCTCTAAATTAACTCTCCTAACATAAGAGTTTAATTGAGACCGGTCATGGGGCCTCAGAACACATACAAGCCCGACACCAGTACATCTCGTTGTTGTAGCTAACTTTACCAGGTAACCGTCAATCGAATAATTACGTTCTCTGTCTATGCTGTTGTCTACCATATCCTCTGTTACCACGGAGTCTTCCTTTGTCAAGTCTTTGCAAAGTGAACATATATCCTGTATTACTTGACCTACACTTGCAGTAGGTTTAAGAAAACTAGTGACCTGCTAACCTAATCCTAGTGCATTCTTCAACAGTTGGCCAACACCTCTACCATGTGACCTACCTAACAACAAAATTTTCTCTTTCTTTACAAATTTTTCTCACTTCTGCCTTCTCAAAGTTTGTTGTATCCTGTCTACTCCTTCATGTATTTGTGTCTCATCAGTTTCCATCTGTGAAAACAGATCAAACCCGTTTTCCACATTAGCTATAAAACTGTCCCATTCGAATTCTTCTATAACTTGTTGTCACTTACTAACTCTCTTTTCCCTTCTGTACCCTAAACCTTTCAGATCTTGGTTTGCCTCATCTACATGGACTGGATAAAAAGTAGTGGCAACACTGCCGTAACACGAAGAATGTGTGTCAGATGGCATACCCAATGTCTGTACTAGATAGCAGAAGGCCAGGTGAAGTGGTGCAGTGAGCATTGACGGCTGCTTGTGAGTCGATCGCTGTGGTAACTGTCAGAAAGTGCGGGAGGCAAGTTCAAGTGCCTTAACAGTAAGTTTAGGAAACGCGATCAGTGTGCGTGACTGAAGGTTGCAGTCGAACGTCGTCGGAACGCACAAAAGTATTTCCTTCTGGCACTGCATGCCATCAGCCGTCATGAAAACGCACGACGGCACACGACGAACCCCATGCATATGTTGGTGTGGGACACACTCGATCATTCAAAATAATCATCAAATATTCGTCTGTGCAATTACGGCCTGTTCGTCAAACTATAAGACCCTCCTCCTGGCATGCGCTACAATATAAGACGTCATCCGTGTCATAAGGCATGGATAAGCTGATGGTGTACGACGCCTCCCATTCTATGGAATAAGGTGATCGTTATTCTAGGCGATAATATTGAAGGCATATAGTACAGTAAAAGTCTGTCAATAAATTCTGATATGCATTATGACGGTGCAGGCACTACTTTTAATCCAACTAATGTAGTTCCTCCTGTACCACTGCCTTCCTACCTCTACAGCAAATCTTACAAAACCAATGAGTCTTGTTTATTTCTTCGACTTCCATTCCACTACAAACAGCCGAATGTAGGAAACTGAACAACCGTCACATCGCACTCCACAACTAAAAATTCTACAGTAAGTGATTTCATTTTTCACTTAGGCAAACAAATTTTAGCTTTAGTCTAAATTATATAAGATTTACTTCCTAGACTGCTCGATTAACACATCAGATTTTTTAGAAAGAGTAAACCTAAATTTTGGATAGTAATTCCAAACTTCCGGAGAACTAGAAAAGGTTAACTCGGTATTGTTTACGTGACGAAACATAAATAAACACTGAACTGAGCCTACTAACAACAAAAACTGCACTTAAGTGAATTAATCAAGTAACTTAGAGTATAAGGTAACATAAACAAAGTCCAGGCCAAATTCGTGCCCATGAAATGGTTTCTTTTTCCGAAAAATACACAAATAAAACTGAAACCTTTAATAGATATCTTACAGTAAGAACCTGTTTACTTATTTGCGGTATAACACTGCCTTCATTAATTGTTATTACACAAGTAAACACTCATTACGAGAGCTCTGAATAGGCCAAAATCTAGTATAGGCACAATAGGAGTCCCTAGTTTCACGGCGATATGTACTAAAAAAAGCTTCTCGCACTTCCAGCCGCGTCAAGTGGTTTGAAATCCACGAGATTTCGCCCGAGTACTCCTCGGCCACGGTCAAGTGGTGACTGTCTTCTGGTTACTGCTGTCGTCCTTATATAGCCCCACTGCCTTCCGTGACGTCACTGGTACCCGCTGCGGCACCATATACGGTAATTTTTTCGTTGTACGGCCGCCGCGTCCATTTCAACCTTCCAATGGCCAGGTCTCACGCTGTGTTTATCTGCCGTCTTTATTAAGCGTGTTATCACAAATTTTTATTCCAAACGCTTCTTTTATTATGCTATCTCAAAACTGTTAGTCCATGCGATAGTAGATGCCTCGTCGAATGCAATACGATGACCGTTTCTAATGCATGCACTGCTACCGCTGATTTTTCTGGGTACCGTAGACGAAAACATCCCTCGTGTTCTACAGAGCACTGTTCAAACGTACGCACAATCTGTCCGATATAGAACTGTCCACACTTACATGGTATTCTATATACTCCTGGCGTTCTGAGGCTTACGTCGTCCTTTAAAGGCCTCAAGAGTTGCGAATTTTTGCTGAAGCCCTGAAGAACGAATCGATTGTATGCCTCTTTAGGAGCCGGTTTATCTTTCCTGTTATTCAGCCCACAGAACGGTAAGAATGCAAACTTGATGCAGCCACAGTAGCACAACAAATGTCATCACAGAGCACAACCACGGAAAGGCAGAAAGGGAAAGTCAACGAGCTTTCACAGCAACAGCATGGAGCAGAGCGGAAAACAACAGAACGCGCTTTTATCAACATGACGACAAAAAACATCTACACGGAGCCATGTCGACTCTCAAGAAGGGACTTAATTATGCACCATCGCCCCTTAGTATCCCTTTTGCTAACACAACAAGTGGCTTGGAACAAGCAGTTCACAATATGCCCAGTGAAACTGCAGAAGTAATTCGCCGAGAAACGAGCCGACTTTCAACATGGCAAGAGCTGAATGTAATGGTCTTCGTGAACTCCGCAACGAACCACAGCTCGTACTCCTGCCGGCTGGCAAGGGCAATGCAGCCGTCATTAAGGAAACAGCCGACTATAACTCGAAGATTCGGTTGATGCTGGAGGAGGATACATATCAAAAACTGTCAAAGGACCCAACTTCAAGAATAATGAGGAAGACGTCGGAGTTTCTCAAGAGGACTTCACTGGATGAGAATGTCATCAAAATTCTCCTCTCTCTGGCATCTCAACCATCTACATTATATGGCCTTCCAAAGGTTCACAAGAAGAACGCTTCTCTACGCCCCATTGTGAGCACCACTCCATCGCCGACTTACAGACTCGCGAAACATCTGGCCAACCTCCTTGACCCGCACGCTGGTCACTGTGTACACTACATCAAGAATACGGCCGATATCCGCACGCGAACAGCTATCACCATCCGTCGCAGGAACGTTCTGTTTCGACGACTTCAGTGCTTCGAGCCGAAACCGTCGCAGATTCGGAAATTTTGCCGAAGGAACTGAGCCACTTACGGAAAATATTAAAGTAAAACGGCTACAACAACTGCCAGGTTTGCGTACGTGCCGTTCTGTGCCTCAATAAGAGGAAAGATAAGCCTCCTCCTAAATAGGCATAAAATCGATTCGGTCTTCATGGCTCTAGCAAAAATTCGACAACCCTTGATGCCTGTAAAAGACGACGTAGGCCGCAGAACGCCAGGAGTATATAAAATGCCATTTGAGTGTGGAGAGTTCTATATCGGACAAACTGTGCGTACCATTGAACAATGCTCTGTAGAACATGAGATATGTTTTCGTCTACGGTACCCAATGAAATCCGCGGTAGCAGAGCGTGCATTAGAAAACGGTGAATTCAACGAGGCATCTGTTATAACACGGACTAACAGATTTGAGATAGCATTATAAAAAAGCAATAGAAATAAAAATTTGCGACAATACGCTCAATGAGGGCGGCAGCTAAGCGCATCGTGAGACCCGGCAATCGGAAGGCTGAAGCGGGCTCAGCGGCCGCACAACGCAATAAATTACCATATATGGTGCCGCTGCGGGTACCATTGATGTCACGTAAGGCAACGGGGCAATATAAGTACGGGAGCAGCAACCAGAAGACAGTCACCACTTGACAATGGCCGAGGAGAACTCGGCCGAAAGCTCGTGGATTTGAAACCAATTGACGTGGCTGGAAGCCCGAGAAATCTTTACTAGCTTAGGCACTGTTTTCCACATCCCCATCCCCCTGATACGCTTTATATACCCTCTATTGCTAATGTGCTGCCACCTGTCGAGTATTTACTGCACGTTAATGTAAACCTAGGTGGTGGTCTCATTATTGTCATCATCATTCGTATGGCGCGTACATACACTACATTTATAATACGTAATGAATTTCATTGCACACAACAAAAGTAAAATTACTAAATATTAATATGGAGTTTTCTAACATTCCACCGCTGTGTCTCTGGCGTTCATAAAATCATTCCATACGATCTTCTAGCATCGTAGGAAACACTCTCCTCTTGTTTGTCTGACTGGGTTGTTTCAGAGCACCACAACTCAGAGATTCCACAATACCTCATTTATAGAATGAGTCAGAACACCGACAACATCCAATACGGATTCTATTTAATTCGATGCACAGTTTTCTGTCAAGTTCGACATCTGCAGTATCACAGGTATACTTTTCGAAAGAATCTCGTTCCTGGTAATCTCCGATGTGTTGACAGTTCTTATTCCAGAGATCTCTTGCTTTGATCTTACTGGTAGCTGGATGTACAGCGTGCACTTGTGGCTGTTGTCACAAAGGAAATTTTTTTTTTCGTAAAATAGGTATATTGTGATGAATGGGTAGTTTCTCATTCTCTTGTATATTGTAATATCCATACAAGCTCTCATTTCTATGACTCTCAGATGGGTAACTATTGCACAGCAGAGGATGCCACTAGAGAGTAGTTGTCTGATGGTGTTGAGCTGCGCACCGATAAGGCTGGTATGACAACTGCTACCCACACTGCAGCACAATACTCTGCGGTCAAAACAACACACTGTAAGAGAAGACGTACGCGAAATCTCCATTGAAGTCCCCCCCCCCCCCCCCAGTGGTGCTCCCACACCGCCTCTGAATGATACTGTTCCGGGAGTTTTATCTTGGTTGATTTGTTTTCCATATGTTTTCTATAATATACAGCTCGATTGCGTGTGATGCCAAGATACTTGGGTACTTGTTATGATGGAGAACACTGCCATAAAACTGCACCTTGAGGTAAGTGTTAGCTTGTTTGTTGTTGAGGTCAATCGCAAAAACATCGTTCTTACTGGTACTGGGCTTCAGTCTCTATGTTTTGAAATTTGAGATAAGGGGTGAAACGTCCGCTGTTAGTGTTTCCTCTGAGTGACCAACCTCTTTTGATTTACAAGCCAGAGTGAAACTGTCTCCAGAGCAGCATTTCCTTAAATTGCTGGAATGTCAGAAATGTAAAGGTTTAACTAGAGAACTGCAAGAGCTGAGCCCTGTGGCAGCCCATTATTTAGTTTCCTTATTGACATTCTATTTTCACCTGACCAAAAATAAAAGTGTCGACTGCTTATCACGCTATTAATAAGACATACAGTTGTTTGGCATTTAATTATTTTCAGGAATTGGTAAATCATTCTTCCTCTAAAAAGTGTCATATGCTTCCATGCATTCGATGAAGTCGTCAAATCTTTTCAGTTTCTCCTCGAACCGACCTCCGTGGAAGTTGTCACGGTTAGTATGTAGGCGTTACAGCTTCGATGAGGCCTAAATCCCTCTTGTTCTAAAATAAGCTCACAATTTCTGTTGTAAATAAGTCTCTCTAAAGGATTATACGGGCAATGAAGAGGAGAAATGGTCCGAATGTTCTGGGGGAGATACGATGATGTGTTAGGTTTTAAGACTGCCACAATTTTTAATTTTTCAGTTTCTTGGGAAATGTCCCTGTCTTCAAAATAACAGAGAGGAAGAGAGTAATGCAGTGTTTGGCATTTTTCCCAAGATGTGATAAAAATCCTTTATGCATATTATCAGACCTCAGAGATTTGCCACTTTTAACCTCTGCTAAAGCTCCTTCTATTTCATTTAGTGTGAACGAGGAAGAGAATTTTGAATATCTTGGAGATTGAGCTTTTAGATTTCTTAACTCTTTTTAGATCCTGGAGCATGCTGATTATTCTCTGGGGATCTGGACGTCTTTACTGTATGGTTAGTAACATGATTGGCTGAAGTACCAGGATTCAGATCAGATTCATTAAAGGAGTCACCCAGTTTACGGAGTGAGAACCAAGGCTTCCTAGCTGTTTGAAATTTAGGGTTTCTTCTGTTCAGACCAGCTCTCTTTTCTTGCTTTATCAAGACTATGAAGAAGCTCATCTGCAATATAACTGTCTCCACTTTTGATATGTTGTTCGTACACGTCTCTCATCTCAGAATGCCATTCCAGTATGCACGAAGAATACGTTTCTTAGTAGACGCAAGAAGGATCCAACAAAACTACTGTAGTTCTGGGGCTCGTTCTGAGATGGTGATGCAGACAGTGTAACATGACTCTTCTTGATGTAGAGATTGGTTGGTCTTTACGATCATGGGAGACAAAACAGTGATTATAGCCTCCCTGCCATGCAGCGAATCTAAATCTATCCTAATTCTTGACGTCAAAATCTCGGTGAAGTTTGTCATTTTCAGCCCATTCAAAAACTGTAATACCACAATCGTTTTTCTGTGCATACTTCCATTGCTCCTGACGGCTGTTAAAATCTACAGCATCTATTGATGAAAGTACATTAACTGGTAGAAGATTTGGCAGCCACTCTACATGGGGTGTTTTGTAGACATTAAGCATAGTGGGATAAGAAAGTCTTATTACAATATTATTAATTTCATCAGCTTTATTTGCTGAAATTAGCTGCGCATGGTTAATTTTAGCTTTAACGAAAGTAGCAACGCTATAAACGTTGTGGTAAGTCGTGCCAATAAGCTCAGAGCCATATATTCTTCTTCTTTTACAAGGATCTTCTTCATCTGATGCGTGGCTTTCCTAGATTAAAACTACAACAATACTATTACTTAAAAGGAACTTTCACAAGTAGTTAGCTAATTCTTTCTATAATTAGTTGGCACGCTAGGACTAAAGGTCCCAGTTTTCTAGTCGTTTGATCCTGAGAAGGGCCTCTGCTATTGTTTGGTTGTATAAGACAGCCCGCGCGCTTATAGCTAGGAAGTCCAATATAGATCTGACTGCCGAGATGCTCTAGCTCATATAGCGATGTCCAGCGTGCCCGTGTCGTATGTTACTGGGATGCGAGCTAGATATTATACCTTGTTATTGGTCGTGTACTATGGATATTACACTGAAGCGCCAAAGAAACTGATATAGGCTGGCGCATTCAAAAACAGAGATATTTAAACAAGCAGAATACGGCGGTGCGGTCGGCAACGCCTATGTAAGACGACAAGTGTCTGCTGCAGTTATTAGGATCGTTTAGTGCTGCTACAATGGCAGGTTGTCAACATTTAAGTGAGCCTGTACGCCTGATGTTATAATCGGCGCACGAGCGATGGGACAAACTGTTCAAGGACAAACTGTTCAACGAAACATCTTCGATATGGGTTTGCGGAGCCGAAGACCCACACGTGTACCCTTGATAACTGCGCGACACAAAGCTTTACGCCTCGTCTGGGCCCGTGAACACCGACATTGGACTGTTGATGGCTGGAAACATGCTTCCTGGTCGGACGAGTCCCGTTCCAAATATAACGAGCATATGGACGTGTAGATGGACGTGTACAGGTATTGAGACAACCTCATGAATCCATGGACCATGCAAGGGACTGTTCAAGCTGTTGGAGGCTCTATAATGGTGTGAGGCGTGTGCAATTGGAGCGATGTGGGATCCCTGATACGTCTAGATACTAATCTCACAGGTGCACGTACGTATGCATCCTGTCTGATCATCTGCATCCATTCACGTCCATTGTGCATTCCGACGGACTTGGGAAATTCCAGTAGGACAGTGCAAATCTCCACACATCCAGAATTGCTACAGAGTGGCTCCAGGAGCACTCTCGAGACATGAACATTTTCATATCTGGAATGCCTTGCAACGCACTGTTCAGAAGAGGTCGCCACCCTCGAACTCTTTCGGATTTATGAACACGCTGCGGTGTTCATGGTGTCAGTTCCCTCCAGCACAAATTCAGACATTAGTCGAGACTATGCCATGTCGTGTTACGGCACTTCTCCGTGCTCTCGGGAACACTGCGCGATTTTAGGCAGGTGTACCAGTTTCTTTAGCTCTTCATTGTAAATGTTAACAGATTCCTCATGTTCGGAAATTCTCTCCTTGATATAGCCAGTTTGAGTTCCATATCCTCTTTACATCGGCAGTTATTTTCCTGCCAAGAAGGAAAACTCATCCATTACTTTTAGTGTCTTATTCCCGAAAATAATTCTATCAGCATAATCTGATTTAATTCAACCACATTTCATTACCGTTATTTAAATTGTGTTGAAGTTGCATTTGTAACGTCCTTGGAATAAACTTTCAACTCTTTTCAGATGTCTTTGACAGAATTACAATTTCGTTGGCAAACCCAAGGAATTTTTCTTCTTCTACCTGAACTTCAGTTCCTTAGTCAAATCTTTCTTTGTTTTCTTTTACTACTTGCTCAGTCAGGGATAGGTTTGTCTCACTCGCTTCTCCACTCACTACTGAATCCTTTTCAAGTCCTTCGGCTCTTTTAACTGCCGTTTGGTTTCAGTAAAAGATGTATATAGCCTTTCGGGCCCTGTATTTTGTTCCCACTACCTTCAGAATTTCTAAGAACATACTCCAATAACGTTGTCAAAACCAATCTCTATGTTATATACTTTAAAGATAGGCTTGCCTATTACCAAACATAGGTCATAGGTTGAGTAAGGCCTCGCGTTCCCCTAAATTTCCCTGTTACTTCCCCTTGGTTGGATTCTACAGTTTTTTTAAACTTTATTGTAATTAATTCGCTTTAATATTATGCAACCAAAGCTCACTAAAGTGAAAGTTCGTTAACATTCACACCTATAATCACTCAGTTTCTTTGGAATTGAAATTAGTCCAGTCTTCTTGAAGTCAGAGCGTATTTCACCTGTCTCGTACACCTTACACAGTAGGTGGAATAGATTTGTCATTCCCAGGATATCTATAGTTCTGATGGAATACCATCTACTACAAGGACCTTGTTCCAAATTATATCTTTGACTGCTGTCAAATACTTCTTCCAGTATCGCATCGCCTATCAGATCTTCATCTATGTCCTGTTCCCTTTCTATAAAGTTTTCTTCATTTCCCATTTATAGATCCTCTATAAAGCTTTTTCACCTTCCAACTTTCCTTTCTCTGCTGAGTACGCAATTCCTTCTGAGCTCTTGAAAAGCACCTACTTCGGTTTTCTCCAAAACGCTCTTTAATCTTCCTTTACGCGGTTTCTACCTTTCCCCTAGTGATAGTTGCATTTGTCCTGCTTAGCGAAGTTACACTTTCTGTCAGTATAACATATTAGATGTCTTTATCTCTTTGCGCCTGTTTCATTTGCTGTATCTCTTTTCAGTTCATAATTTAATTTCAGTAGCACCCATGCAATCTAAGGACTGCTAATAGGCAACGTCTTTTTACCTACTTGACCCTTTGATGCCTACACTGTTTCATATTTCAAAGCTGCCAATTAACTCTCTACTATGTAATTTGCTACTATTTCAGTGAATCATTGCTTTAAAATGCTAAGGAACCTCTGGTTCTTTAAACTTAATCAGGTCCCAACTCCTTAACTTCCTTGGATTCTATTTTCTAGTCTCAGTGAATAATTTTCTCTGACACCAGTGGGTGAAGTCTTCTGAGAATGCCTAACACACTCTATGCATAAATATTGACTGTGACTGCTAAATAATTATGAACGCAAATCACATGCTGGAAGACAGTCAACAATATTATGTTCAATACTGCTTGGAGGTGTAGTGCTAAAAGTGTGTTAGTGTAGTGTTTGTGGCAGTGCAGCAGGCTATCTCCCTGAGAAAGTGGTTGAATCTCCACAGATCAGCTGCTAAAGTTGTTTGACGCCTCTACTGTACACGTCTTCTCCTCCCCTCTCTCTATGTCCATCTCTTCCTCCCCCATTTCTCTGTCCATGTTCCTGCCCCATCTCTTCGCTCAACTCATCCTCCTACCTCTATCAATTTACTTCTCCCCAATATATCTGTGTCTCCAATTCATCCTCATCACCTCCATTCGTCCATCTCCTCCTCCTGATCTCTCTATTTACCTCCTCCTACCTTTCTCTCTGATAATATCCGACATTCCCATATCTATCTACATCTCCTTCTACTTCTCTTCTCTACGTCCTCCTTCCTTTCTCTCTGACTATCTCCTTTTTTCAGTCATCAGTCTTCTGACGAGTTTTCTGAATGTATTCCAATCTCTGTCCTCCTCTACAGATTTTTTTCCACTAAAGTTTCCTCTACTACCATGGAAGTCATTCCCTCATGTCTTAACAGATGTCCTATCATCCTGTCCCTTCTCCTTATCAGTGTTTTCCACATTTACCTTTCTTCTCCGATTCTGTGCAAAACCACCTCATTTCTAATCTTAGCAGTCCACGTAATATTCAACATTCGTCTGTAGCACCGCATGTCAGATGCTTCGATTCTCTTCTGTTCCGAATCTTCCACAGTCCATGTTTCACTACCATACAATACTGTACTCCAGACTTACGTTCTCAGAAATTTCTTCCTCAAATTAAGGCTTATGTTTCATACCAGTTGATTTCTCTTGGCCAAGAATATCATTTTTGCCATTGCTAGTCTGCTTCTAAATTCCTTCTTGCTCCGACCGTCATTGGTTATCTTACTACCTAGGTAGGTGAATCTCTTTACTTCATCTATTTCCTGACCATCAATCCTGATGTTAATCATCTTGCTGTTCTAATTTCTGCTACTTCTCATTACCCTCGTCTTTCTTCGACTTACTCTCAATCCATATTCTGTACTGATTAGATTGTTCATTCCGCTCAGCAGATCATGTAATACTTCTTCACTTTCACACAGGAGAGTAATGTCATCAGCAAATAGTATCATTGATATCCTTTCACCTTGAATTTTTAATTCCACTCCTGAATCTTTCCTTTAATTCTATCGTTGCTTCCTTTACGTACAGATTGAACAGTAGTTGGGGAAAGACTACATCCTTTTCTTATACCCTTCTTAATCAAAGGACTTGGTTCTTGGTCGTCCACTCTTGTTATTCCCTCTTGCCTCTTGTACATATTGTATATTATTCGTCTCTCCCTACATCCTTTTAACGTGTCTTGATTTTTCTTTAGTCTTGCTTCTATTATCAACCGCGACGTCAGAATTGCCTCTCTCCTGCCCTTACCTTTTCTAAGGACAAACTGGTCGTCATCTAGCACGTCATCAGTTTTCTTTTCCACTCTTCCGTATAATATTCTTGTCAGAAACTTGGATGCGTGAGCTGTTAAGCTGATTGCGCGATAATTCTCGCACTTGTCAGCTCTTGCCGTCTTCGGAATTGTGTGGATGATATTTTTCCGAAAGTCAGATGGTATGTCACCACTCATACATTCTACACACCCTCGTATGCCCGACCTTTGTATCTGTACAGTGAGTGTATTAATGTGTGCAAACTTAGCTTAGCACTTATCGCGCAAATGGACAAAACATCTGAACTCTCTTCTCAAGCCAGGGTGTCAAACAGGCATTCTAAATAAATTTGACCCTGCCCCTGTAAGGTGGCTAATGTCAGGTGCGGATCGTAACAAAAATTATTAGAAATGCTACTGTCACGTACCTAGATGCATGAATTAATAAAAGTGAAAGACAAAACAGCTATTCCCTTTTTTATTCTACGTATAATTTATCAACTGTTGCTCTCAGGGGTTACCATCGCACACCCTTTTTGCGCATACTACTATTGCCCTCTCTTGCCAGAAGCCTTCCTTAGACCAAGTGTTGCGAATGTTAATGCCAGTTCACTAGCTATACATTGATTACAGATGATAACAACCATGCTGTGCATGTTTCATTTATTTATGAGGTGAAATTTTTATTTGGCTGACGCCTTTCGGCTATATTTTAACGTACCTCTTCCATAACATGTAACCCACTATCCAAATTATTTTTTGCATTTGTAACTATTATTTTTCCTATATACACTACTGGCCATTAAAATTGCTACACCACGAATATGACGTGCAACAGACGCGAAATTTAACCAACAGGAAGAAGATGCTATGATATGCAAATGATTAGCTTTTTAGGGCATTCACACAAGGCTGGCGCCGGTGGTGACACCTACAACGTGCTGACATGAGGAAAGTTTCCAACCGATTTCTCATACACAAACAGCAGTTGACCAGCCTTGCCTGGTGAAACGTTGTTGTGATGCCTCGCTAAGGAGGAGAAATGCGTACCATCACGTTTCCGACTTTGATAAAGGTCGGATTGTAGCCTATTGCGATTGAAGTTTATCGTATCGCGACATTGATGCTCGCGTTGGTCGAGATCCAATAACTGTTAGCAGAATATGGAATCGGTGGGTTGAAGAGGGTAATACGGAACGCCGCGCTGGATCCCAACGGCCTCGTATCACTAACAGTCGAGATGACAGACATCTTATCCGCATGGCTGTAACGGATCGTGCAGCCACGTCTCGATCCCTCAATCAACAGATGGGAACGTTTGCAAGACAACAACCATCTGCACGAACAGTTCGACGACGTTTGCAGTGGCGTGGACTATCAGCTCGGAGACCATAGCTGCAGTTACCCTTGACGCTGCATCATAGAGAGGAGCGCCTGCGATGGTGTACTCAACGACGAACCTGGGTGCACGAATGGAAAAACGTAATTTTTTCCGATGAATCCAGGTTCTGATTACAGCATCATAATGGTCGCATCCGTGTTTAGCGACATCGCGGTGAACGCACATTGAAAGCGTGAATTCGTTATCGCCATACTGGCGTATAATCCGGCGTGGTCGTATGCGGTGCCATTGGTTACACCTCGCGGTCACATTGACGGTACTTTGAACAGTGGACGTTACATTTCAGATGTGTTACAACCGGTGGCTGTAGCCTTCATTCGATCCCTGCGAGCCGGCCGGTGTGGCCGAGTGGTTCTAGGCGCTTCAGTCTGGAACCGCGCGACCGCAACGGCCGTAGGTTCGAATCCTGCCTCGGGCATGGATGTGTGTGATGTCCTTATGTTAGTTAGGTTTAAGAAGTTCTAAGTTCTAGGGGACTGATGACCTCGGATGTTAAGTCCCATAGTGCTCAGAGCCATTTCAACCATTTTTGATCCCTGCGAAACCCTACATTTCAGCTGGATAGTGCACGACCGCATGTTGCAAGTCGTGTACGGGCCTTTCTGGATACAGAATATGTTCGACTGCTGCCCTGGCCAGCACATTTTCCAGATTTCTCACCAACTGAAAACGTCTGATCAAAGGTGCCATAGCAACTGGCTCGTCACAATTCGCGTCACTACTCTTGATGAACTGTGGTATCGTGTTGAAGCTACACGGGCAGCTGTACCTGTACACGCCATCCAAGCTCTGTTTGACACAATGCCCAGGCGTATGAAGGCCATTATTACGGCCAGAGGTGGTTGAATTTTCAGGACCTATGCTCCTAAATTGCGTGAAAATGTAATGTCAGTTATAGTATAATATATTTGTCCAATGAATATCCGTTTATCATCTGCATTTCTTCTTGGTGTAGCAATTTTAATGACCAGTAGTGTATATCTGAACATGTTTTTGCTGTTACCTTTTTTAGGTTGTCTTATGAAGAAGAAGTTTTTATAAACTCTGGAACAATGGGAGACGGGTTGTATTACACCCACTCTGCAGCAGGTCGGCTGTTTACTATTTGTAGAAGAATAATACGTACTATAGTTGCTGCTCCAGCCACGAACAAAATTTTAATGCGTATTCAGTGGAGGGATCAGTCTGCTGACCACATATGCTGAGTGGTCAGTAAACCAAATGGAACATGAGCATTGAATAGAAACGGATATACGACTAATTACTACTCAGCGTCGAATTTTCAAAGCTTGCAGAATATGAGGATAATTAATTTTGATATCTTGAAAGCAAAATAAAGCGTAACATACAATACGAAAGCTAGATGGTGTATGAATGAACCGAACAATGGAGCGAATATCATTCCCCGTTGACATAAGACTGTTAGTAACAGGTACAGGCACTATGACAAGAAAGTGAATGTGTGTTCGTCTGGAGTCCACAACTGTGTGGAGCTGATCGGCGGGAATTACGTAAATGAAGGTATCCGAGGAATTTGAGGTGTGTTGTTACAGAAGGTTATTGACAGTTAAGAGGGCTGAGTCAGAAAGGAGGTGGTTCTGAGACAGAAGGAGAGATTAAACTGCATGGCACTAATAACAGATGGTAGCTGATATAGGAAACAATCTGATCAGCACAAGAGGTGATATCGTAGCGAGTCGCTTCAAACTATTCGAAATGCTAATGACCTAATAAGATAGTAGCAGTACTATGGTATGGAACGAACTATATTTTGAAGTCACCATTTTTTATCTGCAGATCTCTCACTCCGAGATTTGATGGCGGTAAGAGATAGAGCTTAATATGCTCATCCACAGTCTGTTACATAGGATAAAATATAGGGAGCTGTAGGTTGTGTACATCTTATGTGGAGACCGTACTGCCGTTAAAAGAGTCGTCGGACATGAACCACAATCTGCATTTGAGAAGGGAGTAACACCGAGCTGTAGCCCTGATTTTGTCAATCTGAACATTGAGCGAGCCGTTAGGATAATAAAGGAGAACTCTGGAAACGGAATTTCAGTTCAAGGAATATAAACTTTGAGGTTAGCCGACTGCACAGTAAGGCTGCTAGAGACGCGAGAGAACATGCATGTTAAATCAATGGAACAGAAGGAGTTGCTCAGGAGAAATTATTCGCTACCAGTCAGGTATTTTATGTTGCTGGGCAAATGATAACAAATTTTTGTTGCTACGTACTCAAGTTCTCTGTGAGCCACTGACGGATTTAACACTAGGTAGCAAAGGTCCTTTTTCCCTGTAGTGCTTTAGGCATGTGCATAATTATCTTTCTCAAAATCAGATGAACTATTAAAGACTAATATTTTTAGCGAACAGATTTATTGTGACGCCTTAGTTAAAATGCCTAGCGTCTTGAAGAGGTACCTACATTACGTCCTTGGCCGAACATCACATATTTTTATTACTTCTCGCTTTTATGCAATCAATACTTTCATTCCAGGTGATATATTAGCGACGAAGATTATTCCATAAAACGTTACTGAGTGGAAGAATGCGAAATGTGTCATGAGTCTGATATGTTTGTTTTCAAGAGTAGCAATTATACGAAAAGCAAAAGAAGCTCAACTTAATTGTTTGAGTATGTCAGTAATATGCTTATTCCAGCTCCAGTATTCATCAATATGTACACCCAAAAATTTGGAGCAATCTACCCTTCATACTGATTTCTGCTAATGTGATGGATACATTTTTGGTGTGACTATTTGTTGCACGGAACTAAGTGTAGTGTGTTTTATTTTCCTTTTTTCAAAATTTAGGAGTCCATTTTCATACAACCACTTAATAATTCTTTGAAAAATTTAATTTACGAACACTTCTGTTCGTTGCTTTCTCTCCAATGGGATTCATTATAACACAAGTATCGTCTGCAAAAATTACCAATTTTGCTTGTTGAATGTGAAGTGGAAGGTCATTAATACATATAAGGAATAGGAGTGGACACAAAATTGAACCCAGCGGAAATCCCTTTGCGATTTTTTTTTCACTAAAAGTTTCTACCTTTCCGACGCTGTCTGAATTGAAAGAAATGAGCAGTGTCCTCTTAGAAGATTATAAGACGAAGATAAACAATAGGAAAACGAATGTAATGGTTTCTAGTCCCATTCAGTGAGACGATGTTGCGGGAACTAATTTAGTAAATTAAATAACTAAAACTGTGGACCACGTTTGCTGTTTGGATACCAAATGGCCGAAGTATTTAGGTTATAAAAAGCAGACTGGCAATAGGTAGAAAACATATCTGTAAAGGATAAATTTGTAAATGTCGAATGCAGATTTAAATGTTAGGAAATCTTTTCTCAAAGTATTGGCAGGAGTGTAGCCTTGAGCAGAAGTGAGACTTGGGCAACAGTTAACGAAAGAAAAAGTGGAAAATTTCGAAATTGGGTGTTACAGATGAATACTGAAGATCCGACTGAGAGACAACACAACTGATGAGAAGTACTGAATCGAATTCGGGGGAAAAGAAATTTATGGCACAACTTGAGCAAAAGAAGTGCTCGGTGGATTGGAAACATACTGAGGTACCAGGTAGTAGTCTGTTCCGTATCTGAAGATAGTGTGGGAGATAAAAATTACATATGGAGACCAAGGTTTGTTTGTAGCAAGCAGGTACAAATATCCATTAGTACGTTGCAGTAGTTTTACTGAGGTGAAGAGACTTCCACAGGGTGAGGTAGTGTGAAGAGTTGCAGCTAAAGCAGTCTTCAGACCACAGCAGCAAATATCATACAAACTGTGTTGAGAGCAAGAGTTACTACCATCATATAATAAAATTGAGACATACAGTTTACAAGGAGTGGAATGACACTATCCGTGTCAAGACTACGAAAGTAACAGTTAAATTTCGGTGGCAGCACTAAACCCGTTAGTGATACGCTTCGTACACGTAAGTTTCCATCATTCATCTCAACTTCTAAATTATTAAATATGTCACTACAAACGATCCGCGTAGGCAGTAAGCTGCAGTGCTAGAAATTAACACCGAGGGTCACAAGCCTCCAGCAGGTGTGCTTAATATGCAAATGTAACAGCGTACCAAGTGCTCTGTAGCAATTGGTGCGCATTAGAAGGGATTCTGCGCTCCGAGGCGCCTCCAGTTTTCGAGCAGCTATATCTGCGCCTTAACCGGCGAGGTAGCAGCGGTCCGGTGAAACAGAAATATACATCTGAGGAAATTACAAGTCTGGTGGCGTATTGCTTGAGGGAGCAGAGCGTGCATCTGAAGCACCACTTTTTGCCGCAGTACTTAAGTGGCCGGCTTAATATGGACCGCTGAGGGTAAACGAACCGAGCAAAAGTTCGTATAGGAGTTCCGTTCAGGAACATCTCATAAACAGCGCCATGGCTTGAAGTTTAAGCTATTAAAGGCGCACTGTCGGTTGCTCAGGCGGCAGAGATGTGGCATCTATTATAAGGGCTTGATGTTTTATTACAAATTGGTTCGTCAGTTATATGAGTAAGTCGTACCCCACACAGAAGAGAGTCAGATAAAGCCACAACTGTAACTAATGAGCAACAGCTTGATTTTAGGGAGCAAAACGACTAACTTCTTACGTCATAAATTATATGAAGATGAATTAGGCCATTATAGATGTCAATGCACACACACACACACACACACACACACACACACACACACACACAAACATAAGCACAAATGAGCTCGCGCGCACACTACCACACAAGTAGGTCTGGACACAATACACTGTCCAAAAACATCAGTAATTATCTCAAAGTAAACTTAGAGACGTAGACATGAATACAACGAAATGATGAAATATTAATTAGAATTAACTACGGGACTGATCTAATTAAAAGAAGGAAGAACACGTTTTAATTCTCCGTCGACGACCTTATTAGGGACTATAAATTAATTCGGATTAAATAAGAAGGAGAACGAACGGAAAACTGAAAAACCATAGAACAGACTGCGAAATACCGATTGCTACAAAATTGTAATGGAACGAAGATGTGACCTCAGGTAATAGAATACTGTCTTAAATATTTGTTTCGACATTAAAAAGCACCAAGTCAAGGAAAAGGAAATATTTAGGAACAAAAAAGACAAAATATAGTAGATCATTGTCTTTGAAGTCATAAAAGGAGTAGAAACAATACTTCTTGAACCTATTGGAATTATTTGGTAAACTATAAAGGACTGCACTCGTGTTCTCGCGGTAGGATCCTCGCTTCCCGAGCACGGGGCCCGGGTTTCATTCCCGGAGGGGTCAGGGTTTTTTATCTATCCCGAGATGACTGGGTGTTTTTCTGTCGTCTTCATAATCCTCATTCATCCCCATCACAGTCGGAGGGAGACAACGGCAAACCATCTCCATTGGGACCTTGTCTAGTACGGCGGTGCAAGTCTCTCGCATCCTATGCTTTGTAGAGTATTGTGGGACTTCATTTTCATTTCCATACAGGGCTACTGCAACCGATGTACCGGATAAGGAAGGAGAGTGGGATGTAGCGGCATACCAGAGACGGATTTATTACAGACCACAAATGTAATATGAAGGAGACCACAGCGTACCTATCCACCTTTTCTCAGTTGAAGAACTGAAGACTGCATTATTCCATGTGCGGAATACAGCTCGAATTTCAGGGGGCTGAAATGAACCTTTCACTACTTGAGACAGTACACTATATGGAAAACTATATACGGTATGAATACCCACATTTACAGAAATGATGTACAAACTACATGCTGCAGAATTTCCGTGTTAGCAGTGTTAATGTCATGATTTCCTGTTAGGTGCCGGTACTGGTATGGCGACATAGCCTTGAAACACAAGCATCAACGAGAAATACAGTTTGCAAATGGCTGACATGGGTCTGACCAAGGTGAGCAGGGCTTTGCTCGTAAAGCTGCTTTACCAAAACAACAGCAATAGTGCTGCTGCTCTTTGCGACTATCGACGCATTGAATGAATACTCTTTCCGTGTGGGGGTTGAAAAACCTGATTCGGAAGTTCAAATTAATTGGCGATTAGGGAATTGCTCCCGGGAGAAGCCGACGCGCCAACTGCATCACAAATTGTTGAAGAGGTTAATGTTTCATGGGGGAGAATGCTAGGCACAATGTGCGAACTTCAAGCAGAACAGGAACTGTGGCACGACATCTGAACATTTCATAGTGCGATCTCTGGAAAGTGCTGCAAACAGTTGTGGAATGGTATCAGTACATCGGCAGACAGGCCGGATGCAGATGGTCTTCACATTAACCAACGTTTGTAGCCTGGAACACAAACATGTTACGCTATTATGTTATGTTATCCTCTCAAGTGGAAATTAAAGTGTGTTTATTTCAATGCATTATTCGTTATTTCTCTTCTGCACGTCATCAAAAAATTTTCCACATACTTTTATTACCTTACGAGCACTCGTTTTTCATGGGAGCCCTCTCACGTACCGAAAGTTTAATTATAACCATGCTGCATGTTAACGTAGCCACGTACAGAATAGACTGATCCCTACTATCTGCAATATTTTATCTGCAAAGTACATATTTTACTGAGGAAGGAGAGGCACACAGCAGTCAGTCTCAATCCCATTAGCTTTTATTACTCTTGAAAATCTAGATCTCAGCCATAAATAGCCCCCTTCAGTGCATTTTCGTTACAATTCAACAGATTCCCGGCAGTTCATGCCACCATATGTTCTTACAGGACTGCCGGGAATCTGTTGAAATGTAACGAGAATGCCCTGAGATCTGGATTTGCAACAATAATAAAAGATTGAGACCGACTGCTAGGGTCGCTTTGCACAACGATTGCTGATGGAATCAAAGTTGGTTACATGTTTTACTGTTACAACGTGGTAGGAAAAGTGAAGTGACACATGTTTTGGAATTGTGAAATCAAGGAAATCTTGCCATACCAGCATAATGATTACAGATAACGTAAAAGGATAACAAATGTCCTTGAGTAACTCACCACGTCCTTATCACTGCTTTTTGGCTGGAAATAACAGAGCGAAAATGACCTGCAACAACATCTCGTATGCAGTGCTAGTTATGGTAAAAATGGCACTACATTGAGCGCCAATGTTACGATAGATACCCCTTGTCACTGTACTCTGCACTAGCTTTTCCCCTTCGTACTATGAAGTTGAGCTGTACCTGGAACGTGTAAATAAAAGAATTTTGACAAGAAGTGAACTAAAATTATTAAAATTCTCCAAGCTATTTATCGTGGTCTTCTGGGATCTTTGGAAGACATCTTCAATGACACTCATGGTTTCGCTGCAGGTCCGGAGCACACGAGTGAATCGGCTGTTGCGAGCCTCGAGGTCGGATACACGACATTGTGTGAAGATGTTCTCCTTTTCAGTGTGCGCCAATAGCTAAAGTAAACTGTTGTAGCTTGAGTGATAATTTTACATGTCTTTGGACGAAAACTTTGGTATTATAGAGACATTAAAGCTTATGGAAACAATTTATTTAACAAAAAATTTAACTTGAAGCCAGACAATAGGGCCAGACAGACATTATTTGAAAATAATACTGGAAGTTAAAATATACAGAATTGCAATAAATCAACAGAATTTGTTTGTATTGTGATTCATTGGGGAATATTTGATGTCGAGAAATTTGCTTTATTATGATTCCAGTCTTGGATCACTGTAATCAGGTTATTAATATCGGAAGGTAATGAGCATTTTCTGACACACAAAGTGTAAGGACACTGAGGTAGCCTAATTCACAAAACCCTCCTAACTATACGAATGTGAAGCAGAAAATAGCTGTAATACAACAGTGCAACATAATCATATCCGAGTAAAAATTCGTTGCTTTACACATATCACACTCTTACATGTGACGGTGCAGTCAGAATCAGTAGGTGTTTCACTTTCGTCAAGTAAATAAGATCATGGTGTGTAAAGAGCATAAATGACATAGTAAGTACCGGTAGTATTGGTAGCACTGGTTGGAAAGGAACGTGAATGTGTGAGAGAGGAACAGATATTTGACGACTTTGTTTTTGCTTGTTTGTTATTTTCCTCATGATTAGAATCCCAAATTGTTCGGGGTCAGGGCAGAGTGCAGTTTATATCCTTACAAAATATAGATTGCATTTTATTATAAGTAATAAAAATTAGCTGCTCGCGCAACTCCACATGAAGAGAGACTCAGTTTACATTGCAGGAAATGTATGTCCAACCAAGCCGGCTGGATATCGCTGCCACACGTCGGTCTACATGATTTCAAACAGGTTCATTCCTTACACTCAATTATGTAAAGACTTAGTTCGAATTTTACAAAGTAAGACTGACACAGTTTGTGGTATTGAGAAAGTTGATCAGACTGTAATGAAGCAATAAAGAAATTATTTATCTTATAAAATGAAGCCATCTTAAATGGAATTTTATATATTTAGAGCCATCAGAATTGTGTAGAATAGATGAAAGACAACAGCGCATTAAAAATCAGTTCGTATTATGCAACGCTGCATCCTACACCAATAATTAAGTCATGCTTTAAACACTGTAACTTTTAAGAAGAACCATAATTGGTATTTGCTGAATGACCTTTACACTTTCGGATATTTTCCCTCTCCCACGGATTCAAAAAAATATTCAAGTGTGTGTGAAATCTTATGGGACTTAACTGCTTAGGTCATCAGTCCCTAAGCTTACACACTACTTAACCTAAATTATCCTAAGGAGACGCACACACACACACACACACCCATGCCCGAGGGAGGACTCGAACCTCCGCCGGGGCCAGCCACACAGTCCATCCTATGGATTGAATTAATCATTATGTTGCTGTGATATACAAAAATGGTTCAAATGGCTCTGAGCACTATGGAACTTAACATCTGAGGTCATCAGTCCCCCAGAACTTAGAACTACATAAACTAACTAATCTAATGACATCACACACATCCATGCCTGAGGTAGGATTCGAATCTGCGACCGTCGCGGTCGCGCGGTTCCAGACTGAAGCCTCTAGAACCGCTCGGTCGCTCCGGCTGGCAGTTGTGATATAGTTTCGACCGAAGAGTAAACATCATTTCTTGTCCTCATGCAGCAACCAAAAGGTACGTGAAGAAAATTCGTGCACCGAAAGACAACATAACATATTCAGTCCCCACAACGTGACGTGTCGGAATGTGAGCGCAGTCGTCCACCAAGGTTACCCACAACTTCCTACAGCACTTACTGGATTTATATCTAGTAGTGATCTCTCTGCGTACTTATTGTGTATGAATATATGCAAAATTTCTTGTGAGACTTCACATGGAAAAGCCTTATTGAACTCTTACTTCTTGTTATTTTTGCTCGTTTGCTGAAAGACCTTTGAAACCTTAGTTGGATTTTGAAATGTAGTATGCGGTTGAGACCACTAATACTCAGATATTCTAATGTGTCAATACGATCGTACAAATAGGCTTACATTATGCAAGATGTTTCAAAATAGTTTATGAACCCCCCGCAGAAAATACACACATCGACAGAAGTATTGCGTCACCGTGATATGTCGCATTGTTATTGTGGTTGTTTCTGTAGTAATCGTAAAGTAGCCCCTTACGTTGTTTGTAAACATACGGAAACACAGTTGCAAAGAGTACTACTTGAGGGTAGAAAGCCGCACTCGAATGGCTTGCAGCATTTCAGGTGAAAGTAAAGCACACGAAGAGAGTCGTCAGTGCAGTTGTAGAGTCACGAAGAACAATCACGACCAATGATCGAGTTCAGGTCATCATGTCATATCGTCACGTTATATCGTTCATAAGGTTCGTCTGTCAGGGAAAAAGCTTTACGTGTGCACCGGAGTCCAAGTGATGTGCTGTAGACATACAGTCGGTTCCAATTGACAGGTGGTGCTTAAGACATACACTGCAGACGCCGTCCACATTCGATAGATGCACAGGATGATCGGTATCTCCGATTTTCGAGTGGGGTGAGAGCTTCAGAACTGAATTCGGAGTTAAAAGAAGCTACAGGACGTCATGTATTGCATGCAACGGTTAGGACACGATATGACGCGAATCTCTACTTCCGACGACCACGGTGAGCGCACCAAGGACTCCGTTATAGATGGGCAAGAGATCATGGAGAATGACCGCTCGATGATGGGCGGTGGGTGTTGTTTACGGACAGAGGTCGGGTGAGTTTGGAGACAACCCGGTAATATCTAACATATCCATCACTGTGCCCCACATTTGCGACGGTATGGGGGTTGGAGTGATAATCTGGGTTGGCATTACTTGAGGCACATCTCACGTTGTTGCAGTCGTACCTACGCTACGGTACAGGGACCACATTCTGCTAGATCGAATCGCGAACATTTTGATGAAATTGTCACCTTGATGGACGGTAACTCGCGAGCTCATGCAGCTGAGCCTTAGGATGCCAGAATCACGAGAATAGAGTGAACTGCCTGTTCCCTGTACATTAACCCAATCGAATTTGTGTGGGATCAATTGAAACGAGCCGTATTTGGATGTCGACAATGACCGCTTACTGTGCTTGACTTACACAGAATCGCCACTGAAGAGTGGCTCAGTTTGTGCTAGGGGTGGCTTTTTTTATCTCACTGTGGTATGCCAGGACTAGCGTTGCGCTCTACCAAAACCGCGGTTCGCCAATTTTGGTGCAGTATGTACATGTAGTAAATGGTAGAATTGCTGTAGTATTTGTAGAATTGGTAAGGAAAAAATATAAATGAGGAGAAACAGGGATCTGACCACTACACTTTGTGTTTTTTGTTCGTTTTTCACATAATTAGAAACGCACATCGTTCAGTGCTTGTCAAGAGTGTACTTTATATCCTTACAAAATATAAATTGCATTTCGTAAGTATTAAAAACTTCGCGCAGTCAAAGAAAAAATTTTCGATGAAACTATAGTTTACATTCACAAATAAAATAAGTCGGCATAATTGATGTTATTTTGTAGTCAATAGAACGTTCTCCAAATGATCAGAGGCCAGAATTTTTTATTTCTGGTATGTGCGAAAATTGGTTGGCAATAGCAGAAACACTTTCTATATAATAGCGACGAAATATTCAAGTGATGTATGATATGTTTTTGTTTTGCGTTTTTTAACCTTACCTTTTTCGTAATATAGTTATGTTTTCTAGCGATATATGGTAAAGCTGCATATATATCTTTTAATTTACACTACAACGTCCCTCTGTTTAAAGTTACAAATCAATAATTTTCCAATAAACCCTGAGTTAAATATTGACTGTTCCAGTTTTGCTACAAATAACGTTAATTTTATAGTAACGGACACGAGGATAGCTATGCAGAACAAAAGTGTTCCGTGGGTTACGCGGCAATTTGTATATTCTCATTCAGTTTCTAGACGAATCATAGTTTCCGGTTGCTAGGGGAGTCTAGTAAGAGACTACTTGCATACGCTAACAGGGCAATCGGAACGCGGTTATTTCCGATAGGCATGAAACACAGCTAAAACACAGGTATGCGATCACAATCTGAACTGACCAAAGCTACTAGGAACATTAGTGTAGTGTACTCTTAGTTAAGGTAATATACTGTATCCTAGCGTAGTTTTACAACTCTAGCCAAGACGAATTCAGATCTCTTAATGTAGGTTGATTGTTACAAAGAAGAAGACAGCAACCAGCCACTATTAATGCTGCTATTTATTAAAGTAAGTAGCGCCGTAACCGGTGTCGAACTGACAGGTTCATCATCAGACTGCTGTTCACGAGATATGCAAGATACAATTTACATAATCGTCAGTTTTTGATTATTGTTCTTCCGCTGTGGCGAAATATTCTTGGTGTGTTCGTGCCCTAGGGTAGAAAACAGTGTTAGAGGCGCCCCATGTGAACATAAATAACCTCCAAACGTTGAAATTCAGAGTAAACAAGTATGTGAAGTTAAGTGGTAATGAAACCGACATCGAAAATTCAGCGCGATTTTGTTTGCTAAGTTGCAGGAATTTATTTTTAAAATATTCTAAAATATACGCAGCACTTATATAATTAGCACTTCATCATATTGTGCAAAGCATCACACACACACGCACACACACACACACACACACACACACACACACACACACACACACACACACACACCAAAAAGTATTTGCCACATGTGAAGCAGACACAAAGATTGCAGTTTTGAGATGTTCTCTCTCAGAGATACTACAGTTTACAGATTGCTTTGATTTCACGGTATGACAGTTGTTAGAGAACAGACATAACATAATGGAAATTTAAACATAAAGATAAACCTTACATTATGAGCACATAATATTACAGATGAAGCTGACAGTTGTAGTAACCTGCTTGTGTGAATGCTACTTATATGGTATTATGTAAATACTGTGCTATATACATGGAGCAATACACAGGTGATATAAAATGAATAATAGTACAGTTATGTTAACGTCATATGGCGCACTGAAATTTTGAATCAAGTATAGTTGCAAAAAAGGGTGACTAAGCAGGTAGCTATATTTTGGTGTAAAGCAGTGCCAAAGAAGTTCTTGTATTACAATATATACATTGCTTAAATTTGACAGTGAATATCTTTTTTCCAAAGAATCAAGGTAACATTACAAGTATTTATATTACAAAGAATAAAGGTTACATTTTGAGCATACCATATTCAGTGAGCATTAATTACAAATAAATTGGAAAAATGTGGTGACCAGTTGTATGAATGTTACTTATATGGTTTAGAGTAAATACAGTGCCATAAACAGGCAACAACATATACATGAGATACACGAATAATGTGACACTAGTAATTATATTAATATAGTATGGCACACGATATTTTTTTAAATCAATTATAAAGTTGCAGTAATGAGTGACTGAGCAGGCACCCATATTATGATGTAATACTTTGTTTGGATTATTGCTTGCATGCTTTTGTTAAAAGGTGTAGTGTTTATTTATGTTTTAAACTGGATAATAGTTGTTGTTGTTGTGGTCTTCAGTCCTGAGACCGGTTTGATACAGCTCTCCATGCTACCCTATCCTGTGCAAGTTTCTTCATCTCCCAGTACCTACTGCAACCTACATCCTTCTGAATCTGCTTAGTGTATTCATCTCTTGGTCTCCCTCTACGACTTTTACCCTCCACTCTGCCCTCCAATGCTAAATTTGTGATCCCTTGATGCCTCAGAATATGTCCTACCAACCGGTCCCTTCTAGTCTAGTTGTGCCACAAACTCCTCTTCTCCCCAATTCTACTCAATACCTCCTCATTAGTTATGTGATCTATCCATCTAATCTTCAGCATTCTTCTGTAGCACCACATTTCGAAAGCTTCTATTCTCTTCCTGTCCAAACTATTTATCGTCCATGTTTCACTTCCATACATGGCTACACTCCATACAAATACTTTCAGAAACGACTTCCTGACACTTAAATCTATACTCGATGTTAACAAATTTCTCTTCTTCAGAAACGCTTTCCTCGCCATTGCCAGTCTACATTTTATATCTTCTCTACTTCGACCATCATCAGTTATTTTGCTCCCCGAATAGCAAAACTCCTTTACTACTTTAAGTGTCTCATTTCCTAATCTAACTCCCTCAGCATCACCCGACTTAATTCGACTACATTCCATTATCCTCGTTCTGCTTTTGTTGATGTTCATCTTATATCCTTCTTTCAAGACACTGTCCATTCCGTTCAACTGGTCTTCCAAGTCCTGTGCTGCCTCTGACAGAAATGGATAATAGGCGAGTGAAATTTTGTAGGAAGGTTGCATTGGCTACCTCTGTCTCTTCAATAAGAATATGATGTGGTGATTTGCTTTTATATGTATGTATTTCTATCTCTTCAAGCAAATTCATGAGGCTGCCTTTCTCAGCATGATGCAATATTTGAATGCGAACTTCAAAGTTTTTTACTCCATGTTTACTGAGAGTTGTGTGCATTGCAAATGCAGATTTTGTAGGATTGTTCAAACGCATGGCATCTAAGTGTCCTTTGAATCGTATCTCAAAGTTCGTCCCAGTATGTCCAATATAGAAGGAAGGGAAATTTTAGCATCTGAGTTTATACATACCTTATCTTTTGTATGGGGGGGCGGGTTATTATTCTTTATGTTATGAATGATTAGCTGCTGAAGTTTATGGTTTGTGTGGAAGCTTATTTTTATGTTGTGTTTTAGAAAAGGTTTCTTGTTTTATGGGATACGCTCCCTAGAAAAGTAAGTGAGACCTATTTTCTACTGCTGTCTACTGATTTTTGTGATGACTGCATAGGTGTCTGGTGTGGGGATTTGCTGTCTGCTGTTTCTTGGATTTTGTCTCATAATTTATAATTCATTTGAGGGATATATCCATTGTTTAGAGCTATAACTTTGGTGATATTGGTTTCTTTATGTTGTTCAACTGGTTCCATGTGAAGCATGCCATCTTATGTTGTTTTGGATGATGATGCACACATGTGTGGCTGTTTGCCTTCTATAAATTCCAAAGAGATGTTTCTGGTGTTTGCTACAAATTTTTAAATCTAAGAATCTGATGCTGTAATTGCATTCATGTTAAACAGTGAATTTGATGTTATTGTGAATGCAGCTCAGCTTGGTTGCTAATGTGTAAATTTCTTCATTAGCGCCATCAAAATAATAATTGTATCTTCTACATACCTTTCATAGTAGATGATTTTGCTTTTGATGTGACTCTTAGTTTTGAGTTACTCTAGTTGGTGTTGTCATACAATTACTTCAGGTTTAATAACAAAATTTACAAAATTGGGTTGGCAATGGGTAGCAGCCTAGCTGGAGAGTTAGCAGACATTTACATTAATCACTTAGAGCACACTTTTTTTCCAAACTAACAGTCAAATCAACGGCAAAATCATCCACTATAAAAGGTTTATCTTTGTGTTGGAATTTCCATTACGTTATGTCTATTCTTTAAAAAGAGTCATACTGTGATGCGAAAGCAATCTGTATATTGTAATATCAGTGAGAGAGAACATCTTTGGCACTACTGTATTTGTAAAATTGCCATCTTTGTGTCTGTTCACATGTGGTAAATACTTTTAGGTGTGTGTGTGTGCGTGTGTGTGTTTGTGTGTGTGTGTGTGTGTCTGTGTGTGTGTGTGTGCGTGTGGTGCTTTGTACAATATAGTGAAGTACAAATGATATAAGTGCTGCATATATTTTGGAATATTTGAAAAATACATTCCTGCAACTTTGCAACAAAATCGCGCTGAATTTTCGATGTAAGTTACATAACCACTTAACCTGACATATTAGTTTACTCCGTATTTCATCGTTATTTCGAGGTTATTTATGTTCACATAGGGCACTTCTAACACTGTTTTCTACCGTGGTGATGGAACACACCAAGAATATTTCGCCACAATAGAAGAAATCAAAAACTGACTACTATGTAAAGTGTATCTCGCAAATCTCGTGAACAGGCGTCTGATGATCAACTTGTCAATTCGATACCGGTTACGGCGCTACTTACTTAAATAAATAGCAGTATTAATAGTGGCTGGTTGCTGTCTTCTTCTTTGTAAGAATCAACCTACATTAATTGTACACATCCACGGTCTCACCATGTCGGTTTTAGGCAAACCTAATTCAAATCTCCATCCGGTGGTGGGGGAGGGGGGGGGACGGTGTTGTCTACCACATAATGTTTCTAAGGAGTGCTATAAAAAAGCCACCCATGGGAAACAGGAGATTTTATGGTTTCACAAACGCTTGATTTTTTTTTTCTTTTTTCTGATCAGATCACATTGCAAATGAAAATATACGCATGCCCAATGTCAGTTTTTGTTTCCTGTGCCATGAATTTAGAAACAGAGGGCTGATGCAAAACATTTGATGGTGGGTGTATTAACGGTCAGAGTTAGAAAAGGAAGTCTTATAAACAAAAGTTCGGAAAAAAAGAATTGTTGAGATGATTTGATGATAGCCGCCCACTTGCACTACACATTCTTACACAGTCTCTTGCCCTTCTTGTCAAGCCATTACCTATAACTAAACACTACCAGAACACGCCCTGAAGGCCCTAACGGTACCAAACGGCCGCCGTTTCATCGTCACCGCACAGGGGGCACTGGTTGTCGATATGGAGTGGCATGTGGTCAGCACACCGCTCTCCCGGCCATATGCCAGTTTGCGAGGCCAGGGCCGCTACTTCTCACTCAAGTATCTCAACAGTTTACTTCAAAAGGGCTGAGTGCACTCGCTTGCCAACAGCGGTCGGCAGACAGGATGGTCAACCAAGTCCTAGCGTAGCCCGACAGCGCTTCGGTGATTTGATGGAAACCGGCGTTACCACTGCGGCAAGGCCGTTGGCTCAAGTAATTACCAGCTGTTCCTAAAATAATAGCTGCATTCGGTTGGTCACATTCTCCTGTATCGTGTGTGTGTTGTCGATGAATGTGGAATACATAAATGCCTTAAAACGCCCTCGCATCTTAGGTATTAAGCTGAGGTTAACGTGGAATGTGATGTTACAATACCTCCTCTATCGTTTAACCGCTCATTAAACGGTCGTATAAAATAATATGTACTTGACGTAGAAAAGTGTACGGTGCCTTGCCCACAACCTTGGTCTACCTGCAGGGGTAGCCACCTAAGTAACAGAGGCCGTTTGCTGCACAGAAATATGTGATAACAACAATTATCAGGTTACCTTCCATTCGGAAGGCTATTGTACGCAGCGACTGTTATATTGACTCGTAAATAATACATTTCAGCTATCAGTCGTTCTTTTGAAATTTTATTGGTAGATCTAGATTTCAGCTAGAAACTAGTCATTCTCAATTCACTACCATTTTTGATAAATGCATGTAATGCCTGTTGGTCGGTCTTCATCCACAGTTCATTGAATACAGTATTACAAAACAAAAGGTTAATTCGTACGAAGTGTCAGTCACCGACAATTACTGTACACGCAACCCAGTGCTATGCACACATGATTTCTCGATGATTTGCAGGGACACAAGATTTAATTGGGACAACTTACTACACCGTTCTGTATGAATCCCGCCCCATCTTCATATAAAGTGCTAGCTGGGAACTAAAGATCTTTCGTGTTTTGACTCTGAATCCACAGGCCTTCTATTCGTGTGGCCTTGGAGCTTGTACACAAAATAAGTGGGTGTAAAGTAACTTCTTGTGTAGCGCTGACGGCATTCAGCAGATCAGTATATTTGCCATCTTGTTTCAGTTCCAACTTTTACTCTTCCAACAACCTCTCGTCCTTACCTGGTGTCCGATATGTGAGGAGTGTGTTGCAATCTCTTGTTTTATTGGAAATAAAATTGTTTCTCAAAGTCACTGGAGCATATCACATGAAATACAGCGCTGAGAATATACTTCATGACAGTGTGTGACAAGGACGTGCAATTAACAAAGTGCGTTGGCAGGAGGAAATAGAAAGAGTTATTTACAAACGCCTTAACCGAATGCTACCAAAATGACACTCGAGTGGTTTTCTGTTCTTGTGACATCCTCATCCATATTACCATCAGTATTTTAAGTATAGAGAAACTATTCGTGCAAATGACGAATGGCGTGAGTTTGTGACGCCTGTTGGGTATGTTTGAGAAAATATTTTGGAAGAGTTTCATAGCACCTTCAGCGCCATCTTTCGAACTTCGAGAAAGGTCGGATCACCGACAAAAGTGGCATGGGATCTACGTATCGACAAATCTTATCGACATCTGGGAGTAATGCAGTGAGTAAAGAACGACTGGTGACCAATTGGACTCTGGATACTGTGACTGGAAACACTGCACCAGGTAAAAGTTAATACAAATTTTTAACTGTCTCTACGAATATATGGATGACAAGAAGTAAATCTGAAGCTGAAGTTCTAAGCAGAGTGTCACTTCCAACGATCGTTTAACAGGTTGTTGGAAGCTGCGTACGCATCCTCGAGTACCTATCAGCGCTTTACCGCTGACACTATACCTGGCTCATTAGCGTGGATTAGAGACACAATTAACAGAATGTTGTACGGCACTCTCTGATGTTCAGCGGTGAGTCTCGCTTTCTTTTCGTGGCGATTAAGTCTTCACTAACATTCCCATAGTGAACTTGGTGATAAAGTCACAGAAAAAATTATCAAGACAAACGATCCTCCAAATCTTCGACGAGGTAGCGCAGTGGTTAGCAGATTGGACTTACATTCGGGAGGACGACGGTTCAAAACCGCGTCCGGTCATCCAGACTTAGGTCTTCCGTCATTTCCCTAAATCACTCCAGGCAAATGTCAGCAAGTTTCCTTTGAAAGAGCACGGCCCATTTCTTTTCCCAATCTTGACATAACCGGAGCTTGTGCTCCGTCTCTGATGACCTCGTTACCGACGGGACGATAAACGCATTACTTGTTCCATAGTTCCTTCCTCTCGATCTCCTCGAATCGGGGTATGTGGAAGCTATTGGATACGACAGCATAACTGATTCTGCAGATTTTGAAGTTAATCTGTGCTAGTATGCGGCACGGAAGTTGAACCCTGTTGTCGCCGGCCAGAGTGGCCGTCCGGTTCTAGGCGCTTCAGTCTGGAACTGCGTGACGGCTACGGTCGCAGATTCGAATCCTGCCTCGGCCATGGATGTGTGTGATGTCCTTAGGTTACTTAGGTTTAAGTAGTTCTAAGTTCTATGGGACTGATGACCTCAGATGTTTATTCCCATAGTGCTCAGAGCCATTTGAACCATTTGATTTTCTTTAACCTGTTGTCATGGTGTATGCAAGTCAGTTAATACAGGACTCAGTTCAGCAATTCACACCACAAATGCTTTGGCGAATGAATGATTCCTTCACTGGCCTGCCTCATTCCCTGACTTCCTACCCACGGAACGCGCCTAAGACATTCGTGCATTTCGTACATTCATACCAGCCTGCAGCCAGGAGTCGTCATGAACTGACACAACAAGTATTCCACACAAAGCATTTCTAGACGTCATTCAGAGTACATTCTTCCATGTCTCTACGAATACAGGAGTGGAAGGGTACCTGTATGAATATCTCCTCAAGGCTACATGAAGATCGATTATTTGCTTTATAGAGTAATGCTGCTTTCGTCATTGCCTTTACCTCTTACTTTAAAAACAGACAGCAGAGATAATTCTACGAAATACTGAGAACGGCTACTACATGCAGTCCCAGTGGCGCACAAGTGGGGGTACCTCAGGGGTGACCGTAGGAGTCGTTACTGTTTCTTATTTGCGTAAATGATATTCCTTCTAGTATTACAAGTCTTCTAAAATATATCTGTTTGCTGATGATACCAGCTAGATACCGAAGGATGCTGTGTTCAATACTGGCACAATATCAAATAATGCAGTTCAGAATATAAGTTCAATGATTGTAGAAAATTAATTGAAGCTAAATCACAGTGAGATTAAATTTTTACAGTTTCTAACACGCAATACAACAGAAACTACCGTACTTTTATTATACAGAACGGACATTGATAGTGCGACTAAACATTTAGAATTCCTAGGCATTCAGTTAGTCAGTAAGCTGTCGTGGAAAGCCCGCATTCAGGATGTTGCTCAAAAACTAAATGCTGCTTTATTTACTATTAGAATAATATCTGAAATAAGTGACAGTTCAACACGAAAAGTAATCTCCTTTGTTTATTTTCATTCATTTATTACGTATGGTATTATTTAGAGGTGTAAGTCTTCAGATTCAAAAAGTGTATTTTAGGCTCAGAAATGGGTGGTTCGAGCACTAAGTAGTGTAAGTTCGGGAACCTCTTCTCAGCGCCTGTTCAGTAGTCTAGATTTTGGCTTCTCAATACATATTTTCCTTAATGTCGTTTGTTGTTAACAATAGCAGCTTATTCCCAAGAGTTAGAAGCTTTAACTCAGTTAATATAAGGCAGAATTCCATTTTCATTCGGAACGTACCTCTTTAATCCGTGCGAAGAAAGGCTTGCAGTATTCAGCTGCATGCATTGTCAATGAGCTACCACAAGAGTTAGAAATTCTTAGCAGTATTCCACTCAGTCTAAACTGAAGGTTTTCCTCGTAGCTCACTCCTTCTATACCTTCGAGGTACTCCTGGAAAATTTATAAAAACAAGCTAATTCATGTGTTACGTTTTTGAGTATGTTTATTTAAACATGTGGTTTGTCGTCTTCACGGTTAATTTTTTTTCTGTTATTACTATTCAGTTACAATTTCATAAACTGACTCGTTCCATGACCATGGAGACTTAACTATGTCGACCTGATGATCATATACGGCAGAGACTAGTAGACTCAAAAATTATGGATATAGGAGCTTTTAGCGCTGTTAATATGACATTAGTAGTACTTCACAGCCATGTTGGTGTATAAATGAGCCACCAGCCGGCAATAATTTTATCATCAGTTCGCAATGGTAACGTTAGTTATTATTGGCAGTACATGTAATTCGCAATCAATGGCTCCCTAGCATTGTTTTGCGCACTAAAAATCGACAGACCAAGTCTTGTTTGTTCTAGCGTGATTCTGGATGTTTTGTCCACAGACGTACACAGAAAAATATGTGGGCCTCTTTTAAACATCTCTAAAAATTATTCACACGAACTGGAAACCTTGAACAATGCGCTATACCGTGCTGTCTTGTGATTTCTTCAGTCATTGACAATCCTCACGGCACTGTACAAACAACAAAACAAAAGGAAAACACAAAGTAGCATCAAAACACCGCATACGATCCAATGAGCGTAACAGCCGACTTCAAATACTTACGAAAATTATAATTACAGCATAAGATGTAATATCTGAAGATACATATGACATGTGACGTTGTGATTGTAATGTTTTCGTTAAGTATTTGCAATGTCTCTTATTCTCATTGGATCTTGTATTCTGTTTTGATGTTGTATTGCGCTATTCTTTTGTTCTGTCGTCTGTGTAGTATCGCGAAGATCGTTAACGACTAAAATCGGTCATAATAAACAAGTATAACAAGACAGCACCTTGTCGCCTATTTATTTCAGCTATACAGATAGTCCCAAGAGGAATGGTAAATATTCTCGAATACGACAAGAACTGTCATTCAGAACAAAAAAAAAAGTCTAGTAAAAATAGGCTTTAGAATGCACACCTTAAGAGTTATTGGCACCTGTTCAGCAGAAGAGTCGTGTGTCAGAGCAGCAAAGATGAACAAGTGGTCATAGCTCTTAAGGTATGTCGTTTAGGGCCCAAATTCACTTGAATTTCTTCTTGTTTCAAACCGACCTTTCAAAGTAAGGAAAAAAAACTTGCAGTAGAAGAGATTTATATCACATTATATTTGATGAAAAAGTGCTCATAGCTCTTAAGATATGCGTTTTAGAGCCCGTGATTTACTAGGCATTTTTGATTCGAATGATCGTTCTGGTCATATCACTGATTACTGACCATTCTTTTTGGAACAACCTTTGTATATGTTGATAACTGTCGCCTGAAAAGCAAAACATAGATTTATGCACCAGTTCGTAAAAATTAGTAGTTATTTCCTTGTGTCGTTCTTGTTTAGTTGCAGTTAGTCATAGTTTCAGCCTCAGTACCAACCTTTTCATTTCAGAATAGTACCGAACGCTCTGAATTTTTTGCTTTTGTGTATTCCAGTTTTTGTGTGTATGGATCCTTTAGTATCATAGAAATTAATACCTATCAACCATTCTTCCTTTTGGTAATCATGTCCATTACATTTCTTTCCTCAGAAATTCTGGAGAAAACTTTCTCATTTTCTTTCATTCATCTTATGAGTTCCAAACCAGTACAAAGTGCTTAAAGGAGGTCATGTTCCGTTGTTGCTGTCATGGTTATGTTTTCTGTGGTCATTTCAGTTTAACGCCATTATAAAGTATAGTGACTCGTCACCATAGATTATCGTTGATAATGGCGTACCGTCGAAGTTACAACATACGAGGGACATTTTTAAAGTAAGAACCGATTTGTAATGGATAAGGGAAACTTTATTTACTAACGTAAATTCTATCACAGACTACAAGATGCGTGTTTTTTCACTTTTCAACCTAGTCACCATACTTTTTTAAACATCTGTCAATTCGTGGCACCATCTTTTGGATCCCAGCATCAAAGAAGTCTTCCGCCTGATCGTTAAACGAGTTAGTATCTTCCAGCATATCATCATTTTCCAAGCGCGTTCAATCAAGGATGAAACACGTATGTATTCAGTGTATTCATTAACAGCGATGGCGAGGCATAACAGAATCTCTGACCACAGAGCTATTTATCGTTGCTAGTCTGCGCTTGACTGCGCGAGAGTTCAGTTGCTGTTGCGAGTTGGACTCTGTCGGTACTTGTGTGTGAGGAGTCGGCGGGCGTCGACATGGGTTTCTGGTCACGGTTCTGGACGAGGTATATTGTTATCGAAGGTAATGAAGCAGCATTGCACTCAGCTAATGACATATGTTAATTGTAATTAATTTGGTCAAGAATTGCCCCAATAATTATTTTCTTTTAAAGTAACCCTTTTAAAGAAGGAGATTCATTTCAAGTTAAATAATATTTCCTATACATTCCCTCCAAGAACCAAAATTAAACATGGCCAGCATTGCACGGAGCTGTGCCGAAAAATAAGAGCAGATGTAAATGCAGTTTACTGAGGTAAGAATTTTGGTTTTGTGTTCAGGTTTAATTATTGCACAGGGCCGAAGGTCAGCGCAGCTGCGCTTATAAAATTTATCAGGTTCATCTTAACGTTAATTTTGTGGGGACTTAACATTTTTGCACATTTTTATTATCATTGAGTTTTATTACTGTGAGAAACTAACATTTGGCTCTATTTGCATTTTCATTCAATTCCTTTCGTATAAAATTTTTTGCAGGGAGGTTACACTTGGCGACATCCGGACCAGGATCGTATTTCTTTGAGAATCTTCTGAAAAGTAGTCAGATATCTGCTTTTATTTACTTAATATAATTAGCATTTGGCGCAAAGCTTTTACTAATTTTGTGACTTTCTTCTACAGGTCATCGGCAATTCGTTGTTCTTTGTTGTATTTGTTTGTTGCATTTTGTATTGTCTTTGTTTCATTATTGAATAATTGTGATTAGTGTAAAAATGCCGCAAAAGACTGTTAATAGTGCATCGCGAGGTATAATGAGTGAAATAACCGATTTAAATAACTTCACCGATAGTACTTGTGACACGCAGTGTATTGATGACAATCCACCGTTTACTGACAATCAGTACATACCGACCACTAATAATGATTTTGATCTTAGTGATGAACAGACGAATTCAATTGTGTCCTCTGTTAATTGGACGACAATTGATGATGTGGGGCGTTCTGTTGCAACGAGCGCTGCCCAGCTCAACACAACCGGTTTGCAAAATTCACGTGACGAGCAGACACATTTTTCTAATGAAAAAGAACAGGATACTCAAAGTAGGACAGATTTATTTAATTCCGAAATTGACAGTGTACATCCGACTGGCAAACCTTTTTGTAAATTACAGAATGACCAAATGGTCACACAAAACGCGACAATTGCAGATACACTATCAAACAGTACAGAGAATAGAGTAGGTACTGTTACCTTGGATCAAATTATGGCAATATTGCTACAACATAGTGAAAATTTCCAAGAACTTAAACAAATTAATGGAAAACAAGACAATCTTAATAAAAAACGAGACAACCTTAATGAAGATAACAAACAAGTTAAGGAAAGTTTGAAACAACTTAATGAAATTAATGAAAGACAAGACAACAATCTCAAACAATTTAGTGAAGATTTCAAACAACAACTTAATGAAAATAACGAAAATCTGTAACAACAACTTAATGAAAAATTAGACGGCAATTCCAGACAGCTTAGCGAACAGATTAGAGCCGTTGCCGCGCAGTGTCATGATACTAAGGAACAATTACGCGAGGAAATTGAGGCTTGTGGTAGGAAAAGTAGCGAAGAAATTAGATCTGTTGCTCAGGAATTAAGGGATATGCAAACAGCCACAACAGAAACACTTAGAGACGAAATTAGTGCAGTCGGTAAACAATGCTCTGAAAAAGCAACACAATTACGCGACGAGTTTAAAGTAATGACAGCAGAACTTTCGCACACAATGGATGCAAAGATTGACGCGAAATTCGAACTACAGAACACTCAAATTGACGAGCGTTTTAATCTTCACCTACAAAACAGTGATACGCGTTTCCGCAAATTTATGCAGGACCAAAATAAAGTAAAACGACAAGTCGTGGAAACAATCACTGCACAGAGACAAGAAGATAAACGTAAAATGTTTGCGAAGGCAAAAACATACGTAGACAACAATATTTCTACAGTATCGGACTAAATTAATACCATCGAACAGTGGAACACCGAATTACATGATGAAATTTCCGATCTTAAATCAAAAACAGATACACACACAGCAAATATTCAGACAGTGACAGACAGATTCGAACAATTAGAACTAACACAGGATTCCGATGTCATCAAAGCTGACGTTAAAAATTGAACGAAACCACACGTAAATTACAAAAACAGATTAACGCTTCTGACAGTAAAAACGATGATCAGGCAAAAATACTGACTGAAAAATATGATGAATTGGCCAGTTGTATTGATGTTATCGAAAGTAATAATGACAACAAATCAGACGATACTGCACCGATTTTGTTTAACCAAACACCTGAATTCCAAAATTTACAGCAGACAATCAATGAGATCGATTCGTCTAATAACACATTGCGTAGAAAATTGTCAAGTTTACAGCAAGAAGTAACAGAGATGAAAAATATTTCAGTTAATAACACATCACAGCAGACGCCACTTTGTGAATTTTTGTCAGACTCATGCAGCGCATATAATTTGGGTAATCTACAGAGAGTACGCGACTTAGATTCCGAACAGACACAGACAAATAGATTCTCTTTCAATCCTGAACCTGTTCCATCATACAGAGACGATAATTTTGATTACAAACATTTTCTGTCAGTGAGAAAATTTAAAGTATTTAAAAATGACAGAACACAGATGCACCCACTGGATTGGATACAACAGTTTAGTTTTGCTTTTCCACTGACTTGACCTGTAACGCACAAACTTGAATTTATTTGCAGTTTTTTGGAAGGCGAACTGGCAACTCGTTTGAGACCGATCGCGAGGCAATGCTACTCGGTAGAAGAATTTCAGAATACTTTTCTGTCAGCGTACTGGTCGAAGACGACACAGCGCGGAATTAAAGATCAATTAATTAGTTTACCAAATTATGAGAACTCCAATTTTTCCACTGTCACGCAATGTTTTGAGCACATGGTCCAACAAAACCAGTACCTAAGTGAACCTTACAGTGAATCTGCACTTATTCAATTATGTATTTCTAAATTGCCATGATCATTAAGAGTGTCACATTTAATGGGTCAGAAAAAAGAATATATCTCGGCATTCAGGGATCTGTTACAGCTTTTGGAAGTGCAGCAATCGGATTATTCCTCCATAAACAATAATTTGTCATATAATAACCAAGGTCAACAAACATACAGCAATTTTGATCAGGCACGCAATTTCAATAGCAAAGGTAATAGACGCTTTAGGAACGACAACCACCAGAACTTTAATAACAGACAAAATTTTAAGTATCAATATCATCAAAATTATCAGCAACAGGAACCACATTTCTGTAACACTAGACGTTTTTCACCGCAACAGCATGAAAGTCAGCCGGTTAGCATACCTAACCAACAATGTAACGCACAAGGTCAACCAAGCTTTAATGTTTCGCCGCGTGCACGTATAGTCCCTGGTACAACAAATAGTAACGCACGCCAGCAAGGAAATAACTACGTACACAAAACTCAATATTTCAGTTCCTATCGCAATGCACCGTATAGGAATGACTATCACGATAGACGTAAGAACAATGAGCACAATTATCAGCGTACGTATAATAACAGTCGGTCTTACGAGCAGCAAAATTATCAGCAACAACATATTCTAATGAATGAACCCGACAGTAGATATCATCCAGAACGTAATACGTCTGGAAGAAATAACATAACAGTTCAAATAGTCGAAATGCCACAGCATCCTCCCGAAAATAATAACACGTCAGATAGAATCTGACTAGATTCTGTACAGGTCGCATCTTCCAGTAACACAAGCACTACTTTAGACACGCAGAATGTTGTTCACGAAAATGTTATTACTTTTGACGTCATTCGAGACACTCTTTTACAGGAGAGACTAGTTGTTCAAAAAACCATTTCACATCCTGTCATCGAAATTAAAATTGGTTCATCGAAATTTTCAGCAGAATCGATTCTGGATCACCTATGTCAGTTACTAATGAAAAAACTTTCAACGAGTGTAATAAGGAGAATGCCTATCCTACATTACCATTAGGCAAAACGAAAGTAAAAGGAGCAGTATCGAGTAAAGGAGTAGACGTTAAATTACAGACACATTTGTCACATATGCATTGCAGGTCACACATTTCACTCAAATTTTTGGATTGTTCCTTTCTTGACAACAGACGTTATTTTAGGTACGAATTTTCTGGTACAACACGACGCAGTTATTGATTTTCAAAATTCCTTTTTAATGCTAAAGGATAAAAATGTGCAATTGGCTTTAGAATTGCAGCACTCTTTATCTGCGGAAGAACAAACAATTAATTGTACAGAGGTCATTTCCGTATCACGTGGCATAGACGGTAATTCCACATTGTTCACAGATACGTACGTACATAACTATAATACTCCAGACGAAGCTGACTATGACGTTACACATATGATTTCTGATAAAATTAAACAAAGCAGTGCAAATACAGACGACGAACGCACGCAACTACACAAAATTCTTTTACAGCAAGCTCCAGTTTTCGACAACATTCCTGGTACTATGTCTGGTTTTATGTATGAATTTCAAGTCAAACAGCATGATACATTTAAATCCAGGCATTATCCCATTCCGTATATTCATAGAGAACAAGTTAAAAAAGAATTGCAAGATATGCTCGACCAAGGAATCATTGAACCGGCAGTTAGTCCGTACATAAACCCGCTACATATTGTTAAGAAAAAAGATGGTTCACTTCGGCTCGTACTTGATTCACATCACATCAATGACGTAATTATTAATGAAACAGATCGACCACAGACACTAGAGGAACTACTACAGAAATTTCACGGTACTGCTATTTATTCCACGTTAGATTTGAAATCGGGATTTTGCCAAATTCAGCTCCATCCGAACTGCAGAAAGTACACAGCATTTCTCTGTTTTGGCGACTGTTATCAATTTTGCAAATTACCATTCGGTTTAACTATTTCTTCTGCAGCTTTTATTCGCGGTTTGAATACAATACTTCCGACAGAACTTAAAGACAGAATTACGACGCACGTAGATGACATTCTTATTGCAGAAGCTAACTGGACTGAACACAATCTGATCTTGAACAACTGTTGCAAACTTTTCGTGCACAAGGACTGACAGTTAATCTCAGTAAATCGCATTTTGGTAAAACTTCGATAAAATTTCTTGGACACGTAATTTCAGCAGAAGGCATTGCGCCTGATGCGGAAAAACTTCAAGCTTTACGTGACATTACTGTTCCTACGACGAAAAAACAATTACGCAGCTTTTTGGGATTAATTAACTTTTTTCGTAAATTTATTCATCACTCTGCTTTAGACATTATGCCAATTGACAGGTAAAAACACTATTTGGTCCTGGGATAAGCAAGCTCATTCTGAATTTGTCAACCTGAAAGAAGCCTTGTTGAATGCACCACTTTTATCGCACCCAGATCTGACCAGAAATGTTTCCATTGCCACCGACAGTTGTAACACCGCTTTAGGCGTACATATTTTCCAGGAAATTGAAAAAGATGGTTGTACAGTAATTAAAAACATCGCATTTGCAAGTCGCATTTTGTCACCTGCTGAACGAAATTATTCCGTTACAGAACTTGAAACATTATGTGTTGTTTGGGCTTTTACGAGATTTCGACATTTTCTTTATGGAAGACATACCACCGTCTACACAGACCACAGAGCGATACAATTTTTACTTTCAGCGAAATTTACTCACGACAGGTTAAGCAGATGGAAGCTTTATTTACAGGAATTTAATTTCACAATTGTTCACATTCCCGACACGCAAAATGTTGTAGCAGACGCACTATCCCGTTCTCTCAGCAACAATCAGCAAGACATCGCAACCAACTTCTGTAAAGCAAATTTCAGCGTGATGTACATTCAACAAGTTGCATTTGAAAATTTTATTCCGTCGTCATTACAGGACATAGCACAAGAGCAGAATAAAGACAACGTATGGAAAGAGATTAAACACCTCCGGCAAGATAGGAATAATGTTACGATTAGAAACCATTACACTGTACGCAATGACATTCTGTTTCGCCGCTCTCATCCTGACAGCAACAATTGGTTATTATGCATTCCTGACGAGCTTGTTAACAAATTAATCTGGTATACTCATTTAAGTTATGCACATTACGGAGCTAGAAAATGTTTTCTTATACTGAGACTGAACTGTTATTTTGCCAACATGGAGAAACGTATACGACGAGTTTTAGCATCATGTAAAATCTGCCAGAAAGCTAAATCAGATATGACTTCACATATTCCTCCATTACATCCCATTGTTCCTGTTAAATTGAGACATATGGCCGCAGTAGACAATTTTGGTCCGATTCCCAGAACTAATAGAGGTTTTTGCTACATCTTTGTCGCTGTTGAACTCACTTCAAAATTTGTTACCTTCACTCCGTTACGCAAAGCTACTGCTAAAACTGTTTCGCAAGCATTTGCAAAACATTTTCTATTTCATGTAAGGCATGTGATGAAAGTAATTTCCGACAATGGATCACAATTTCGTTCTGCTATATGGACACGTATGTTACGAGCTAGAAACATTTCTCCTATCTATATATCTAGGTACCATGCTGCTTCGAACCCTTGTGAACGATTAATGAAAGAAATTGGGAAACTGTGTAGAATATACTGCCATAAAAGACATATTGATTGGGACACACACATACTCTCATTCCAGGATGTAATTAATTCCATACCAAATGAATCTTCTATGGTATCTCCGTCTGTTATACTGAAAAATGTTGAACCACCTAACAAAATTAAAGAATTAGTAACATTTCCTACATCTCGTGATGTATGAAATAATTGACATTGCGCTGAACAACATCAAACGTGCCGCAGAGCGCCGGAGAAGACAGCTAAAACGGGTTTGTAAACGCCGTGACTTTCACATTGGACACACCATTTATCTAATAAAGGAAAAGGTAGGTGCAGTAAATTTGAACTTCTATACGCAGGACCATATCGGATTCGCAGCATTCCTCACCCCAATGTTGTACACGTCGAAACTTTGAGAACCAGAAAATCGAAAGGAAACCACCACTGGTCAAACATCAAACCTTTTATTGAATGAAGATACTTTATGATTTAACATGCTATAATGCCATTTGCTAATTTTATGATCACTTATGCAATTATATTCACATGACTACTTACTGATGATTATCGTATTTTTTCTTGGCAAGTGCCCGGCAAGGTAAGGTTAGCAGGTCGCTTTTCTTGTCGTTAGACATCAGACCGTGCATATTGTTCCAGATGAATTTACACATTTTATGACCAATTATGCAATTACATTTATGTGATTACTTACTGATGACTGTCGTATTTTTTCTTGGCAAGTGCCCGGCAAGGTAAGGTTAGCAGGGCGCTCTTCTTGTCGTTACATATCAGACTGTGCACATTTTTCCAGATAAACTTACGTATCTTATGAATAATTATGCAATTTTATCAAGTGGCATATTAATTTTATTAAATTCTCTCTCCATTAATGACTTTCATTCTCGCCTCTATTAACTACACAACATACAAGCTGAACTCAAAGAAGGTCACATTCCTTCTCATCATTTTTTTATGTATGTACGATTGTTTTCATATTTTGTTTGTATGCACTGTGAAATAGTTAAGATATAACACACACCAGTTGACTTGGATATTTTTGCCTTATGATATCTCAACATCGTGACTGTATTACATTTTTTGGGTGCTGCATTGTGATATTCTGTGTACATTTTTGCATTTGAAAACTGTCTATTTTTTTGACATATTACGTTTTCTGTCATGTTATGCTGTATGCTTAATTATGTTACCATAAACCAATTATTATTTAGTGAGTATATGATGCAAATGCAAGATATTAATCTTTGTTCATGAATTTCAGAAAGAAATGATGCGTAAAAGAAATAAATTAAACAGAAATGGGAATTTCACCTTCGGAATAAACGAAAGAAAATGCAATACTTCGTGAGGAAGAGTAAATGGATCAGAATTAACAAGCATTAACAAGAATATACTATACACATCGTAGAAGAGCAGTCTTAATTAATTTTTTCTATCAGAATACGAAGCGATTGATGCAGGCTGTCTGACAGAACTACACATCTTAGTTTTAGTGATGAAATATGGTAGAAATAAGGAATAGTTGTATAATGAATAATGAAGTGATTTTTTGCAGATGATAATGAATACTGATGAATAATGATGAAGAATATGCTACTATGGATAATGAAGTTTTTCTTTACAGGTGATGATAATAATGGAGTTATGATAATATGGATAATGTAGTGATGGATACTGAATTTTTTCTTTACAGATGAAGATAATGTTGAAGTTATGTAGTTATGCTGTGCAGTTATTTAAGTAATTGTTGCAGTTCGTTTTGACAGTATGTGTTTTATTGCATAGTAGGATGAATGAAGGTTTTGGAAGGGACAGCTATGGAACACATTTTTATACACATTTCACTCCCTGTTAATTCGAGGTACTACTTTTCAGCATAAAATGCGTGTCTTCCTTCAGATTAATAATCCATTTTTTCTATATTTTCTGCAGGAGAAATTATTTATGAAGTTTTTGTGCTATAAGCAGTTGTTCATTAAGTCTATGTCATGTATGAATGTGATCACATATACTCTACTTGTTTCATAACCTTGCTACAGCTGACTCATGACGAATGACGTTACACATCTTCATTTACAGCAATAAGTGAAATGCAAATATTATTATCCCCCAGCAATTAGTTATCGATCTCATCGCAATGCATTGCTAGCAAATAAAAAAATTATATAATAATACTTTGTAATTAGGCTATGAATGCCAGTATTCTCTGTAAATGACTTATGATGATTTGTAATTAGGCAATGAATGTGAATGTTCTGTGTAAATGACTTTTGATGATTTGTAATTAGGCAATGAATGCCAATGTTCTCTGTAAATGACTTCTGATGATTTGCAATTATGCAATGAATGCCAATGTTCTCTGTAAATGACTTCTGATGATTTGTAATTAGAAAACGAGTACCAATGTTCTGTGTAAAGTACCACATGAATATATTGACTTCTGATGGTTTGTAATTAGGAAATGAGTACCAATGTTCTCTGTAAAGCACCACATGAATATAATGACTTCTGATGATTTGTAATTAGGAAATGGGTGCCAATGTTCTCTGTAAAAGCACCACATGAATATTATGACTTCTGATGACTTATAATTAGGAAATGAGTACTAATGTTCTCTGTAAAATACCATATGAATATTATGACTTCTGATGATTTATAATTAGGCAATGAGTGCCAATGTTCTGTGTAAAACGCCAATTTATGAACATTATTCTGTAATACTACATACATGGCACAGAAATGTTCAATAACTGGGCAATGAATCCCGCAAACTACTAATGTAGTTCTCAGTGAAGACTAGTACATGACTTAATGTCCTTCACCTTCTGGCCTAACTACCCTGAATTACTGCAATATCCGTTTATCCTGTATATCCTCTTGATCATGGAGCAATATATTTGGTTTTTGCACTAATTCTACGTTGGTGTACCTTACAAGAACGTGGTGTTGACACGACATGCTGTCCACCACCTTGAGCGATGGAGACGTTATTATGGTCCCACTGTTTGGTGTACCTAATGTACTGCTCAAATGATAACATGGAATATTACTACGACATTTCAGTGTCTTGGCTACGCTGATAAATACTTCTGGGAAAAGAACTTCAGATTGTTTCACTTGGTGTTGTGCTACAGTAGAAAGATATGGACTTTCAGTGCAGCTGCGTGCAACCTAAAGTGCTACAACCATGATGCAATCCTTCCCTTTCCTATCCTAATTCTTGCAACATAGTTAAAATCATTTTTTTTTGCTAATATGATTTGTATTCATGACCAATACATTTTTTTTGATTTGCTGATATATTCTGAATTATAGTGCGGGTGCACTTTTGTCATTTTTCTAACATGATTTCTACTCATTGTATGTACATTTTTTTTCATTTGCTGATATGTTCTGAACTACAGTACATGTGCACTTATATGATTTGTCAAGGAGGTTTGTACTCATTATGTCTATTTGTTGTGAAAACTTTGAAGAATTTTTCAGTGCATGTGCACTTATGTCATTTGTTAATATGTTTTGTACTCACATTTTGTTATTGCCTAATATGTTTTGTACTCGGTGCATGTGCACCATATTTACTTCATGTTCTACATCTGTATATTCTCTGTTTGTAAAGTCAATTAGTTAAGAAAAAATTTGTTGCTCATGGCAAGTCCAAATGACTCACCATCGCTGCCAAATTTTTGCCCCCCCAGTGGAGGGTTATGAAACACGTATGTATTCAGTGTATTCATTAACAGCGATGACGAGGCATGACAGAATCTCTGACCAGAGAGTTATCTATCTTGCTAGTCTGCGCTTGACTGCGCGAGAGTTCAGTTGCTGTTGCGAGTTGGACTCTGTCGGTACTTGTGTGTGAGGAGTCGGCGGGCGTCGACATGGGTCTCTGGTCACGATTCTGGACGAGGTATATTGTCATCGAAAGTAATGAAGCAGCATTCCGCTCAGCTAATGACATATGTTAATTGTAATTAATTTGTTCAAGAATTGCGCCAATAATAATTTTCTTTTAAAGTAACCCTTTTAAAGAAAAAGATTCATTTCAAGTTAAATAATATTTCCTATACATTCCCTCCAAGAATCAAAATTAAAAATGGCCAGCATTGCACGGAGCTGTGCCGAAAAATAAGAGCAGATATAGATGCAGTTTACTGAGGTAAGAATTTTGGTTTTGTGTTCAGGTTTAATTATTGCACAGGGCCGAAGGTCAGCGCAGCTGCCCTTATAAAACTTATCAGGTTCATCCTAACGTTAATTTTGTAAGGACTTAACATTTTAGCACATTTTTATTATTCATTTTTGTGTGGAGTCAACATTTGGCTCAGTATCATTGTCTTTTTTATTTTCACGGGGAGGTTACAAGGAAGTATGGTGGATTATCCAGGAATTCCCAACGAAACTTCTCAAGTTGTGTCTTTGTTCTTGCAGCAACGTGAGCACAAAGGCCGTCGAGATCGTTCTTCAAAATGAACATTTTTCCTTTCTTCATTAAACAGCCTACACCATTTACGCACATTTCCATCATTCGTCACATCTGAACCGTAAACTGCAACAAGCTGGCAGTGAATTTCTGCAGGACGAACGCCATTTGTTTTTAAGAACAAAATAACCGAGTATACTTCACAATCGCTGGGTTTACTGATTGACATGGCGACAAAGGAAGCAGTACAACCAAAAAACGAATACCGACAGAGACTGAAACGTAATGGCGGCGTAATGGGAGATTAGTCGACAGTGACTGACCATGAACGGACGTGACAGGATAAGATGCGCTGTCGGTTCTTAATTTAACAATGATTCCCGTAAAGTAAAATCTTTACAGCAATAAGCTGGATATTACGCCGTCATTTCTTATCCTGTAAGTCCAGAAACTTTTAAATATCATTCTAAAACAACTTATCTCTAAGATGCCAGTTCTCTTCTTTTCAAGTTTGCCCAAAATCCATGGTTTAATTCAGTTGATTTGTAGACTCGGGGTGTACGTTATTAGAAATGTCTTCATCTATTCACGGCCTTTGTTTGCTTCGAAGTCGACGTCAGAATTTATTGTGTAGCATATGGTCCTGAATTTTAATGTTAACCGCTAATTTCGGTTATGCTAACTCTCACTGTTTTAACCTTTTTCTGTTTTAATCTCCGTGAATATTCTGTGCATAGTAGGCTGTTTATGCCTTTCAGTAATTCCTATAATTAGTTTCTTTTTAACCTAGTTAAGCAGTGTCTTCAACGAATTTAACCACTGACATCCTTTCACCTATCCTTGCTTTCATAAAATTACAGTTCACAGTGAGTTTCAATTACACCGCCTTCATATCAATAGAGTATTTATAGCGATGTCAGTTGGATCAAAATATATGCACATTCATATACTTTTCATTCATTTGACGGTTATGCGAAACAATGCTTATAACACTAACGTGTATATGTCACTCTTCCCTAACAACCGAACCTTTAGTCCTGTCACGGTAAAAGCCACATATAACACTAACGTGCCGTGAAACACGGTAATGTTACTCTGTGAGAGGATTTCGAAGATTTGACAGCGCGTGTGTCTAACGGACATAGCTGTCGGACTATAATTTTGACTTTGGTGAAATTAACAGAAAAACTAGCCTTGGGAGTTTATGAAAGTGGTAAAATCATAAGTGAATGAAAAAAATAGACTGTCGCCAGCCCAATTAGGCACATTCATTTGGTAATATATGTTTAAGAAAATTGAATATTGGTTATTGAATAGCATTACTTTCGTTGATATTTCCCTTTGAATAGCATACAGGCTAGAAACTGACATAGTACACTCTGAACTATTTGTAGCAGCAGTTACCAATAACGCACACACCAGTGAATTATAGGAAGTAAATATGCCCAAAGCTCATACTAATGACAGCTACTCTCAAGAGCACTACTTAATCAAATACTGAAACGTTACTACATGAAGCGCAGAACTAAATTTGGACATGAGGGGCTTTTCTCTTAACTGACATGAGAAAGAACAAATAAAGATGAATAATATCATAAATACACTGTTTAAACTCCTCTACATATACTCGTATCAGTTTTCCTTAGCAACAGTAATAGTTCAACTTTCTTTTCTAATAGATGGAGAAAATTATGGTGACCCATAAACTAGTATAGTTCCACTAGTCAAGCTCTATTACAGTAGAAAATAGTAATTCAAAAAGCTTATCATTCATTTCACTTGGAGTAGTTCATAATTTACTCTGCAAGACAATAAAATACAACACTGGGCTTAATTAACTTGAAAGAAGGAACCATACATGACTGAAATTAAAACCACACTATTTTTAAAATGAGCTTAACTTAGTTTAATTATTGTCACCTGTGAAGCAGGTATTCCAGACAACAAAATTTACACAATCTTGCACTCTAACCCTACAAAACTAAAACTAAACTTCTCCCTAACCGGCCATGAACGCCCAACGGAATTGACCGGCCGCTGTGTCATCCTCAGCTCATAGGCGTCACTAGATGTGGGTACGGAAGGGCTTGTGGTCAGCACACCGCTCTCCCGGTCGTATGTCAGTTTACGAGACCGGAGCCGCTACTTCTCCATCAAGTAGCTCCTCAGTTTGCCTCACAAGGACTGAGTGCGCCCCGCTTGTGAACAGCTCTCGGCAGACCGGATGGTCACCCATCCAAGTGCTAGCCCAGCCCGACAGCGCATAACTTCTGTGATCTGGCGGGAACCGGTGTTACCACTGCGGCAAGGTCGTTGGCAACCCTACTAAACTACATCTGGTAATAAACTAAAGATACCTTAGCACCAGCCTATCCAAATTCACTTTTGTGGTTTTAACTTTTACTACTCCTTTTATATTAGACAAAAATCACTTTTAAACACTTGAGGGCATGAACTGTTCATTTAAATCAGGATACTCGGTTTAGTAGCAGTTAGGTTAGGACTCAGCATAGGTTCGTGATCAGGATAGGAAATATGGTTCCGGATGCGGATTTATAATGTTTTGATTATTATTAAAACAACACCCAAATTAACCGATCCATGCCCATATATATTATTGAATGTATGCAGTTAGTGAAGCAGTGTCGAAGATTGGTGGCAAGCGACATGGCGGCTAACTGTACTCACTGCTCTTGATGTTCGAATGCTCTATAAAATCTCTTCTTGGAGACAGATTTTCAACATATTAGAGCCATTCCTTTAAGCCGAGAATACCAAATAATTGCCGAATCCACATCCGAGGCAAATTCTCCATAAAGCAGCTTCCAGTTGCCTCTCCTAGCACCATCGAAACGTACCGTGCTACGGCTAGCCACATACTGCGTACCGTTCGCATAAAGGAACTGTTCAGTTCTACAGTCAAAACCACCTTTTACATCGCGCCATTCCACTTCTGTTGCGGGGAAGCTACCCTACAGCTTTTACATGTTGCAAATACAAGTGCCCTAAGCATGAATCAGCTTTCAATAAACATTTTATTTTTCATGAACAGACACATACCATAATAATTTATCATTTTACCATATGCTTTTCCTTTTTTCATATATACATTAAAAAACTCTAATTTTCTTGTAACATATCAAGGAATGTAAATAAATCAATACACACTTCATAATTGCAGATACACCATTACATAATACAAACCTACATCTTACCGGTATAAGTGTTACAAGCTTTATTAATAAGTTTTGCACAGATCTTTCTTTTGTGCGTCATTTATAGGCTGATATCACATGTTTGTTGCTTCTAGCACCTGCGTTTAGGAAGATTATTTTAGTTTCTCTGCATAAACTACGCACAGCTTTTTCTTTTCGTGGTTATTGAGCGAGAAATGGTGATCCTGGTTATCCTCTGGCGCTTGTTCCGGCCACATCGAGTTGCAGTTCCGGCTTCCACATTATTGCTCCCTGAAACCCCGCTTTAGCTGCTGGTTTTTCCGTCGGGAATGTTGCGACACGGACTTAAAATTCTATTTAAATTCCGCGCGCGAGCGATAACTTTGGCGCTGAGCGCTTGTCTAGACGTCGTCTGTTGCATAGCCAGATTACGTCAGGGACCGGGGCACAGACAAAAAGGCAGCAAAAACCGCCTGTCAGATTTCCCTCGGGATTAGGACGGCCACTTTGCATTCAGTCTGCGGCCAGACCTGTTTCCAAACTGGGACGTTGGTCGCCCACTGCTGACAACCCTCCCCCCTGGGACCACCTGCCCGCGTGTGGGTCCGAAGGACAAGTCCACTTCCTCTGATGCGGTACACAAGCAGTTATATACTATTTGCAAGAGTGAGAACGAACAGGACCATAGTCACCGTCTAAATTCCTCTATGCTGAACGTGTGGTGCCGGGCCTACCAGGAGAAATATTGCAATAACTAAGATGCAGTAGCAGCATTTAGACGAGCCGTCAAATTAAAAATGTGTAATGTATCACTAGGGGCTCACTAAATGGTTATATAAAATTATACCGTACAATTTAGATTTAATTAATTGATGAGACTGAAATATGGCAAGAACAGAACTAATTAAGTGATTCAGCATAATTTAATAAAACTGCTACGAACAACTGTATTAAAAAGTACAATAAAATAACGAAATTCATGTCCAAAACCAATATTTCAATATTTAAAATAGCGTATGGTATCTATAATCAGACACGGCCATTAACCAAACACGAGATAACAATTGAAATATACTAAGCAAGCAAAATTTACCCATATTAAATTCAAGTACAGTACATTCTCGAACAGTCGGCATTATAATGATAGTTTCAAATGACGTTTATGGGTAACTGGTTTGCTCCTCCACTTCATACAAATGAAACTGCTTGTATGATTTTCGTAATAGCTTGAAGGTGTCTGCGTCACTTCTGCTAATGTTTTGTCGTTAGGTGTGACCTAACAGGAAAACATTAGTAGAAGTGACGCAGTCTTGTGATTATGTACTGTAGTACTAACATTTTAAGTTTGACAAGACCAATATCTGGCAAGTGTTAATTTAATTTTATATTGTGACTTTTCTGAAGATGGCTACATCATTAGAGCCGAAACCTAGGTAAAGTTTCTTTGCTTACACAACTGGTGGCTGAAATGTATTATAATTACATTTTACAGTTGCTGACTCTGCTGCATCATGCTAAAAATATATCCCATTTTAATATCTGCCGCCACAGATGAGAACTTACACACTCACGCGATTTCCTTATCAGATAGCCATCCAAACCCTGCAACAGGTATAGACTGTTACATGACATGCCCATGTAAGTTGCTTATATTTCAGTACACGGTGTAATTAAAATCACCTAATGCTTTGTTGAAATTTTGGTCCAATCCCAGGTTATTTGCCTTGGCGTGCTTCTGGACATATTGGTATAGGAACACCAGTCCCTGGCTCTAAAAACAGTAGCATATCAACATTTGTTTTGAGTTCTTTCTTGACACTTGCGGCTTTAAGCATGGTGTCTTACAAACGTCCGGCACAGGAGAAAGCGAAACAGGAGAATGGTTCCCGGTATACACTCTGGATTGTTTGAAAATGTCTGCAAGTAAGCGTACTTCTGTGTCTATGTGAAGTTTTTGGTGTAAGCCTAAATTAGAGCCGATGAACTCTGTCATACACTCACCGTGAGTCCATACACTGCATCCGGTGTGGCATTGCCTCTAAGTTAAGGTTATGTTTGGCAACCTGATTTCATTGAATTCCTCCCTCGAATCCAAATGTTCGCGGGTGAAAAAACTCTTTATTCGTGAAGATCTGAAACTTAGCGTCATTGGGAACTACATCTCGAGTGAGTTGTAAATCCCTCTGACACATGGACTAAGCATGTTTCTATAAAGGTGCAAACATAAATCTTAGCGAATCAAGAAAACGCAGCACAATAATTGGGGTGATTACGCCAGAATAATGAAACATATTTTTCCGTTATGTCAGGCAGGACATTAACTCAGTCTATGCTCAGACCAAGGGCTCTACTACAAAGTGAGCATCGTAACTGCTTAAATTGAGGACAATGAAGTGTACGTGTCGTAGGAGTTGCTAAACCAATGGGAATGATGAAGGTTACCATAGACTTCACGAAACACGTCAATGATCGTAAGTGTTTGTTGAACATTTCCAAACTGCATGTATACAATTTCTTTCAAGTCGGCAAAACATATTTTCGTGGACATTTTGTTTGAAACTTCTATCTTATGGCCGTCTTAATGCAGCCAGCCACGAATTCTTCTCCTTTACCAAGCTTTCCATATCAGAGTAGCACTTCCAGTGTTTTTCATTCTCAGTTACTTGTTGGATGTAATCCAAATACTGTCTTCCCGTACGGGTTTTATCCTCTACTACTCCATCCAGTAATATGAATGTCACTCAGTGATGTTTTAAAACACGTCCTATCATCCTGTGCCTTCTACTTGTCCGTGATTTCCCCATCTTCCCTTCTTCAACGATTCTTCGGAGAACTCGCTCTTTCAGTGTCTTGTCCGTGCAAATAATTTTCAACATATGCCCAATTCTGTAGCACCACATCTCAAACGCTTCGATCCTATTTTCTTCCAGTTTTCCCAATGATTCTCTACCGTATAAAGCTGTCCTCCAAAAGCCATTCTCATACATTACATCCTCAAATAAAGGTTTGAAATGACTTCCATTGGTGGCGACAGGAATTCATGGAAGGGCCAAACCTCAGGTCCAGCATCACTTATGGTTTAAAACATCTACATTAATTTTGTGAAAAAATTTAAAATTTCCCTTTACAGTGGAATGAAGCGAAAAGACAGTTAACAACAACCAATAATCACAGAGCGGCAGAAGGGCTTCAAAATGTGCTCTGAAATTTATCCCTTTTTTAAAAAAACGCAACAACTTCAATACCAATAATCACAGAGTGCCAAAATGCTTTAAAATCGTCCCTTAAAAAGATTTACAGCAATATCAAAATCAGTAATCATCAAGCACCTGAAAGGTTAGAGATTACCTAGAAATTTTGAAGTATTCCGACAAAGTAAACATCAATACAGAGCCGCAGAAGGCTAAGAAATATTCCCTTAAAAATTAAGAAAAAATATGTAACAGAAGCAGATATATTACAGTTCTTCCAAACCATTTTAAGACAAAAAATGCCCTGCTTCAAAACAACTAGGCCATGGTGGTGGCTAACAGGAATACCACAAACGTAAAAACAGTGACAGCAAGCATTCCTGTAGGGGCTTAAGCGTTTGGTAAATTGGCAATAATTTTTAATTGATATATTTATACCTATGTAGTGAACTAAACTTGCAATAGAGTTTAACTTGGTGCACTTAAGTAACTGTCTGATGGATTCAAAGCTTCCTGGTTGCACGATTTTAAGACTTGTGTCCGGGAGGGGAAGGCAGGCAAAGGCTAATACGGAATATAAAATTAAGAAAATCCTCAGGATAGAGCCTCGCTGTAAGCATAAGTGCCCGACGGCCCGGAACTACAACGCGGATGAAATATCGGCACCAGCGAGGTCCGGGAACCGGCCTCCGCCCAGAATCGCGAACGCTTCATCTCCCGTCATCAAATCGGCGGGCCGGTGAGGTACAGCGGAATAATTTGTTGGCCGGTCGGACAATCAGGAGCTGCGTCAACATACCAGTCCGGCTTGCAAACCTGACGACCTGATATTAGTGTTCGACTTAGCGTTAATAACCACATATTATACAACAATAAATCACCACTTGAACTTTCTGCAAATTTCTTCCACACTTAAATAAGATTATAACACTTAACCCCCAAGAAATGATAAAAAATAACTACAATAAAACTATTATTTGTCCCCATAACGCTGATAACGTATATGTATACATACATAATCTAAACAAGAAAGTAATATTTAAACACAAGATTAATCCATAATAATTATAGCAAGTGGCCTCCACAAATCCAGTTCTCGGACAGTGTTAAGATTGACTGCTCATAGAGCACTCATCAACAGTAGATGGTGTCCGCTACACGGCAGCCGACTCCCTGTGCGGCTGGAGCTAATGGACACCCCACTCGATGACCAATGCAATTATAAAACACAATTTAAAAAAGAGTTTAACAACTCAGCGTATTTATTGCCCTGTCGGTCACAGTGGGCCCATGTTAGTTGGAGCCGGTCACAGATCCACCAAGAAACAACTCCACAAGCGCCTCCAACAATACTAAAACCAGTAACCGTTGTAGGAACAGAGACGAATTGTAAGAAATCAGGGGCACACAAAATCCAGAAGTGGCCAAAAGACCCAACACATGTTGTCCGCTGACGCGACAAACTAACCGTCGTTCCCTCTGAAATCAAAGTCAAGGAAAAAGGTTACAAGTGAATACCCAACTGACAGCTTGTTACCAAGAGATCATGTCAACGGACGGAAACACAATGGACGTTGGCAGCGACACACTTTCGATGGGAAACCAACAGCCATCAACTTCTGGAGGAACTTAGCCTTTGGTTACTTCCCGCACAATCGTTTCGGAGCCCCAGTTTCCTCCCAGAGCTGTCCAATTGAGACTCTCATACCGTGAAAATCCAGCCCATTGGCCGCGGCGCAGCGGCAGTGCCACCGGGCGACCAGAGGACAGACCAAGCAGAAGAAATCACCGGGAAGAGAAATCGATACGAGCCGACACACCTCAATGCTTATGTTTGAGACTAGTACACATCTCTTAGCCAGAAACATAGTTTTTTATGTCCTTCTTACTTTGTGCATCATGAGTTATTATATTCCAAGGAGTCATACTTACTATATTTCATCTACTTTCTGATCAACATTTCTTATGTTAAGCTTGTAGCTGTTCTCATTTCTCCTACTTCTCATTACTTTAGTCTTTCTGTGGTTTACCCTCAGTCCCTACTGAGTAATCATTACGCTTCGTTCTATGCAGCAGATCCTGTAATTTCTGTTCATCTGAACTAAGGATTGCAATATCATCAGCGAATCTTTGACCCTCAGTTTCAAAATCACTCTTGAAATTTTCTTTTACTTCCCTCATGGCTTATCGAATGATATATTAAAGAGGGGTCAAACTGCACACCTTTCTCACACGCTTTTAAATCGGAGCAATTGGTTCATGGTCTTTAATTGTTACCGTTACCTCTTGGTTCTTGTACATATAGTACATTCTAAGACAAAAAAGAGGACTTACCAAGAATGAATTATTCGAATAGCACGGAAATCGGTAGATGTATACGGACAAGCAAATGATTATAATTTCAAAAAACTTACATGATCGATTCAAGAGGAAAGCGTCAGAAATCGACCAAGTCAATAACACGTTGGTCCACCTCTGGCATGAATGTAAGGAGTTGTTCAGCTTGGAATTGATTGAAGACATCCTCCTATGGGACATCGTGCCAATTTGTGTCCAATTGGCGTTTTAGATCGTCCAAATACCAAAGATGATTGGATGACAACGCCCATAACGCTCCAAACATACTCAGGTGGAAGAAACCCTCTGAACTTGCTGGCAAGCACGAAGACAAGCGGTAGAAACTTTTGCCAAGTGCGGGGCGCGTTATCTTGCTGAAATGTAGGCGCAAGATGGCTTGTCAAGAAGTGCAACAAAACAGGGCGTAGAATATCGTCGATGTACTCCTTCCTGTCGGCCTGTATGACTGGCGACTGACAAGTTGGTATTTCACCGCAGTCTGCGGCGTCTCCAGACACGTCTTCGGCCTTAAATTCCCTTAACTGGTGTCGAATAATCTTCAATTATGAGTCCTGCTTTGAAATGCGTCCCGATGACAGCCGAGGACGTGTCTAAATATGCCACAGAGTGCTTTGGTTCAAAAATGGTTCAAATGGCTCTGAGCACTATGGGACTTAACATCTGAGGTCATCAGTCCCCTAGAACATAGAACTACTTAAACCTAACTAACCTAAGGACATCACACACATCCATGCCCGAAGCTGGATTCGAACCTGCGACCGTAGTTGTTGAGCGGTTGCAGACTGAAGCGCCTAGAACCGCTCGGGCACACCGGCCGGGCAGAGAGCTGTGGGATACCGACCTGACTGTCGAGCAATAGTGCAAGCCTACTTATACCGTCACGAAGACGGACACCCGTGGTGATGAAGGTGGTGACGGTGTCTCTAACAGGGCATCATCAATGGCTGAGCTACTGCGAGGAGTGTCAGGCAATGTTATGCATCTATGCAAACTCATCAGGTAAAAACGTGACTGCTAAGAAATATGTGATAACTAATCATTATTTAGCAGGTTTCCTATATTGTAATTATAACCGAGATTTTTTACAGGAACACGATCCCAAAAATGGTTCTTGAGAGAGAGAAACAGCCCGAATCTCAATCGCTCACAGATGTGTAAGTGGAACGTCTTGCGATATTGAGATAACACTCTTTAGGACGCACACAGTGATTCAACATGGCCGTGGATCTTACGTCACAGTAAGACTACTCAGCCCATAGAGTTGACTGTTTACAGTTTAAACCGGTCGGCAGAACATTTTCTTCTAGCAAGAATGAGTTTGTAAGTAATATAAAGTACAAAAACAAATCCACAATGATTTTTGTAATTTATGCTGATATGAAATGTGTGTTGGAACCAGTTGCTGGTTTCAGTAGCAGCAGTGATTCTGGTTTACATTTCGATCAGATGCGTTTGCATAAAGCGTTCAGTATTGTTTGTAAAATACACTGCGATTGTGATCAGGAATATTCCAAGTTTAAATTGCACAGAGGCATTTACTGCCTGGTATAGTTCATTGAGTAGCCCTATGCTCTCACTGAGACTGTGACTGCCTTCTTATTACAAAAGAAAGGAAACTGTTTGAGGAAGGCTGTGTAAGAGATACAGATCACTGTCGCTTCACTGGTGTGTACGGAGGCGCAGCACACCCTGTTGCAACGTGAAATACAGGCCACACTAAACAGTGACCGTGACATTGCACAGTGTGAGGAAATTTGGCAGCCATTGCCTGATCATGGACATTTTTTAACTGAAGATAACAGATGGCGACTAAGAAATTAAACTAAATCGAGGTCGTCTTTCTCTTCTGCTTTCAGATATAAGAAAGCACAGATCTATTTCGAAGTATTGATGTGACAACCCAAGAGCTGTATCGTATTGTATTGTATGTTAGCCGGGGACCTAGAAACGACGGAGAGGCTCCGTCCCCGCCGCAGCCGCAGTGGTCCGCAACCCCACGACGACTACCGCAGTCCGCTTCACCCCTCCGCCGCCCCACACCGAAACCAGGGTTATTGCGTGGTTCGGCCCCCGGTGGACCCCCCAGGGAACGTCTCACACCAGACGAGTGTAGCCCCTCAGTTTGCGTGGTAGAGTAATGGTGGTGTACGCGTACGTGGAGAACTTGTTTGCGCAGCAATCGCCGACATAGTGTAACTGAGGCGGAATAAGGGGAACCAGCCCGCATTCGCCGAGGCAGATGGAAAACCGCCTATAAACCATCCACAGAATGGCCGGTTCACCGGACCTCGACACGAATCCGCCGGGCGGATTCGTGCCGGGGACCAGGCGCTCCTTCTCGCCTGGAAGACCAAGAGCTGTACTGTAACATAAATTTCCGATTTATCAATTCACCAAAATTCTTGAGCTGCTTCCTTAAAATGCGCGCATCTTACTCAGGTTCAAATGAATTTAAAATGATAAGAACATATTTTTCCGCCGATCGAGAGTTTCATGTAGTTAATCAGAAGTGAGTTTTACTTACAAGTATGCGAGCAAACAATCGTTTCTGCTAGGAGGTCACCTGTTGACAGTCGAAAAGTTATTGTCAGGTGAAAGAACAGCATAAGCCGAGTACGAAAGAGCTTGCCATGCGTGGAATGTATTCAGGTGGAAAACACTTGAACACTTGGAGAATATTTCGACTTTGAAAACTGATGTGCTACTCGTTGCCGGCATGTTCGAGAGCTCTCACGGCCTCTCTTCTAAGTCATATGAATTGGATACAGCACACTACATTACTTTACCTAGCTTGACATGGGATGCTCTGCTTGCAGATACTAAAATCGAATTGAAGCTTATTACAGACACCAAACAAGACCAGTTTGTTGAACGTGGCATCAGAGGCAAAATACAAAATTCTTGAATACATGCAGTTGAAACAACAGTCACGGTCAGTTATAATGACAAAATTATAGTGTTTACCTTGATGTAAATAGTATATACATTCAGACGATATTGCACTAACGTTCGGTTTTTTCAGCTGGTCGTAGGAAGTGTATTGTTCAAAAATCACATGACTTGGAAGTCAAAGAAAAAGACCAAGAGAAAATAAAGATACTAGCTGAATATCATCGTAGTGGGTCAGGGATTCCGAAATCGGATACTGAATTCAAGCCGTATCGAAGAACATGTACAGACTCAAATTATATTCCTATAGTACGATCAGAATTACTTGATAATTGACATTTCACGCACTGTAGCTTCTTTCCTCTAACCAGAGGGGTCAATGCCGCATACGAACCGTTCACCGTTGTCAAACTACCCCATCATTGCCACAGTTAAATTGCAATTCTTTGTCCGGCAGTCTTTCTAATGTGTAAGCATTCCAAATCATGGGTCTGGCACTTTTATTTCTCATTTCATAACACAGGATGACCGCTTCAGGAACACACACACATACACACACACACACACACACACACACACACACACACACACAAAACGATGCTAATGAAACACACACCCTTCATACACGCACTAACCTAACATTCGCGAAAAGACGCGATTCAGCGTCAGATATACCGTTATCTTTATCACAGACATCCGTTTACATTAGTTCAAATGGCTCTGAGCACTATGGGACTTAACTTCTGAGGTCATCAGTCCCCTGGAGCTTAGAACAACTTAAACCTAACTGAACTAAGGACATCACACACATCCATGCCCGAGGCAGGGTTCGAACCTGCGACCGTAGCGGTCGCGCGGTTCCAGACTGTAGTGCCTAGAACCGCTCGGCCACCCCGGCCGGCCGTTTACATTTGTTAAACTTTCCACGACACTGTGTGAAGCCGAATACTTGAACAATGCAACTCTTGAAACTTCCTGGCAGATTAAAACTGTGTGCCGGACCGAAACTCGAACTCGGGACCTTGGCCTTTCGCGGGCGAGTGCTCTACCAACTGAGCTACCCAAGCACGACTCACGCTCTGTCCTCACAGCTTTACTTCTGCCAGTACCTCGTCTCCTACCTTCCAACTTTTACAGAAGCTCTCCTGCGAACCTTGCAGAACTGGCACTCCTGAAAGAAAGGATATTGCAGAGACATGGCTTAGCCACAGCCTCGGGGATGTTTCCAGAATGAGATTTTCACTCTGCAGCGGAGTGTGCGCTGATATGAAAGATCCTGGCAGATTAAAACTACAGGGCACTTTCCCACGAAAGGCAAAGGTCCCGAGTTCGAGTCTCGGTCCGGCACACAGTTTTAATCTGCCACAAAGTTTCATGGTATTCACTGTTTTCTTGGCGCTGCACGACAAGCTACACTAACCGTGACACATGCTGCATGGTCAGTTACAGCAACCTCATCATTAACTTCCATCAGGATAGTACACTTTCCACTTACAGGTGCTACACGATGATTACCTGTATTTTCGAATTTCAATACCAATTTCTTTAAACCATTTAATGTCGTTGGGCCTCCCCTCGGACCTTGCAATACGATACTCACTCAGCGCAAAGCTATAAATGCTGCCGCTTACTTAAATAGTTTCACAAAAAGCGCCCGGTCTCTCTTCTCTGTAGTCATACTGTCAAGTCATGTTTTTGCGCCCGCCAGAGAGGCCGATTGGTTCTAGGCGCTACAATCTGGACCGCGCGACCGCTACGGTCGCAGGTTGGAATCCTGCTTCGGGCATGGATGTGTGTGATGTCCTTAGGTTGGTTAGGTTTGAGTAGTTCTAAGTTCTAGGTGACTGATGACCTCAGCAGTTAAGTCCCATAATGTTCAGAGCCATTTTTAACCACGTTTTGGCTTGTCAGATTCGCGAGCAGGTTCGCAGGAGAGCTTCTGCAAAGTTTGGAAGGTAGGAGACGAGGTACTGGCAGAAATAAAGCTGTGAGGACGGGGCGTGAGTCGTGCGTGGGTAGCTCAGTTGGTAGAGCACTTGCCCGCTAAAGGCAAAGGTCCCGAGTTCGAGTCTCGGTCCGGCACACAGTTTTAATCTGCCAGGAAGTTTCATATCAGCGCACACTCCGCTGCTGAGTGAAAATCTCATTCTGGAATGCAACTCTTCGTTGTGATTGGAGCATCACAGTCGTAATTACGAAGTGCATAACTCTGTGTTGCAGCATAGCGTAATGGTTACAGAAATATTTCTGGTTTAGTAGTAATTCGTTCGAATATCGTCAAATGTAGCTGACATTTTTTAAATTTGATAAATCTAATTAAAAGAATTTGAATATTATTTTTATTCAGTTAATTGGCTTGTATGTAATTTTTTATTTCTAATTCCTTGCCACGTCATTTTCATCATCGTATTCATTTTGTCTGGTGTTATTTTTGTTCCTATCATTCTTTTTTCGTTTGGAATATACCCTTGTCGCCTATAGTCTGTAACCAAGTACCAATGAGGACTGCTCATCGATTGGTGATGTAACAGATCGTATGGCTATGGTGAGGACTATTTCCGGTAAATAATGATAACTAGAAAATACAGTTTGTTTTTAGCTGTGAAATTGAACTTTTTCTCTGTCTTGAGTTTCTCTGTCTGAATCTCGTGCAGGTTAGCTTTAATCACCGTGAACAAAACGATCGTGATTTAATTCTGCCGTAGAGTGTTCTCCGTCGTTTTCCACCTCCGTTTTCTCGGATACATTGCACACACAGAGTTGTGATTAGGTTAGGATATGAGTTAAATTCAGTGCTACAAAACGCGTCGTCTGAGCAGTACAGTCATTGGTCATTAAAATCAGACAGGGCGTCTCGCATTTCATTCATACGTCGCGGCGGCCACGTCCGTCATTGCTCGGTGTTACACATTAATGACATTTGTGAAGTGTGCGTATATCACCTCCAAGCGAGCGGTAGGCGGTAGCCAACGTGGCGACTCAGTAGCATCAAGCGACACGCGTCAACTATCAAGTAAATTTAATCGGACTATAGTGATAAAGTGTAAGCTGAAGTTTAAAATAACAGCTATGAGGAATAAACGCACAATGAAGTAAAATATCGAAGTACTGACTAATGGTGATTTACGTCCAAAGTTCTTTGAGTCTGTATACTTAGTTTTAGCATGAATGTTCACTTCTCATATAGTATTCACAAACCGTATATGGAGTCTATTCTTTCAGACATATCAGAAGGAAAGATACCTTGTTTGATCCAGAAGCCAAACAATACATTTTTCTCAAAGATTTTAATGACTTCAGCAGAATTTGTGAATAGAAATGAAACAATGGTGCAGGGATTCGAAACGGTATGTCCCGCCTCGATCGCCACGGCCATCTTTCTTTTCTGAAGACAGAAAAATCCATGGTATCACCGAGATTCGATTCCGCAATCTTTCGATTTGCAGGCACGTGCTTTACTCTTCTTCTTTTGGGCACGTGATTTACCGCTTTTTTTCTAATTGACGTCGTAAATCAAACTAAAGCTCATACAAGCTCAAGCGTATCTCCATCATACGATCCCTTGAGTAACATACATACGAAGAAGCAATACGACCAAGAAACGATAAGGGCCATGTACCCTGATATCTCTGAGAATGTCCACACCCGCTGACCACCTTAACCATTTACTTGTCTGGTGAGCGTGAGATTTAGCATGCTAACAAAATTGTCCCGATAATGGGGCGCTTTAGAGTGCAATAAGCATGCACTGCCGTAATGTCAAAAAGTCTTCCCCCAACAGCATCAGCAAAATTTACAACATGAGCAGTTAACCACTTCACGATAGTGGTCTTCAACGTCGAAAGAAGGGCACATCCGGCTACTCGGTGATGTCGTTGATGTAGGCAGTGACAGACGCCATGGTTAGGAAAGTTAAGTTCATTTCACTTCTCCAGATGACTGCTGCATGCAAATCCGGGCGGAAGTCCGTCTTGGAAACCAAATCGACAGACTACGGATCAAAATGCGACGTGGGATCAACTAGGACGGCATGTAGACAACGAAGCATTTGAAACCACTACCACTAGCAGTTCATTTACCTGCTGTTTTCTGACTTTCGTGAGTGGTTATTCGTCATGGAATCGCCTTTTCTGTTAATTTAAACGGTTCCGCCCGCTTCGTTGTCAACATGCAGTCCAAATAGATTGCTACGGTGTTGGAAGTTTTTCTTCAGACCAATTCACTAATAATGTGCAGCCAGGTTCCTCGATATTCATCAGATTATGGCAATCGACGCCTTACCCGCGCCTTTCACTGATCAGTGCACGGTTGCAGCGTTTATTAACCTCGCCCGACAAACCTTGATGTATTGTCATGCTCAGCGGATACTTAACGTTTGCCATTTTGCTGATGCTGTAATTGGTTCTTATAGGGAGTTCTGCTTCCGCTCAGTAAAGCATTGCCCGTACCTATTGGTATGGAAGTCTGAGTATACAACGCGGCGAATTCGAAAAATGCTGATATGTTATTGTGGTGTAAGGGCGAAAGTCTTTCGGAGCACGTATGAGTTTTATATACTGCTCTACACCTACTACATACACTGGCAGGTGATGCCCCTCTGAGGATCGCTGACTTTCAGCGGATCAAGGCTAGATTTGTACTCATTAAGAAGCAACAGATGGAAGGGTTTAGGGTTCCATTCTCTCGTTAGTAAGAAACTGACATGCTTGTGTCACCGGATTCGCCATCACACTCGGGGTCGTCATTTCATTATTAAAATCTTTTGGGAACATTGTCGTAGGAAACAGCGACGAAATAGTACTATAATAATTTAGTAAACACAATCGTGGTCAGATATAAGTTGATGCATTTTATTTGGGGATGAGTGGTTTAAATCTACTACAGACATCACCATCGGACCTATATCATTGGTGGTAGTAATAATCCCTAACGTGGAGCAGGCGCATCCGTGCTCGCGTTGAGAACACTCCCTTACTGCCTCCCTACTGCACGCAATGGCCGTCAGTTGAGTATTCAAGGTATGGTGACTCAAGTTTTACATCAGTACTGTGCACAGTTTTATGCACTGGATGACACCGTGTACCCACCTTCCGATTCTAGTTTTTCGGCCCTCAGCGTGTTGGTTATATCTGACCAGAACGTTGAGAATGCAGCGGATTTTCAGGAGAATGAACTATTTTACTTTATTGCTAACACCCCCTCCCACAAATCCCGGAAAGCATTCAGAAAGAATTTTGTTTACATTTTTGGCATCACTTTGGTTCTACTTTTACTTCTATTTCAAACGAGATTTTGCTGGTAGGAGCTGTGCCTGTAAGGTTCAAGTTGGGGGAAGCTGGTCTCATTCTGAAACAACATGGCCATTTAAGAGCGGCTGATACGTTTACTCTCATACTACACAGTCTTGATTACAAAACTGTTGCACGGTTTTTGAACAATAGATTGTCCTTTTTGCTTAGTCGTGTGATTGGTAAACATCAATGTTGCCTCCCTGGATGCACAATTTTGACTCCAGATGCAGAAAGTAAGGATGTGGTTTCGGTGATGGCTGTTACAACTGTTCGTTGCGCCTTTGTCCTCTACATCGATTGTTGAGGTTTGTTGGCTTTACCGGTGGTTCTTTCTAAATTCTACAAGAACACTGCAGCGCCAATGGTGGACAGTGGAGGCTGACACCATCGGTTGTTTTCCGTCGGATAGTGTCTCAGGGTAGTCCGCTCTCTGTCTTCGTTTCTCTTGCCTCTCGAACCGTTGTTGTGGCAAGTTGTTCGTCAGCCGTCCGATTTAAAGCTCTCAGCGTAGTATCTCAAAGTTCGGGGATATGCTGAAAACATGCTGGCCCTCCTTCGCATGAGTGTGGAACTTCCACTGATAAAAGTTGTAACAGATGGTTTCTGTCGTACTGTAGGTGTGCGCTTAAATGAAGACGCAAATACCTCAAACTACGCAACTTAGAGGACGCTGTCGTTTCTTAGAAACGTTCTGTGGCTCTACATACATCTTTATAAATTATAGTTGATTGTGTCCCACCGGGTACCTATTTTCTATGCAAGGTGTATTATCTCGCGCTTCTCTCTCCCCTTCCTAAAAGGGTATCGAAGAAATTGCGGCAACTGCCTTGTCGATTTATGTGAAATGGTCGTGTATGTAAATTATATTACGACGTTTTAAAGAAGCCACTCAGGGACAGAGGCTTCTCTCCCTCACTTGATTCACTCAAGGAGCCTGTGCTGTATGTTCGACACGTTACCCGTGAATTGCACATTATCACATAACGATTATTCACTTTTCTACGGCCAGTAACTCATGCTTCGCCTGTTGCCGTAGGTTGCATGCATTTCACATTGCGTAATGTTCGAGAATGAAGTGAGCTTGCGGGGACGGGGTGATCTGCCTAATACCGCTGAAATGTTATCCGTGTGTTTTCGTTGGATGGTTGCATGGACCAACGTCAGTCTCAAGATTAACACGATGGAAGTGGCTTCCTCTTGGTATAGATGTGGTAATGGATGTCTGCACCGAATTGCACTTAGTCATACGGCTACATCTTATCACGCCATTGATTTTCCTGCAGTGGTCATCTGGAAAAGTGGCTGCTGCTGCGGAATCAGCTTGCATCCCACAGCAGGACTTCCGTCACTGCTTACGCCACCGACATTATCATGCGGCCGGATTCCTCCTTGTTTACGAAGTTGAAGACTAATCCCCTGATGTGGTTAATTGCTCATTTTGTACATTTTGTTGTTGATAGCTTGGGGGCGTGATATTGGGGTGGGGGCTGGGGGAGGGTGGCGAGGATGAATTTTTGATATACCAGCCGTACATCGTTACTGCATGTTCGGACGCCTCGCAGTTGCCCCATTGTCGCAAAAGTTTTGCTTTTCTATTTTTTTAATTTTTACTTTTTTAATTTTTTTTTGTGTCACCAGTCTTCTAACTGGTTTGAATCTGTCCGGCACGAATTCCTCTGTTGTACCAACCTCTTCATCTCAGAATATAGCTTGCAACCTACGACCTCAATTATTTGGTGGATGTATTCCAGTCTCTGTCTTCTTTTACAGCTTTTGTCCATTCCAGCTTCCTCTACGTTTCCCCACAGTCCATGTTTCACTACCATAGTATGCTGTGCTCCAAACGTACAGTCTCAGAAATTTCTTCCTCAAATTAATACCTATGTTTGATATTAGTACATTCTCTTGGCCAGGAATGCCCTTGTTGCCGGTGCTAGTCTGCTTTTGATGTCTTCCTTGCTCCGTCAATGAAATGTTATTTAGATGCTTAGGTAGCAGAATTCCTTAGCTTCATATATCTCGTGACAATCAGTCCTGATAAGTTTCTGGCTGCTCTCATTTCTGCTAATTCTCATTACTTTCGCCTTTCTTCGACTTTCTCTCAATTCATATTTTGTACTAATTAGACTTCATTCCATTCAGCATATAATGTAATTCTTCTTCACTTTCACTCAGGTTACCAATGCCATCAACGAATCATATCACTGATATACCTTATATTTTAATCAAACTCCTGAACCTTTCTTTTATATCTATCATTGCTTCTTCGATGTACATATTGTACAGTAGGGGTGAAAGACTACATTCTTTTCTCTCACCCTTTTTAATCCGAGCACTTCGTTCTTGGTCATCCACTCTTATTAAGCTTTCTAGGCTCTTATCTCTTGTACGTAGTGTATATTGCCCATATCTCCCTATAGCTTACCCCTATTTTTCTCAGAATTTTGAACATCTTGCACGACTTTACATTGTCGAACGGTATTTCTAGGTCGACAAATTCTATAAACGTCACTTGATTTTTCTCTAGTCTTGCTTCCGTTGTCAAGCGCAATGTGAGAATTGCCTCTCTGGTGCTTTTACCTTTCCTAAAGTCAAACTGATAGTCATCTAACAGTTCCTGAATTTTCTTTTCCATTCATCTGTATATTATTCTTGTCGGCTACGTAGGGGCATGAGCTGTAAAGAAAATTTTACGATAATTTTCTCACTTGTCAGCTCTTCCAGTCTTCGGAAAGTCACCTGGTATGTCACCAGACTCATACACTCTACACACCAACGTGAGTAGTCGTTTTGTTGATACTTCCCCCAATGATTTGAGAAATTCTGATGGAATGTTATCTATCCCTTCTGCCTTTTTTGATCTTAAGTCCTCCAAATCTCTCTTAAATTCTGATTCTAATACTGGATCACCTATCTCTTCTAAATCTATTCCTGTTTTTTCTTCTATCACGTCAGACAAATCCTCCCCCTCATAGAGGCCTTTAATGTTCTCTTCCTATCTATAAGCCCTCTTCTCGGCATTTAACAGTGGAGTTCCCACTGCACTCTTAATGTTATCACCCTTGCTTTTAATTTCACCGAAGGTTATTTTGACTTTCCTATAAGCTCAGTTTGTTCTTCCGACAATAATTTCTTTTTCGTTTTATTAACATTTTTCATGCACCAATTTCGACTTAGCTTCCCTACACTTCATATTTATTTCATTCCTCAGCGACTTGTATTTCGGTATTCCCGAATTTCTCTTAACATTTTTGTACTTCCTCCTTTCATCGATGAGCTTCAGCATTTCTTCTGTTACCCATGGCTTCTTCGCAGTCATCTTTTTTGTACCTCTGTTTTCCTTTCCAACATTTGTGATCGCCCTTTTTGAGATGTGCATTCTTCTTCAACTATTTGTCCAATTGAGCTGTTCCCTATTACTGTATCTATAGCCTTAGAGAACTTCAAGCGGGTTGTTGGTTAGATGGTCAGTGGGTTGGCTCTCAACTGACAGAGATATCGGGGTATATGACCATTGACTTTTATAGTTTTTGTCTTTGGCTCGCTGTTCCGCTGACTGTGTTCTCATTACACGCGGACGGAAAATGAAAACTTGTTTAGGCACATGTTTTGTCCTTTCTCTGCTTGTTGCTGCATTTTTGACTTTAACAAAAGAAGAAGGAAAAATGTAGTATGCGTTGAATTCCTGTCGCAGTTGAATCGCTGCATCGAGACTTGCTCTTTCTTTTAATTTTTTCATTTATATGTATTCCTTTCACCACTGGTCGTATTGCTTCGTATATAAGGCTTTTGAGGGATATTGCGGTGAATGAGCGCGTGTGTTTGCATGAGCCTTAGTTGGATATCCTTGGTCATTTGGGAAAGAAAAACGGCAACCCGCGTGCCCGGAAACAGAGGGGTCGCGAAAAAAAGAACAGCAAAGCATTTGCCTGCAAAAAGAGAGACTGCAGGATCGAATCTCGATGATACTATGAATGTTTCTGTCTTCAGGGAAAAAAAGGTGGCAAAGGCGACTAAGAAGACCGCTCGCGTAACCAGGAAATCCTGGTTCGAGCCCTGGTCTCACAAGAATTTTCACCTGTTACCATTCATTTATTTCAATGCAAAAATTTTAGTAACGTCCTTAAGATCTTCGAGAAATGTATTGTATCCTCCCTAGATCAGATATATTTATAATTAATTTGTGACCACCGTCTGAGAACTGGCCATTCATTCTTAACTTACGTATTCTAGTGTATATCGCGTCAGTGAACTTTGAACGTAAATTACCATTCCTCAGTACTTCGATATTCCACTTAATGGTACGTTTATTCTTCATTATTATTCTTTTAAAGTTAAGACTACAAGACATCACCAGCAAAATAGATTAAGTCTGTACCTTCTCCCGATGAAGGCTTAAAATCCAGTATCCGATTTAGGAATCTCTGCCCCACCAAGATATTATTCGGCTGGTATCTTGATGTTCCTCCTGGTCCATTTTTACGTCCTTCCCAGGTGATTTTGGATAACATAATTCCTGTCACTAGCTGAAAAGTATATCATAACTCATGGTATTTTTAGTTTACTCGCATCTACGGCCAAGCCTTTACTCTCTCGTAACTGTAGCTGCTATTCCTTTCTCTAATATAGCGTTCCGCAATACTAAATTAGCAAACAAGTTTCTTCTGTTTTCTCCCTATCTCACCGTATTGTACTTGTTGTTTCGGCTTACATACTGGTCATTAACTACTGTAGTGGGAACTGGCTTGGTTTCATTTCTCATGAGAATAATCCAGTAGGCTGAACTGGTCAAAGTTAGCCACTTTCAGTCCTTACTTTTTATCCTCAATAAATCGTGAAGTCGACACGAGGATTTGCCATGACTTCATCGAAAAATGTCTCATAATTCATCGTCGTGGCTTTATTGATTTTTATGTTTGCTGGCAGTCTAAAGACTCAATCGGAGCAGTCAATTATCGTGGCAGTTAGTTACTGCCTAATCGTGTATTTAGTTGCAAGCTAAATTGTTGCACGTGGAGAATGACTGTAGTGGGTCATTTTAGGAGAATATGAACCTCACTGTTGGTTTGTAGTAAACTAGGCGTGAGAAAAATCACTCTATTTATGGGGCTAAATTTTAATGTGAAGTCCACAGCGAATGGCGTGAGCTGGAGGCGAATACGACTTAAAGAAACGTTTGTGTGTGAGATGTGTGGGTGCTAGTGATGGTGTTGAACATCTTATGAGCAAGGAGTTTGCATAATGAATTTACTACCTAAGAGTGTGCGGGCTGATGAAACGAACTTGCATCCAGTAAATTTGCCGCTGCTTAGTACAGATTTCCATTCTAATTCCTCTTGTGATTGCGCTGAAGAATTGAATTTTTTCAGTGTTACTAAGACGCCCACAGTCTGGTAAATGTAGTCGCGACAATAACTGCTGTGAAAGCTGCTACCATCAGACAGGTGCAATGACTCTAGCAACCCCAGCGGCGAGAAAACCAGCATTAAGATTGTTTGTTTTTAATTATTGTTCTACTTAATAAACGAAACAGTTATTATGCTTTTGCATTCCAAGCATTTGTTAATTATTAAGAGACATGAGTGATCACGAAATAAAAGCAACAGAATCTGGCTAACTGAGTGACATAAGGTGCAACTTAATCATGAAGAAATATTTTCGAATATGTGTATAATTACAGTTTAAACCGATGAAAACATTATAAACACATATTTCATGCGCTAAACGTATATATTTTTGTTGTTGTCTGTTCTTATTATGATAGGGACTTTCTTTGATACTTATGAATTTTATATGAATTCAACGTCCCGTACATTCTTATACTTCACTCGACGTTCTTAAACACGAATATTTTTTTTTGTAAACGTAGTTACTTTTCCTTCAAAAGAGAATATGTTGTACATTATTGCAAGCTGTGACTGAGAAATGGTAAAAAATATGCAACTGGTTTTTTCTGTTCCCACGCCCGGGTTCCCGGGTTCTATTCCCGTCGGGGTCAGGGATTTTCTCTGCCTCGTGATGACTGGGTGTTGTGTGATGTCCTTAAGTTAGTTAGGTTTAAGTAGTTCTAGGTTCTAGGGGACTGATGACCATAGATGTTAAGTCCAATAGTGCTCAGAGCCATTTGAACCATTTTTTGGTTTTTTCTGTCTTCGGAAGAAGTTTTCTTCTTCTTGTTTTTTCGAAAGGGCAAGCTAATGACCACGATATTGAGATTTTCAGCATGGTGAGGGACTTGATGTTTGCCCAGTAATCCCGCATTCTCTGGCTAAGTTTCTTCTTTCTCTCCTTTGTCCGCAGGGCAACGATCTTTTTACTGGGTGAACTGTCTTGTAACCTGTTTTCTTTTAGTATCCTTGTGAGTAGTGGTCGCTTTCTAATGTCACTTTCAGTTACGTTCAGTTCCTGGATATCTTTCTTGACCTCTGTCAGCCATAGTGTCACGGTCTTCCGGCTCTTCCAGTAGTAGAGAAGAGTCTTGTTTGGTCTATCCTTGTGATATGTCCGCAGAAAGCGAGACGTCTCTTCCTGGTTACATCTGTGATTTTTCTGTATGATTGTGTAGCTTCTGGTTCGATTGTCTTCTGTACTCACAGTCTATTTTGACCGCTCCCAGAATTTTTCTCAGTATCTTCCTCTCCTGAATCTCTAGTTTATCTGTCAAGCCTAACTCTTGTTCAGATTCAAGCATTCCGAGGCATATAGGGCTTCAGGGCGGATAACAGTTTGGTAGTGTTTTGGTTTGGAATTACGAGAGAGGCATTTCTTATTATAGATGTTCTTGGTTAGTCGATATGCTAATTGTAAGTTATTAATCGGAGTTGTTAGTTTTATTACATTTGATGTTTTAATGTCGCATCTGTGTGGGTTTATCTTCAGGTACAGTTGTGGTGGCTTAATTGGTACTTTCAATAATGTAGGTACTGCACTGTGGACAAATTTACTACGTTCCACATTCAGTGTTTTGACTGGAAGTGTGGTTATCATAATTTGACGTCGTTGAGTAGATTTACAACGTCCTTCTGCAAAAAGTCATATCTTATGCTGTTTACCAATCATTTTTGTATTATTAAAAGAAAACAACATCCTTCAGTAAAAATCTCTACGTTACAAGAGGATCGTAAATAAATTGTTCTGCAATATAGCAGATCATATCCGCCGGGGTGCTCAGGAAACTAAAGGAAGGTAAATGTGGTGTCAGTATTTAGTTATTGTTAACTTTCTGGCGTTACATATGCAGTCTATTGCAAAAGCTGTTACAAATCAGAATAAACGCTATTATTCGTACTCATCCCATATAACAGTAGCAAGGGGAAGGCCTCAAACGAAAAGAATAACATCCGCTAGGTTTCTTCGAAATTCGAACCCGGGTTCTCCCATTCCGAGCCTGTTACCTTTGCCATTGCACTATCGGCACTGCCGGCGAAAAGCGTTTTGCATGTCGGTACAGAAGCGGCAGTTGTAAAAGATTTACCCCCATTTCTGGAAAAGTATGCGTTTTCGGACCACATACCTGATGATGGAAAATGCTCTACTTACAATTATCTGTCGATCCCGCCAATTTTGAGTTATAGCTCGTTATAACCTTTAGGGGTAATTTTCTAAAAAACGAGGGGGTGTTGACCCATAATATCTTAGATTCCTTCGTTTTAGGTTGTACACAAGCGACCTGCCAAATTTGAGCTGAATCGGTTGGCCGTGTCTGAGGCCTTCCCCTTGTAAGAAGTGCTGCCTACTGCCCGCTTGGAGCACTGAAGTCGCTGTGTGTAAGAAAACTAAGCAATAGTTTCGTGACCGTACATGTTACGCTCTTACGTTCTTCGGAACCAAATCACTAATGGAATGTACAAATTAGAGATATCTACCAATTCTACATGGAACAACCACGTGTGCATGGGGAAAATTTATAGGTCAGTAAAAAAACTGACGCCAAACAAACGCTGTGGACGGAGCAGTTGGCACGTACCAAACACAAATACGCAGTCTATATTTATTTCTGAATCAGACCTCCCTTTTCTCATGTTTCGGAGACAACTAGTAAATATCGTATTTGTGGAAGGACGCCGGCGAGCATAGCTCGTGAGAGTATGTGAATATTACCAGCATTATACTTAAAGAGAACGTCAAGAAGAGCTGTGTGCAAACAGAGGGCAAACGAAGCAGTGGCACGTACAGCGAAAGGTGATTAGTATCAAGAAAGAACAGGCTTGTAGCTTAAAGAGTGAAGTGAAGAATAACTGACGTAAAGCGAATTAACAGACATGGAGTGGTGTTGCAAGCTACCTGCACTGCGCAGTTCCGTGTTACGCCAGCAGGGGCCGGGCCACAGCCACGAAACACGTATAAGGGAGATGTTCCACCTGCCCAGGGGTAGATGGAAGAGGTCAGGCGCTGCGGTCGGTGCGGAAGCCACATCACACGGGTCGCCGCAGGCGGCGGCGGCGACGAGGAGGAGGTGTGCCTCCACTCTGCAGTATCCTGTTTGTGTGTGTGTGTGTGTGTGTGTGTGTGTGTGTGTGTGTGTACACGCTTCGCAGACAATGGGCAGACGTTCTGAGGGAGGCAGATGACGGAGGTACCAAGGAGCGCTTCAGGTCACATGTAAAACGAGTCTTATGTCATTAACTAAATTAATTGTTATCAATTCCTGCCAGTATTTTTGTTGTTCAGTAGCAGATTTAGTGTTTTATATTATACACTAGTATATTATTGAATCTTTATGATCCATATCCAAATCAGGTATCACACAAATACTCTAAGACAAAAAATAGGGTCTCATCACGAAAGATGTGATGTATGAGTACAGAGAAACATTTTGAACCGTTTTCATTCGCTGAAGTACCTCTGGATAACCAAACTGCACTCGGTTGTTGCTTAGAACAAGGAGAAAAACAAAATAAGCATATATTAGTGTAAAACAAGCAGAGACATATAACCTTTTCTGTAACAATATCTGAACAAACCAATTACTTGTAAGTGAAACATAGTGAATTTTGATAACATCGAAGTTAAAAAAATTAATAAATTATGAAATCGCAAAGCAGTTGCTGTAGTTAAAAACTTTAATGTAGCGTGTCTACAGCAGCAGTCTTCCGTCATCTCTGAATCTCCTACTACATAACGTGGCAGCTAATTCACAAAATGGTATCACTAGCGTCAGAAACAGGTATTTACATTAAAATTATATATGACGTTTTACAAAATAGAAACTTTTTGGTGCCTAAGCAGTGGAACAAGAACACCACGAGTCCTCATGCTCCCCTCCACTCCTCTCATTTATCCAGTATTTGTGTCAGTGGCATGCCACTACATATCCTCACGGCCACCTCGCACAATTCGCAGATTACACGGAAGTATTTACCTCAGGGCATTACAAAGAACATAATACCATCTCCACCGTCAAATCAACTGAGCAGTCAAGTGGTGTACGGTGAACAAAATCCCACTGAACATTGAAAAATATCTCAAATTTATTTTACGAAGAAGAGACCTATCTTAAGACACATCTCCATTAAAAATGTCGGAACTCCGCAGAAAATACACCTAAAATACATAGGAATAATACACTGAATGCGTTGCCCGAAACAGGTTGAACCTGAAGAAAGCATTATACCCTTTCGTCGTCAGTAAAAATTTACCGCTGAAAAGAGAACTGCGCCACCATAACTGTATCATCACAAATCGGTATTACTACCATCACAGATGTTTGGGTATACCGCGAGAACGGTAATTAACAAAAAAATGGTTCAAAAGGCACTGAGCACTATGGGATCTCAGGTCATCAGTCCCCTAGAACTTAGAACTACATAAACCTAACTAACCTAAGGACATCACATACATCCATGCCCGAGGCAGGATTCCAACCTGCGACCGTAGCGGTCGCGCGGTTCCAGACTGAAGCGCCTAGAACCGCTTGGTCACAAGCGGCCGGCTGCAATCAACAAAATAAGAAAACGTACCTTAGAGCGAACATAAAATCAAGTTCTACACTGGAATTCACTAGCACTTCCACTAATCTGTACTACAACTTTGCCCTAGTAAATGAACATGCCACTGCCGAAAATCATAATCAAACGAACAGCTTGGTGACATAGCAGAAAACAATAGTACTACGATTAACAAAATGAACAAATATGCAAAATACTATGGTCCTTAAACCTTAAGCTGAATAAACTTTTAATCTATGCAAAAGAAATCTAAAGTGCTGTATTGCAAAACAGCAAACAAAATGACAATCGTTACAAGACGGCCAGACATGCAGCCTGGCCGTTATGGGATGAAACAGCGGTGTTTACTACCGCATTGGGCACAATCTGTCTTATTAAATGCCCTACTGCAACATATGAAAACTATTGATGACAAGAGTGATTCAGTTACTCAAAACAGATGACTTAACTTTGAATTTGAAAGCTGTATGTCGAAATGTTCGGGGTTAAGATGCGCAATCGTGCTTAATGGTTAAACAGATTAGAAAACCACCAACCTCTTAATTTCAATAGGCAACCAAGTTGCGACTGGATCTCAGAACGTCCCTTCTGACAATTTTATTTTGACTAAAGGCCTGGTCACAGTTGGCTGTTAATATTTTCGATGTTAAACTGATTGCCAGTTATTAAGATCCCTCTGAAGGAATGTCTTAAAACATTACTTGTGAACACTTACAACAAGAGAACTCACTCGACGGAACCACAATATCCAGCTCAAATACACCAATAATGATTCGGCTTTCAAGCACAGAAACGAACAGCTTAGTACAACAGGTTGTTATAACTAATGACTGAGAAATGCAATTACAGTCAAAGAATGGAATCGGTTAACAGTTAAATCTAACATCCCTCTTTTGTTTAACGGCAACCTGTGCCTTAGTATAATTGTTCCGGTTGTATTTACGAGCAAGACCTGATTAGTTAGAAGATGAATGATCGCGTACGAACCAGGAATTAAAGGCAACATATGGTTAAAATGGCTCTGAGCACTATGGGACTTAACTTCTAAGGTTAGCCGGCTGGTGTGGCCGAGTGGTTCTAGGCGCTTCAATCTGGAACCGCGTGACCACTACGGTCGCAGGTTCGAATCCTGCCACGGGCGTGGCTGTGTGTGATGTCCTTAAGTTAGATAGGTTTAAGTACTTGTAAGTCTAGGGGACTGATGACCTCAGATGTTAAGTCCCATAGTGCTCAGAGCCATTTGAACCATTTTTTCTAAGGTCATCAGTCCCCCTAGAACTTAAAACCACTTAAACCTAACTAACCTAAGTACATAACACACATCCATGCCCGAGGCAGGATTCGAACCTGCCACCGTAGCGGTCGGGCGGTTCAAGACTGTAGCGCCTAGAACCGCTTGGCCATCCCGGCCTGCGAAAGGCAATATAATAGCGAGACAAATTTTTAAACGACAACTAGTGTCTTAGTACAACACTACAATCTATATTTAAGATGAAAGAGCCGACCGAGTAAACCACTGAGGGTCTGGTACAAACCAGAAATTAATGAGGGCAGGTAGACAATGGCACAGATCACCACGAGGATTACAGAATGTTACGCCCCTTTGTCACAAGCTGTTCCATGGATCCACGATGCGTCGCAGTGAGTGGCGCCGATGAAAGTCAAGCAATAGAGGGCAGCCGGGCCATGAGCGGTCGTCCGACACGAATGTTGCCAACCAACCGACGGGATGTCGGGCATCTGCTTGCAGCCGACGCTGTCCCCGGTGAAGTACTACGGTATCTTCGCTGTGCGCAGGTCCTCCTCGTGCAGCTCGTGGCTTCAGCCGTTCGCGACGCTACAGCCAATCCCCAAGGTCCGTGCCTCCCTCTCGGGCCAGCGAACCCCGTACATATATCGGCAAGCAAGGACCTTCTAAGGACACAACCGACAGATCTTAACTCTTCCGCATAGATACTGGCAGTGGGGCCCCAGAACAGCCTACTAATTCAATGGCGCCATGACTCGCCCATGGGATCCCATAACAAAATGCGTTGCAAACAGCAGTATCCGACATCATAGAAGAGACGTAGTGAGCTGCAAAAAGCCCCGTGTGTAAACAGTAACCTCAGTAATCAACGGAAGAGGATGATACCTACAACCAAAGTCAGATCAGTACAATTTGAGACAAAGGCCCCTTCTTGAGACTCCAGACAGAAGATGTCGAACCCTCAACATAAAAGCAACCAGCAAGTACTACGGTTGAAAACATATGGGGAGAGATCTCACATTTCGATCTTGCTATATGGTAGAGGCGGCCCCAGAAACTACATGATAACCGCATCCTTGGGAATGGAAACGGATCACGTCCCAACAAAATTCACAATATTTCCGACACACCTGCTCTGAGGAAAAAAAGTACTGAACAAAATGGCCTAAACTGGTATGAAGATGTGGGCAGCGAAAGAAAAATTGACAGTAATGTTCGTGGTGCTCGAGGCACTTGCGACTATAAGAGACCGACAGGAACAAGATCATGACCCACACAGAAAGCCATAAACTATACTTCTGTGTACAGTGTAAAATAGAGTGGGCCACCAATACTTGCCCCGTATTATTTACAACATAGGCAACAGATGAACGAAAAAGCTATTAACGATTTATTCAACACGGTGTAAATAGTGGCCCAGTTTCGCTAATAAGTTTACTCGTTTTCTTTAGACAATGATTAATCTTAGACAACCCAGATGGGCCTGCAAACCTTAAAGACTCGTACAGATCGCCTGTAGAGGTCATGTTCTCGCTTCCCGATCAGGGTTTCCAGGGTTCGATTACCGGTGGGGTCAGGGATTTTTACCCGCCTCGAGATGACTGGGTATTTGTGTTGTCCTCATCATTTCATCGTCATTCATGAAATTGGCAAGATTGGACTGAGCAAAGTTTGGGCATTTGTACGGGCGTTGATAACAGCGCAGTTGAGCGCCCCACAAACCACATGTTTGTGGATACAGGGCGAACGTCGTATATGACGGTCAACCTGCTCTGGGTGCTGTGCCACGGATCACGCTCGTGGTCGATGTATCCAATGAAGGGTGACGCATTTGCCACCAGGAGACACCGTGCCAGCTAATACGATGACTTCACTACCGCTGACGTATGTAGCGGCATCCCGCACGAACATGGCCAACGTGGAACATTCAGTTGTGGACACAATTTCCAACGCCTTGGACGACGACCAAGTGACGCCAATGGAAACTTCCACCACAGAGGACATCACTGATGTCACCCCTGAGGTTTCAACGGAAACTAACGAGCCAGTGGGCAGGAATTTGGCCAGCCTTCACTGTGATGTACAATCCCAAGGAAACATCAACGATTCGGACTCTGGCAACAAGGAGATGCCTGTCTTAGGGCAAACGGCAGGATTAACTGGTGGGCGAGATAGCATTTCATCTCTAGAGGCTGACAAAAATGGAAGGCGAGGCAGTTCGCCCAAGAAACACATGAAAAGGAGGATAGCCCAAAAGAATGCCGAGCAAACTGCACCAAGTTTGCGTGAGAAAGGATTGAAAATTGCCCGCGAGCTTACCGATGCCCTACATGGAAACCCTGATGAGAAGCAACAGAGTGGCACCAGCGATGTGGCAGATACCACGAAGCCCCATTTAGAGGTCGGAGACCACGCGCTCGCTGAAGGGGAAAAGGCTACACGATGGGTCTTCAGGGATAGCTCCACACACCTCCGTCTGGCTGAGACAGCCTCACACACCAAGAGGGACTCAGTTAATGTTGGCGACTGGGCAGATGACGTAGAAGGCATGTCAGTGGACACTGAATCGAATAAGGTCGGCTCGGTGAAAGGTGCTTCCTCAGCTGTGAGGGATGAAGAACTCAAAAGGACAGGACTTGCTTCAACAACTCCGACAGGGGACGCTGATTACTTTTCTGATACTTATTAATGGTTCCCACCGACGTCTCCCTTCCATACTTGGACTGAGACTTCGCACCACTAGCTGGAAATACCTCCTCCGTTTCAGAACTACAAGCTATCCACGTTAAATATCAATAAAATTACCTCGACTCAGAAGCTGTACAGTCTTCGCGACTACCTTTACAGCTGTGACGCGGATATTATGATGCTGCAGGAGGTGGACGACAACCTTCACCTAGACATTCCTGGCTACGAAGTGGTAAAAAATACCACTCTGTATAGCTCCTCCGATACGGCTTTCCTAATCAAAGAGGGAGTGACTGATGTGTCGACAGAAGTGCCGACACAGTGTTATTTTGAGGGGGCCGATATGCCCGCTATAAGCTCACGCAGAATATCGTGAAGTCTGAAACAGGACGCTCAATGAATGCTATAAAGGAAAGTACGTTGCTTTGGGAATACTTAACTTTAATCCATCCTTGTTGTATACGTCGTTCTGGTTGAGACATGCTTTAGACGATAATTATCAATTGCTATGTAAGGCTAATGGCGCCTTGCTAGGTCGTAGCCATGGACGTAGCTGAAGGCTATTCTAACTATCTGCTCGGCTAATGAGCGATGCTTCGTCAGTGTAGTCGCTAGCAATGTCGTCCGTACAACTGGGCGAGTGCTATTCCGTATCTCGAGACCTGCCTTGTGGTGGCGCTCGGTCTGCGATCACACAGTGGCGACACGCGGGTCCGACATGTAGTAATGGACCACGGCCGATTTAAAGCTACCACCTAGCAAGTGTGGTGTCTGGCGGTGACACCACAGTGACCATCTCTGACGTCGAACTACTGGAAAACGGGAGAGGCATTTCGTGTGTAATTCACGGTATACGATTTACAAACATCTACGCCCCTTCAGGTAATCAATATAGAGTGCACAGAGCCCAGTTCTTTGCTACTGACCTGTTATATCTGTTACGACGGAATCCAGAAGACGTAGTATTTGGGGGTGACTTCAACTGCGTTTAAAGCCTAAAGATCAAAGGCCGAATTTTAATGGTTGTCCAACTCTCGCAGAAACAGTGCTTCAGCTCGAACTGGAGGACACATGGGAAATACTACACGGGGACCAAAGTTGCTTTACGTATTACACCGCACAAACTGCCAGTTGCATCGATAGGATCTATGTGGGGGAAAATCTGAGGGGGCAAATATCGGCAACGGAAACGTGGCTAATATGTTTCTCAGACCACTTGGCCTACCACTGTACCAATCGTATGATCAGACAGAAAACGTTCCGTGGCAAGACAGGGTGGAAATTAAATGTAGAATCCTCCGAGAGCAAGGGCTACGAGAAGAGTTACAGGAGGTCTGGGAATCGAGTCTACACAGACAGGCTACTTTTCCGTCTGTCACAATGTGGTGGTGTCACTATACGAAGCCTCGACTTATTTGGTGCTTGAAGGCATATAGCTACGCCAGGAGCCGCTTGCAAAAGGAGACCTTTGAATTTTACTGTAGATACCTACGTGATTTATACTCTGAAACGTCTGTCACGCACGAAAACATCGTACAAATTAAAAGGATTAAGGCAAAGTTGTTACTACTGAAACGGAAACAAATGGAAGGTCCCAAAATCCGCTCTAGAGACACCAACAGTACTTCCGATGAACATACATCCTCGTTCCACCTCGGCAGAGAGAAACGACGAGCAAGACAAAAACTGATCAATAAATTGAAAACGGAAGATGGCAGCTTCTTGACGACTCAGATGGAAATCAAGGATTATATCACTGACTATTACCGAAGACTCTATATGGCAGACCTGACAGATGATGAGATCATCTCCGCCATGCAAGATCTTCTAACAGCGAAACTAGCCGAGGCTGACAGGGAGTCACTGATGAGTGAAGTCACTGTGGATGAAATTAAGATGGCTTTGAGGAAGGCTCAGCCTAATAAATCCCCTGGCGCAGATGGGCTTCCCACTGAATTTTGTAAGGAATACTGGCATCTACTGGAAAATTGTTTTGTGCATATATTAACGAAATTAGAGCTGGTCTGCAACTACCAGAAGACTTCAATGGCAGTTTAATTGTACTTGTTCCGAAACAACACCCACACGAAGACATAAATCATTTTCGACCAATCTCCCTCCTTAATTCCGACTATAAGATTGTGGCTCGCGTGTTTGCAAATAGAATTAAAAACGTCCTAGGGACGATAATCCATCACAGCCAGTCAGCAGCAGTACCTGGACGCACTATCTTCAAAAGTCTTGCGGATTACAGAGAAATCATCTCGTTCAGTGCAATTACACGGCCGACTGCAGCAATTCTCGCTTTAGACCAATGTATGGCTTTTGACCGGGTTTCGCACCGCTATCTGTTCCAAATTATGAAACATCTTGGATTCGGTGACGACTTCATTACAGTGATTCAAAATATGTACACCGCTGCCACTTCTAGGGTCATTGTTAATGGTCAGTTCACCCGACCGATTCCTATTGAAAGATCAGTAAGACAAGAATGCCCCATGTCTATGCCTCTCTACGTAATAGCAATTGAGCCACTTCTCCGGATGCTCCATTGCGAACTTCAGGGTTTAACTGTCTACTCATGCAACATAAAATGTATTGCCTATGCGGACGACGTGAGTGCTGTCATACGGTCGGAATAGGAGCTACGGGAGATCACTGACAGTATCACTGAATACGAACGAGCGTCAGGCTCCAAATTAAATTATACGAAGACCAGATTATTACCGATTGGGGGAGGCTTTCCGACAGATGTAACTTGTCCCTACAGGTTGTGCGAGACTGTCAAACTGCTAGGTATAAAAATGAGCAGTTGCCCTATAAGAACAACGGCAGTCAATTGGAAAGAACTCTTGGCCATCACGAAAGCCTGCCTTCAACAAAACAAAAGCAGAGAACAGAATCTGCTTCAACGAGTTCAATTCATCAATACCAAGATCCTTTCCTAAATCTGGTATGTTGGGCAGGTTCTCCCGGTGGTAGACACTATTGCCAGGGGCATCATGTCGGCAGTCCAATGGTATGCTTGGAGGGGTGAGATATTCAAGGTGGGGATCAACGTCGTCACTCTCCCTCCGGCGGAAGGGGGCCTGGGTCTAATAAATGTCCCAACGAAATGCAAGGCTCTCCTCGTACGTAATACACTGCAGCTGTGCCACAAATACCCCGACAGCGCACTTCGTATGGCCATAAGGACATATCAACCATACAACATGCTGATACCAATAAACCTGGGGGAAGTGCACTATAAGACGAATCATATCAGGATGTTTCTCTTAGAAGCCAGAAATCGAGTGCTCCATTAAGTGATCTAACATCTGCTCAACTATATCGGCTGATGAACGAAACTGGAAGAGCCAACCGCATGGTGACAAAGTACCCCTCTACGGATTGCACTAGAATCTGGACAAATATCAATAACAGTGTTCTAGGCACTGACGTCCGATCCACTTGGTATAAAATTGTCAGTCAGACAATACCAACTAGAGAGCGACTCCATAAAATACATCTGTTGGTGTCAGACAAGTGTCGAGAATGTAATGTCATCGACACCTTACAACACCGTTGTGCCTATGGTGAGAACGGCCATATATTGAACTGGTGTCGTAGGACCATGGCATCGATCTGCAGGACAACAACGCAGAACATCTCTCTAACATCGATTCTCCACCCGGAGGAGGAGATTAGTGTTTAGCGTCCCGTCGACAACGAGGTCATTAGAGACGGAGCACAAGCTCGAATTAGGGAAGGATGGGGAAGGAAATCGGCCGTGCCCTTTCGAAGGAACCATCCCGGCATTTGCCTGAAGTGATCTAGGGAAATCACGGAAAACCCAAATCAGGATGGCCGGACGCGGGATTGAACCGTCGTCCTCCCGAATGCGAGTCCAGTGTGCTAACCACTGCGCCACCTCGCTCGGTCTCCACCCGGATGGAACTTACTATCCGGTAACCAAAAAGAACACGTGGACGTGGTTGGCAGCGCACACACTGCACTACATCATGAATGCCCAGGAAGACCGGACACACATGGGCTACAGAGTATACCTAGCCACACAGGCTAAGTTACTGATGAGGGACCCAAAACATAAGAGAAAGTTTGCCAATGATATCGCGGCATTACAATTAGTGACGATATGACCCACATACGATGAAAAGATGCTAGACGAACAGATGGATGAACGAACAGGTGTTCAGTTTTTAAAACCCAAGTTCACAATTATTGTACTTTTTTTTCGTTGCTTACATTAGGACTTTGTTTTGTACTATCATCGATAGTTGAGAGAAAGTTTTCAGTTTGTGACTCACGTTGTGAATGTCACTTTATCCGAAGGAACATTGCCTAACATGGCTCAAATGGCTCTGAGCACTATGGGACTCAACTGCTGAGGTCATTAGTCCCCTAGAACTTAGAACTAGTTAAACCTAACTAACCTAAGGACATCACAAACATCCATGCCCGAGGCAGGATTCGAACCTGCGACCGTAGCGGTCTTGCGGTTCCAGACTGCAGCGCCTTTAACCGCACGGCCACTTCGGCCGGCATTGCCTAACATCACACTCCTGCACACCACAGGACGGTCTGCGGACTTCAGCGACGTCTGCCCTCACAACTACGAGAAGGAAACCTGGGCGAAAAAGAAAGGATCACTTAACGAACGAGGCCAAGCTTTAATGCTTGGGGTATATAAATTGAAGGCTTATTAATTTCGAGAAGACAAGTTTTGAGGATCGCGTGTCAGCTGAGTCAGTGCCACCTTGTAGGAGGACGAGCAGGGGAATGTTTTCAGGGAAAATACAGTTCTTTTCTTTACGGAAGAAGTTTTTTTATTTCGTCATGAAGAAGAACACTATGCAGGGGAATGATTTAAAGGAAAACAAGTTTCTTTTCTTCACAGAAGAAGTATCTTATATCATCGTGAAGAAGAACAATTTCTTTTAATGGCGATGAAGCCAGGCCGAGAAGGCAACTTCTGGCGAGCGTAAGGATGGGTTAAAGGGGAGGAAGGAGACCCAAAAAAAAAATAAAAAAATAAAAAAAGAGCGCTAACGCGCTGCTTCCTGGATTCGGGTAGGCGCGCCGGCCCCGGATCGAATCCGCCCGGAGGATTAACCACAAGGGCCGATGTGCCGGCCAGCCTGGATGTGGTTTTTAGGCGGTTTGCCACATCCCGCTAGGTGAATACCGGGCTGGTCCCCATGTTCCGCCTCAGTTACACGGCTCGCAGACATCTGAACACTTTCGCACTATTCCATGGATTACGCTCAACGCAGACAGTTGGGGTACACTAATTACGTCCCGGAGGGTACAGGTGGCCGCAGGAAGGGCAACCGGCCACCCCTTAAACATAACCATGCCAAATCCGATTAACGATGGCGGACCCTGCGTAACTGTGGGACAAGGCTCAAGCGATAGATAGATCTATTGTCCGTGATGTACCACACCTTCCTCGATCCCAGTTTGGACTGCGCCATTTTGCCATGCACGACGTACTTCAACGGCTAAAAGCGAAGAGTTTACAAACTTTTTCATTTCTGAAATGCTTCCACCTTTTGCCCGAAATCGAGTGATCATAACCTTTTGGACTTATGATAAAATGCTTCGTTTCCGCACTGCAATGCCTGCATTTTTTCCCGTGCCCCCCCCCCCCCTCCCCCGAACCCCCTTAATGTATCCTCCACTGTTGGTGCTGCCACCTGTCACCTGTGAGTGATTATTGCACACTGGCGAAAAACAGAGGCGGTGGACACATTAATGTGAATAGACCATGTATATTAGTCGAATCAGAGAAATTCTTGGTTTAGTTTAAGTGTTACGTTTCTGCGACCAAATGGCTCTGAGCACTATGGGACTTGACATCTTGGGTCATCACTCCCTTAGAGCTTAGAACTATTTAAACCTACCTAACCTAAGGATACCACACACATCCATGCCCGAGGCAGGATTCGAACCTGCGACCGTAGCGGTCGCGTGGTTCCGGACAGAAGCGCCTACAACCGCTCGACCACAGCGGTCGGCTTTCTGCGATCGGTTGCATGGATTCTCATCACTGTGGCTGGTGCCTGACCACTCAGCGTTCGTGGCTACTACACGCATATGCAACTAAAAGATATGGCCAAACATACGGAAAACAATCCTCGCACTTAGAGGAAGGAAATATGGTATATCGGCATGGATCAGGAAATGATCTATTTCCATGTGAGAACTCCTTCTCTTCTTCTCTTCATAATCTCTTCACGAATGTGAAGCATGCAGAAAAACAACGTACCAGCATTGCATGAAAAGTTTTCTTACAGGAAATAGTCAAAATCCCACTTGATTACAGAATGAAACACCTTTCTTAATGAAGTATTCAAAATGCTCTCCGTTAGCACTGAATCCTTAGTGCACTAGTGCAATGTTGGAGACTGATCTCTCCACCCAGGCTCAACGAAGAGACTGACCTGGTTTTATTATAGACTACTCTAGCTGTTCTGCTAGAACACGTGTCCTTAAGAGAATGACAAAATACGTGCTTCATACTTGATGGAGCCCCTCCCCTTCTCAGCGTAATGTTTCTTATGATAGTAAATCACAGATTCCGTGACAGAAGGATGGGAAGAGATGGAATAATTCCCATTTCATACAAGAATACATTTCATGGGGCTGCTACGTTCTGTTTCCGTGTGTTTCCGGTGTTTATTGTGATTATGAAGAAAAGAAAACAGTATGTGCTCTGACGTGAAAATAAAGCGTTTCAGAACCCATGCCCATGTAACATTTATTTTTCTTTTTCTACGTGTGAGGAATGTTTCCCGAAAGTTTAGCCTTTCCTTGTTGTTACAACTTGTACGTATACTTCTGACATACGCTGCTCAACATCCTTATCGTTTTCGACGGTCGTGTCTTGTTGTAGAACATACGAGCAGTTGCACGGAAATGTGCTTACAGTCTGTGTCTGCCATCTTAGAGTGAGAAGAATGTAAACGGAGACTTTCGGTGTAGAGATTACGTATAAATGAAGATTTTTGCTGCGTAGGCTAAAGATTGTGGGCTGTAAGCTAAGAATTCGAAACAAAGTTTTATTCAGAAATTACTCAAACTAGTTTCGCGAACATATACAATTAAAGTGCAGCTAAACACAAAGTATTAATTACCTTATTTTAGCGAAAGTTTGTAGACATTCTACTGCTTTCATGAGAAACCGATTCACACTGGTTTGGCCACGGTATGCACACTTGACGATGTGAACGCAAGAAAGACATATAGAAATGTTACCGTATGTAATGGATTAGGTACGGGACGTGGGCAGAAAAGGTCAGACAGGCTAGAAAGGAGTAATACTAATGTTATTATTAACAGCCATAATTTGTTCAGTATGAGCACTGGAGATGTCGACGAGATGCTGCATTACCTGATCAAAAGTTGCTCGCAGAATCGTCAGCTGACTTTGAACAATCTGTTTCTATATACTGGCCTTCTTACCAGGTAGAGACCGAACCTGTCCCCGGAAAACGCGTTCTTTTTTATCTCTCCAGACCCAAAAGTCACAAGGTTTCAAATGAGGTGATATTGCATACCATGCATCAAGAATAGCTCTCGAGAAAATACGTTCGGAGACCGAGCGAGGTGGCGCAGTGGTTATCACACTGGACTCGCATTCGGGAGGACGACGGTTCAATCCCGCGTCCGGCCATCCTCCTTTAGGTTTTCCGTGATTTCCATCAATCGCTCCAGTGAAATGCCGCAATGGCACGGCCGACTTCCTACCCCGTCCTTCCCTAATCCGATAAGACCGATGACCTCGGTGTTTGGTCTCTTCCCCCAAACAACCCAACCCCACACACATCCATGCCCGAGGCCGGATTCGAACCTGCGACCGTAGCGGTCGCTCGGTTCCAGACTGAAGCGCCTAGAACCGCTGGGCCATTTAGGATAGTACACCTTTCACTTACAGGTGCTACACGAAGATCACCTGTGTTTTTGAATTTCAATACCATTTTCCTTAAAGCGTTTAATGACATTGGACCTCCCCTCGGTCCTTGTAGTAGGCGATACTCCCTCAGTGCAGTGCTGTAATTGTTGCCGCTTACTTAAAGAGTTTCACAAACAGCGCTGGGTCTCTCTTCTCTGTAGCCATACTGTCAAGTCAAGTTTCGGCTTGTAAAATTTCAGAGTACATGTCATACTGTCATACAAACAGTGTACAGCTTAAGATACGAACCTAATAGCCATAACTGGAACTATTTTATTTCATACTGTCATACAAACAGTGTACAGCTTAAGATACGAACCTAATGGCCATAACTGGAACTAATTTATTTTCCAGCGTAGATCGGTTCCGCGCTGGTGCATTAGCATACCTACCAAGCTTTCGCTGCATACGATAATTACAGTTTGCGAGTAGCAGCACCACAGCCGGTATGTACTTTCCGAGAAAGGAATCATTTCATTGAAGTCTTCTGAGCTAGCGTCTGGAGTTACGCACAGCTCGGGAAAACAAACTTCAACGCTGACGTCTTTCTCGGATCACAGTCACAGCCGAGAACGAGGCAACGCAATTGACGTACGACAGCCGCTCAGCCAGTGAAACCATTTTCTCTCTCTGAGCGTCTCTCTTATTCCGTGTATTGCGTGGGCTTTTAAGACGGGTCAAGAGCCTTCTCGAGCGAGGGGCTTCCCCCCCCCCCCCCCCACCTGCGGCAAATGCTCTGCTGTTCCCCGAAGCGGCGAGGCGGGGGCGGGCAGCGACGGCTGCCTCGCCCGTATCTCAGACAGACGAGCCTTTAACAGCCGCCCGTCTCATTTTCCTGCTGGAGCGAAAACAATTTCACCGAGGAAATGAGGAAGAGACGCGGAAAAATGCGGCGGCCAGTTAGAAGGGACTCCAGACTGCATAAACGGCGATCTTCTCTCTAACCAATGCTCAGAGCAGAAGGATGACGATCTGAGTCAGTTTCTTTTCGAAAATAAATACAAGGTATTCTGCACTTTTACTCAGTGTCTGCCTTAAACACAATACAGTGCAACACTAGGAACTGTCAAGCAATGAAAAGCATTCAGGCACAGACGTTGGCCTTAATTATTCAGTGAACTTTGGACGTTCCCAGCAGGCCAGGGCTACATTACACCTTCACTGAGTAACACAGCACAATAATCACAGATGGATTGTAGCTAACGTAAAGCCGTTTAGATAAAATTATTTTAGTGCAACATGTTTTTAAAACGGTCTGAAAAAGTATGATAAAATTTTTCCTGCCCCACACACATTCCTGACTCTAAGCGTAGTCCTGAAAATTTGTGCTTGTAAATTTTTAGTAGCTATGAAAATACTTGTTTACATCGAAAAACATGGGTGCTTGTAATACATGGATGGTGGATGGATAGCTCACCTTGTTACTGTTATTTACTGCATTCGCCCCACGTTTTCCCTTTTAAATTCTACACGTAATTTGATAGCTATTAAAGTTTCACAGCACACGTTTTGGGGCTGTCAGTAATGCGTTAGGAATCTTGGTGGGAATAGCAGAAATCATTTTATAAGTTTTATCCGTTTTAGAAACGTGATATGTTAAAAACCTTTTTACTTAAATAACTATTTTCTGTATTTTAGTCTCATGTGTAACAAATTTTTCAATCGATTTCAAACATTTGGATGAGATTACCACAGAGACGTGAAGTAAATTCAAGCATTACTTCAGTTTCTCTTCACCTGAGTCAACCAGTGCATTGCGTTCTCGTACGATTATCTCACGAAAAGAACTCGAAGGTGAAAATCAGAGAATCGACACACGGGGATTAAGCAACAACCTTTTTACAACCAAACATTCGGCAGTGGAACAGGAAAAGGGGGAAATATCACTGTTACACACAGTACCCTCCTTCACACATCAGACACACGCAACAGATATGAAAGCGGGCTAATATTGCACTGTCAACGAGTTCTGAGCTGTATTGAAATCTTCAAGTCTCTGAATCATCATGAACTTATAGTAGTAAATAAATCTCCTTCCGCCGCACGCCAGACATTATGCCGAGTATTGCGTTGCCATCCAGTTCTGAACTGCGTTGAGAGTTTCAAGTCTGTAGCTCGTGGGAAAGTTACTTGCAAATCAGCTGTAAAATTTGTACCAACAGACAAGAAAGCGACCTTTGGACCACCCATAGAAGGAACTGCTACTGTACGGTAAAGCAGATAGCCGGCCGGAGTAGCCGAGCGGTTCTAGGCGCTACAGTCTGGAACCGCGCGACCGCTACGGTCGCAGGTTCGAATCCCGCCTCGGGCATTGGTGTGTATGATGTCCTTAGGTTAATTAGGTTTAAGTTGTTCTAAGTTCTAGGGGACTGATGACCTCAGAAGTTAAGTCCCACAGTGCTCAGAGCCATTTTTTACGAGTGTACATCCAGCGTTGTCCAAGATTGTCGTTGCGATATCATGGTGTGTTTATAGATATTCGGCGAACGGACTGATCTGCCCATTCCCCGACGTAAATCTCATTCAGTGTGTGTTAAATGCTGTCAGGAGATGTATTGTAGCACATCCACGTAGACCAATGACCATCCTACAGTTGACAATTGCGCTAACGGAGGAATGGAACGCCCTACCAAAAGAGCTCCTTAGTAACCCTGTGGCCAGCATGGGAGCAGGTATGTGCATTGCCATTCGTGGTGCTCACACGCCCTATTACGAACGGGGTCCCACCGTTTGAAATGCCCAGGAGCCCATCATGAATATTGATGGTCCCCTGGGTCTCTTTTATTCAAAAACATTAGTGTGTTTTATTTTCGTCCCGTAGCGTATTTCTTCCACTTGCCTTCTGCACTATACTATAGCAGCTCTACGTATGGTCCAAGTCTCATTGAAATGGTATATTGTCACTGGCACAACATGTGAATTTTGCCTTTGTCCTTAAGTTTTTCACACCATGCATTCTTCACACACACATCGTTAACTGCATGTGCACGAGCCGGTGATCCGTGCGTGGCTCGTGTTCCCGCCATCATGAGTTTTACATCCTGTTTTTAATGTAATCCACCTCGCAAAGTTAATTTAAATTACTACTGTTACTGAGTTGCTGCTTTGTCTGACCGCGAGCGGCACTAACAGCGCGTATCGATATATCCCCCCTCGTAGTATCTTTGTTCGACTGCTATTACTTCCCAATCGTTGTCTGTCGTGAATGAGTTCGGGTCCTGAGGTCGGGCTGCCAGTCAGTTGGAACGCGTCTGGAGCGCGGTCCGGACCTGCCAGTCAGGGAGTTGCAAATGCGGCACTAGTGCAGTCGGGTTGGAGCATCAGTGAGATATGCGACGACATAGCCCGACCATTGCCACCATGCATCACTTGAGCCTGGCCACGGTCTAGGAGGATTGTCGGTCGGTCGTCCTACTGGACGACGCGTTTTGGCTCACCGATCGTTCATGAGACGGCTGTGTGTGCGTGTGTGTGTATGTGTGTGTGTGTATGTGTGTGTGTGTGTGTGTGTGTGTGTGTGTGTGTGTGTGTGTGTGCGTGTGTGTGTGTATCGACTCCCGATTTGTCTTCGTGCGTGCTCGGTAACTGTTGGTATCGTTCAGGTCTTCGTGCTAGTGTTTGTCAGGCTGTGTGTGTAGTTGGCGTTATTTCGCTGACTACTATTTTAGATGTTGCCGGCATTGTGAGGGTAGTCGGTCGGTTAGTGCGGACCAGGGAGGATATCTCCGCGCGGTACACTGGGCTGGATCCGCTGGCGGTCCCTGCACGGTGTCCGAGCATGTGTAGAGCTGTCCGATCTCTACGAGCTGCGTGGCTCACCAACCCAGGACGTCAAAGGTGAGTGGTGTTTCAAGCACCCAAGCCACGTCCATTCATGTTGTGTGGTTCGTTTCGGTGGTTCGCTGTTGGCGAGGTTTTCCTGTGAGCAACACCGTGTGTTTGTATTGCTGAAATTTAGCCACCATACGGTGGAATTAATTATATTGGTTCACTACAATTCAAGTGCACCAGTAGAATTTGCTGCCTTGTGGCCGTTAGTGTTCTGGTAATTGCCCTGGTCACTAACGTAATTTCAGACAGCGTCCTTTCCTCACCTGTTGTCGCTGTTCAACACGGTGTGTAATTTTGACAGCTTCATACATATACATATTTGATTGTGGATAATTACGCCCGTAACATTATTGTTTGAGTTCTCACGTGCCAATTGGTGGCAAGCAAGTCGTTTGTCGGTCGGGCCGTGGCTGTCCCTTGGTTAAGCCGTCGGCACACGGACCGTGCATCCGAACGTTGAGCGTTGAGCGTGCCGAGTTTCTGACGTCATAGCGTGGAATAGCACACTCGGGAGTCTTTCCGACGTGCAGAGCAATATCTGGCATGTCAGATACTCTGAGCGTACGTCTCAGCGTTGACCAATGAGATGGCACAACTCCACCTACGTCACAAGCACGCCGTCTCCCTTCAGTACAGAGTTGTGAGGCGCCATATTGGCATACATTTCAAGCCTATATGTATATATGCCGTTTCTGAGCACCAGCAAATTGAGAATCACAGGAAAACCCGTTATTAACTGTGTGATTCGTTACAATAAAATAATGTGAAACATCATATTCGTGGGAAAAGAATTATTTTAACTTGCGCATTATGAGAGTAGGCTATTTGAAGGCAGCGACACACGGAAGATTCACCCAAAACGTATTGTTGGTGGTACAATTTGTTATAATTAAATTTCAATTAGTAACATATCTACGATTAAGGATTACAGCAAGGGGTAACATAACCTGACTAGTTGTAAATGGTGTGATGATGGTTTAGCATAAAGCGCCGGCACGTAGGCTCAGCGTGTTCGGTCAGAGGGTTAGCACCCCTCTGTAATAAAAGAACTGAGTTAATCGATCAACAACGATCTTAAACGGATGCCTTACGACGTCCACCCCGAGCAGATGCAACGAACAAAAGCGAACAAAATTAGATAAAAAAATTTAAAAAAAGCGTAATGAGTAGAGTCACTGACCAGCAAAGAGTTTTGTAGCGAGGCAGTGGTTCGCGTCTTGACCCTACCAATTTTTTTTTTCTAACACGGAGTGCGTGTAAGCTACTACAAAAAGCATAGTGAACGTATTATAGCTGCCAAGATAGGCACGAAGACCACGCCCACTACAGTAGTACAAGTTTGTATGCCAACTAGCTCTGCAGATGACGAACAAATTAAAGAAAAGTACGATGATATACAAGAAATTATTCAGGTAGTGCTGGAAGACGAAAATTTAATGGTCATAGGTGACTGGAATTCGAGAGTAGGAAAAGGGAGAGAAGGAATCATAGTAGGTGAATATGGATTGGGGGTAAGAAATGAAAGAGGAAGCCGTCTGGTAGAATTTTGCACAGAGCATAACTTAATCATAGCTAACACTTGGTTCAAGAATCATAAAAGAAGGTTGTATACATGGAAGAATCCTGGAGATACTAAAAGGTATCAGATAGATTATATAATAGTAAGACATAAATTTAGGAGCCAGGTTTTAAATTGTAAGACATTTCCAGAGGCAGATGTGGCCTCTGACCACAATCTAGTGGTTATGAACTGTAGATTAAAACGGAAGAAATTGCAAAAAGGTGGGAATTTAAGGAGATGGGACCTGGATAAACTTAAAGAACCAGATGTTGTACAGAGTTTCAGGTAGAGCATTAGGGAGCATTTGACAGGAATGGGGTAAAGAAATACAGTAGAAGAAGAATGGGTACCTCTGAGGGATGAAGTAGTGAAGGCAGAACAGGATCAGGTAGGTAAAAAGACGAGGGCTTGTAGAAATCCTCGGGTAACAGAAGAAATATTGAATTTAATTGATGAAAGGAGGAAAAATATAAAAATGCAGTAAATGAAGCAGGCAAAAAGGAATACAAACGTCTCACAAATGAGATCGACAGGAAGGGCAAAACGGCTAAGCAGGCATGGCTAGATGACAAATATAAGGATGTAGAGGCTTATCTCACTAGGGTAAGATAGATACTGCCTACAGGAAAATTAAAGAGACCTTTGAAGAAAAGAGAGCCACTTGTACGAATATCAAGAGCTCAGTTGGAAACCCAGTTCTATGCAAAGAAGGGATGGCAGAAAGGTGGAAGGAGTATATAGAGGGTCTATACAAGGGCGATGTACTTGAGGACAATATTATGGAAATGGAAGAGCATGTAGATGAAGATTAAATGCGAGATACGATATTGCGTGAAGAGTTTGACAGAGCACTTAAAGACCTGAGTCGAAACAAAGCCCCGGGAGTAGACAACAATCCATTAGAAATACTGACGGCCTTGAGAGAGCCACCTGGTGAGCGAGATGTATGAGACAGGCGAAATACCCTCAGACTTCAAGAAGAATATAATAATTACAATCCCAAAGAAAGCAGGTGTTGACAGATGTGAAAATTACCGAACTATCAGTTTAGTAAGTCACAGCTGCAAAATGCTAACGCTAATTATTTACAGACGAATGGAGAAACTGGTAGAAGCCGATCTCGGGAAACATCAGTTTGGATTCCGTAGAAATGTTAGAACACGTGAGGCAATACTGACCTTACGACTTATCTTAGAAGAAAGATTAAAGAAAGGCAAACCTACGTTTCTAGCATTTGTAGACTTAGAGAGAGCTTTTGACAATGTTGACTGGAATTCTCTCTTTCAAATTCTAAAGGTGGCAGTGTTATAAAACAGGGAGCGAAAGGCTATTTACAATTTGTACAGAAACCAGATGGCAGTTATTAGAGTTGAGGGGCGTGAAATGGAAGCAGTGGTTAGGAAGGGAGTGAGACAGGGTTGTAGCCTCTCCCCGAGCTTTACATTTAGCAAGCAGTAAAGGAAACAAAAGAAAAATTTGGAGTAGGTATTAAAATCCGGGGAGAAGAAACAAACGCTTTGAGGTTCGCCGATGACGTTGTGATTCTGTCAGTGACAGCAAAGGACTTGTAAGAGCAGGTGAACGGAATCGACAGTGTCTTGAAAGGTGGATATAAGATGAACATCAACAAAAGCAAAACGAGGATAATGGAATGTAGTCGAATTAAGTCGGGTGATGCTGAGGGAATTAGATTAGGAAATGAGACACTTAAAGTAGTAAAGGAGTTTTGCTATTTGGGGTGCAAAATAACTGATGATGATCGAAGTAGAGATGATATAAAATGTAGACTGGCAATGGCAAGGAAAGCGTTTCTGAAGAAGAGAAATTTGTTAACATCGAGTATAGATATGTGTGTCAGGAAGTCGCTTCTGAAAGTATTTGTATGGAGTTTCGCCATGTGTGGAAGTGAAACATGGACAATAAATAGTTTGGACAAGAAGAGAATAGAATGTTTCGAAATGTGGTGCTACAGAAGAATGTTGAAGATTAGGTGGGTAGATGACGTAACTAATGAGGAGGTATTGAATAGGATTGGGGAGAAGAGAAGTTTGTGGCACAACTTGACTAGAAGAAGGGATCGATTGGTAGGACATGTTGTGAGGCATCAAGGGATCACAAATTTAGCATTGGAGTGCAGCGTGGAGGGTAAAAATCGTAGAGGGAGACCAAGAGATGAATACATTAAGCAGATTCAGAAGGATGTAGGTTGCAGTAGGTACTGGGAGATGAAGAAGCTTGTACAGGATAGAGTAGCATGGAGAGCTGCATCAATCTAGTCTCAGGACTGATGACCACAGCAACAACAACAACATTCGTGTTTTTATTAGGTTCTGATACTTTATTGTTAGTTTAATATAAGCATGTACTATACTATTTGATGTTATGTAAATATAAGTCCACCTTTTTTTTGAGTGGTGACTGTAGGATTGGCTTCATCTAAAGGACAGCTTGCGCTACTTGTATGAAGAAAATTTTCTCCTATTTCTTTTACGCCTCGTAGTTCACATGTTGCAAAGATTCTGGTACTGCGTAGGAACAGTGATCAAGTAAGACTGACCTTGGGGTTTTACTAAAATGTGGGAGTGATGAAATAATGTTTATCTTATGCGTAGAAGTATTCCAAAATTGTAATGTACTGTTTGTAATAGAACTTTTATAAGCCTGTGTCCTTATTAATGGGACGTGGTACTTTATTTTCGTGGACGATAGAGGAAATGTGCGTTTTAATGGAGCTAACGTGGGAATTTTACGCGCGCCCGTTGAGAAAACTGTGTGATTACGAACTAGATGCATCCCTCAACTGCCGCTGGAGTGCGTTGCGTTCGCGTATACCACGTTGCGGCCCAGGTACCGTATGTACAAGTCGCAGCGTTGCTGAGCGTTATGCAGCACGTTGAACTTGGTACGCTCCACGTTAACGTTTGACAGCACGGTCCGTGTGCCGACGGCTTTAGTTTCCGGCGGATCAAGTGTAGTTGGGCGCACCACCTGTCTCACCTATGTGAACAAGGGCAGACCGATGCCCTGGAGGTTTCTGAGTGCCGTTGTCTTTACTGTCTTTCTCACGGGTGTTTAACTGTCTGTTTATAATCTATCATAGCCAGTGATTAAAAAAATTCATGCTTTTATTTTACTGTGGGCCTTCAGCCGTTTGTATTGCATCTTGTTTGTTTGTCTATCCACCTCTGCCCTGAGGCTTTCAGCCTAGCTGTGATATATATATATATATATTATTTTATTTGTAATTGTAGCTGCGTGCCTTCAGTCACTTGAAATTTACCTTTTTGATTTTTAAGATTTCTTGTTTGTAGGGATTCAGTGGTGAAAGATTTGGAGTTTGAAACTCGTGGTTGTAAAAGGTCGGCTATGTGCCTCTTTGGTTGTTATTTAAGGTGAAACTGACCGACACCTAACTTGGCCCTTTCCACAGTCCTAATCACCTGTTCAGCCCAGCGGGTTTAGCGGGCGTCTCAGCCGGTTTTTTCTAGGAGAGGGAAAATTTGGTGTTTTTGTGCAGCTCTAAACAAACTGCTTGGACACGGCCTTTACTATGATTTGAAGAAATTTTTATATTTTGTTAGTGACACAGCGCTATCGCCACCATGTCAAATCGAATAATTGAACATGGGACTTGACTGACATGCATCACTACTCACCGCCCTATGATTTTCACTACTTTGGCTACTTAAAATACGCTCAGCTGAATTTGAACGTAGTGATTTTCATGAAGATGACCCACAGTGAATACATTCTCAAGCTGAAATCAGCAATAAAAACCTCGAGGCGGCAGCATGGAATGAGACGATGAATGATACATATAATAGATAAGATATTGAAAGTGTCTCACTTCGGAGAAAAGCGGTTCATTTCGCCATATAACAAGGATTTTGGCTAGCTGAGCCCTTACTGTGCACAAATACTGTAGCTAACATTTCCTATTTCTTCCCAGAGTGCCAAATAATCTGAAGTTCCCTGAATTTTAATTTAATATTAGCCCTACTCTATATCGTAAAGAGAAAACTGTGTAACAGAACTTTAATTGGTGAACTCCAGAACGACCAATCAGGGACTACGCTGTGCTAAACACATTAAGTAATTTTCTCTCACAGGGTACAAGGTACTGAGGATTACGGACGTAGGGGAAAGTGCTGGGGTCACTTTGGGACCTAGTTTAACGAACCGATTAGCTCCATTATTAAATACCTTTCACGAAAGAAGCTCACTCCTGGGACTACGTTCATAAGGAAAACACACAAGACACTAATCCTATAGTTCCATACGAGAAAACCATAACACACTACTGATCATCTGTCATTAAAGGGCTTGTTGAGTCAAGAAACTGCAACATGGTCGTGCATTTGATTACACACAAAGACGCGAAAGCAAAGTTTATTACTTAAATGTAAGTCTGCAGGCTTTCGCGACCGTTGTCACTAAAGTTAAAAGTTTCTGGGCCTGTGACGTCAGAAATCGTCACAGCGGACGCCTGCCGAGGTACAGGGATTGGAGGAATGGTTTTTCCCCATTTTATGAACGGAATCTATACGGCGCGTGAGGTGATGTACATTGGCACAGGAGTGTTTTCCAAGTTTTAATTCTGTTAGTAAAAACTCCATCCATATTTTTTTTTAATTTTTATTTTTTATTAATTTTTCTTTCCGGCCTGACAGATCGTTTGTCTAGCAGGAGATTCAGTGGCAAACTATGTAGATGTGTATCCAGAATTTTATGTCCCCATTCGATAGAGTGGTCACAAATTAGTCGTTTGTGTTATTCGTTTTATCGACATGTTTTAATTGGAAGAATAAAACATAGCATAGCATTTGCAGTGAGTACTGGCCAAGGTAGTGTTATTGCTGCTGGAGTTTTGGTTACCCTTTGTCTTTTACTGTTCCTGTTAACATACATCGGTAAAATGAATTTCGTACTAGAGTAAGTTGTGACCGCTGCGTCGAATGGGTACCTAAAATTACTTTTGTTTCTAATGAGACAGAAACTGGAGCTTTGCATCGACGCTGGGTGTCACATGTAAGACGTGATGAGCAGGATTTATTTCGGCTGATTCCATCAACACGTTGCAAAATAAAAACATCAGAGAAAATTTGCATGCTAAGCTCTTGTGCTCTGCACATAAATTTCTCTATTAAAATGTTTTTTATAAACAAAAATCCCCAACTGACACATGACATGCCCTACCTCATGACCCACAACGCAGTAGAGTTCGAATGGTTCAAATGGCTCTGAGCACTATGGGACTTATCTTCTGAGGTGATCAGTCCCCTAGAACTTAGAACTACTTGAACCTAACCAACCTAAGGACATCACACACATCCATGCCCGAGGCAGGATTCGAACCTGCGACCGTAGCGGTCGCGCGGTTGCAGACTGAATCGCCTAGAGTCGCTCGGCAACACTGGCCGGCCGGTAGAGTTCTTTATATACCCTACACAAGTGGGAATTTGGGATGCCACGTCCTAGAGCAGCAGGGAACTACAAAAAAATACAACAAACAAATGTCGTACTCATAATGTGACATACCAGGTTCAAAAAATGGACAACCAAAATCCATATATTTTATGTCCCAAGGTGTGCGTGTGTTTCTATGTCACATGAAATTGTAGGTGTCACATTACGGATACGTTATCACTCAGGATCTGATGAAATAACGAAACTGCCTTTTCTGAAAAAATGCATTAATCACAGAATTCTAGAAGAAAGTAAACGTGTATCACTATTTTGTTATACGAATTGTAGGAGGGTCAAAAAACGTGGTTCACCAAATAAAAGTTATTAATAACGATGCTAATCTAAAATGCAATAACATTATTTAGTTGTCTAAATGTCCATTCTATTGAAACAGAAAACCTAGCCTAAAATACCTTTGGACAGATTGAACAAGAAACGGAAGTCTGTACTAAAACAAGAAATACTCATTCAAGTCTGAGTTACCACGCAGTACATGTCTATAAACATTTCACTAATTGTTTCGTTACAAGCAGGACCACTGCATATTTTGAGCGTCGGAAAAACAGTTCACGTTGTTCCATTGCTTCTTTTCCGTCTCTGTACGCTAAGGGCTTAAAGCAGGGTACGTGGGGAAAGGACTTTTACTCATTTCTTCCTTGCAGTCTATGCTTAATCTTCCACAAAAGCGCCACATCAAGGCCACCCGAAGGAGATGACTTGGAAAGTCAAATTACCAAACCGTGATCGCTTCGTAAATCCCAACTCGTCAGTTGTCTTTCAAAAATTCACCTCACTGGGAGTATGTTCCGGGCGGCTCACTGTTGCTGCTTTATGCAAATATGTCTGTAACTGAACTTTTGATTACTGTTCATCACATCCTTATATTTGCAATCTGTAGCGGACCTTTTTCAAGAAATCGTAGTAATAGGCAGCAACACAGTGCTGCTGCCACTATTTACTAACATATCCGTCGCAATCCCGGTACCCATTGTCAGCATAAGAGGTAGTGAGAAAATAAAAGCTACCTCCATTTGTCGGGCTGTCGACTTCTGTAGATGAGTGTTTAAGAGCTGCTGGTCGACAGCCTATTGATGCCTGCAGTCGGGCGTTGTGATATTCACATGGCGTGGCAGAAGGCAACAGAAGTGTGGCAGCAGCTGTATGTGACCCATATTCTTTCGGTTTATTGAATTATGTGTGCGGTTTGCTGCCTGGAGCACGGCTGCTTTTAGATCAGTTGACAGCAGGACACGGGACCCAAGCCGGTGTTGAGCGCAGTCGTCACAATGGCGACATCGACTCGGCCTAAGGCAGCAGGAAATATACTGCGCTCTGGTATAGGAAGCTCAAAAAATGGTTCAAATGGCTCTGAGCACTATGGGACTTAACTTCTGAGGTCATCAGTCCCCTAGAACTTAGAACTACTTAAACCTAACTAACCTAAGGACAGCACACACATCCATGCCCGAGGCAGGATTCGAACCTCCGACCGTAGCGGTCTTGCGGTTCCAGACTGCAGCGCCTTTAACCGCACGGCCACTTCGGCCGGCTGTATAGGAAGCGGCGGGAGGTAATGGCCTCTATTTACTGCACGGACTACCCCACGGGGCTGTGGCCCTCCTTTTTGTGATCTACTCCGACCATCGTCTGGTCTCGGATATACGAGAGCTCACCTCGAGATAGGCAAGCGTTTCCGGCCTTCAGAAGGCAAGCTGATTGCCTCCTGCCAGCAGAGGATGAAGTATGGCGCTGCCAATGCTGCCCGTGTTTCACTCTCTCCAGCAAGACGCCGTGTCTCATAACAGTTGTAAGATATCCTTAGACCACTTATATACATGACTACTTAAGTACGCCATCAACATTACAAATGATAATTTAGAAACTTGTATCGTGAAGCACTAACGGATGGATGCTCGTCCGTTCATGGACACTCTTAATGAAACCCTGTAATAGATAGCTTATTCAAGAGACATAACACAAAAATTAATTTCATTGTTGATAATGGCGGCAGGTTCAGGGCAAGGAATGGATAGTTGAAGCTTCTTTGTTAATCACACATTCTACTGGTAGCAGCACATGCAGAATCCGATTTCTCATGATGCACACCAATACAGAACATATTTCGTCTCTCCAAAACATCCTCCTTTCAAAAAATCTCATAAAAATCCACCATGAACCATACACCTGACATGCAAATAAGACGCATCATCGTCTACTTTCCTATTACGAGTCTCCTTACTGGATACTGTGAACAGAAGTGTGGAAACATAAATGCTTATGCGCTATATAGAACATCATCAAGACTAATACACGAACTTATCTGACAGCGCTTCTACAAAAATAATCAAATATTTACTCTAACTTTGTCTTCCTTCACCAGGTTACCTGGATTACGTTCCGGCACAGGAACATGCACACTTGAAAAGGACCAAAACAAATGCCACTCTCACGACTGTTTCTTCTCTGTCGACTTCTGTTCCTTCTCCCACGTCGTTATCTAGCAAGTCTTCCTCCTATTAGAAGCCTTAACGTATCTGCTCCTTCCCCTGCTTTTAACAGTGGAATTCCCATTGCACGCTTAGCGTTACTACCTTGCTTTTAATTTCACCGAACGTTGTTTTGACTGTTTTGTATGCTGAATCAGTCCTTACGACAATGTTTTCATTTTCGATTCATTCACATTTTTCATGCAACCATTTCGCCTTAGCTTCCCTGCACTTCCTGTTTATTTCGTTTCTAAGTGACTTGAATTTTTGTATTCCTGAATTTCTCTGAACATTTTTGTACATCTTTGTTTCATCTATCAATGAAGTATTACTTGTATTACCCATGGTTTCTTCGCAGTTACTTTCTTTGTACCTACGTTGCTCTCCGACTTCTGTGACTGCCCTTTTTTGAGATGTCCATTTCTCTTAACTCAACTGCCAAACGAGCAGCTGCTCATCGCAATATCATGGTCTCAGAGAACTTCAAGCTATCTTCTCATTCCTTAGTACTATCGTATCCCACTTCATCTCCACAAAACTGAAATCTGAGTTTCTATCTGGTCCTGGATGCGCCTAATAAATCTCTCTAGATTCAGTTCCAGGACCATCTCAACTGAACAGTGGGAAACTGGCAAAAACCACCCCACACGTCGTGTACTGATGCGAACAAAATCGTACCTTTCACATACCACAGCTGGAAACTCACAACAAACAAAAAAATTATGGTACTGTATCCTTACACTGCTACTGTATGCATATGCGACAAATGGTGCTTCATCGAAAACTTCTCCGTCTGCATACGACGTAATTCGGAGCCAAAAAGAAACAAAAGAAGAAATTTGCTTCATTTCAAAATGTCCTAAAAATGCGAGGTCACTTTGCACTCAACAACATTTCCGCCGCACATATAGTACAGTTATGTGCACACCTTATGGATGCTTCATAACACAAGGATACTCATCTTTAGAAATATCTGACAGCTGCTTCCTCATTTCTTTCTTCACTTCTTCAGTGCTGTCAAATTGGTGTCCTTTCATGAATCTTTTCATGCGTAGAAATAAGAAAAGGTCGCACGGAGCCGGGACAAGCGAGTAAGGTGCTTAGGACCGTTCTTAGCCAGAAGCTGTTTAACGGAGGTGGCTGTGTGTGAGGGTACGTGGTCGTGGTGGAAAAATCAGTCTGCCATAATCCACTGAACAGAGCCCCAAGATACCCCACTAATCTCTGACAGTCGATCAACTGTCTGTCAACAATCTGTGAGCACATGCTCTAGCATTTTTTCAATGTTTTCGTCGATTCGGGCAGTTGATGGACGACCAGAAAGACGTTTGTCATCATTCGACATGTCACCATTTTCAAACCGAACAAACCACTCGTACACTTTAGTGTTTCCCGTAGCGTCATATTGGTAAGCTGTCTTCAACATTAAAGCAGTTTCAGAAGCATTTTATCGAGTAGGAAGTAAAAATTTCACAGCTGCAAGTTGTTCAGTTAAACTTGCCATCATAAAAAAGAAAGGAGAACAAAACAGCGGTGGCAAACTATCACTGCAGATGAACAGAACAAACCAGGTCGAGAACAAAGGCGGCATTGCTCTGTCGATGAGTTGCGCCATACACGCCTAGCGTCACAAATGTTTACTGGGCAAGATCCACCCACGGCAGTGTTTTTCCGGATTATTTTTTTTTTGAGGGGGTGGGGGCTTTGGAGTACTCGTTCGTAACTAGGCCAATACTGTATTTTAGAATTAGAGAAACTTTACCTAAAAATGTTTGCTCAAAATTATCCCACTGCTAACCTATCTGACTGTACGGAGACTATTGGAATTGGAAATAATTTTGCTTTAAACATGTTTCAGTTGCCACCCTTATTCCTTTTAACTCGACGGGATTGGTTTGGTTTTATGTAACAATTCTGTTAACATCTCTACTACCTATGCAACAGTAGTATTAGAAAACAGGCTGCTAACATCAAATGAGACTAGCTTTGCACTAGGTGGCATGGGTACAATTTTTGTTTTTTTTCACTAATGCAAGTGAATTATGTACTCCAAATTTTCGTTGAAATTATTGTTTGTTTTAATCAGTGAATCTGACTCTTTTGTTAATTTATGACAAGGTGCTGAAACTGAAGGCACTATCGGTCTTGTTGGAACACTTTTATTCTGAAGATTAGGTAGCCCATACAACCTGTTTATTGTTAGATTCTAGTTTATGAGATATTTGGCTTCACTATCAGTGAATATGGATTTGCGGGTTTTAATAAGGTTCTTCATTTCCATAGAATAATTCATTGTGGGATCGTTAGGTAACTCAGGGAACTCTACAGGGTTGAGGAATGTAAACACTTTTTGAAAAGTTCAGTGATGCCTCATGGATAACTATCATGGCACTTTCTTTTAGAAACGACAATCTTCGTCTTGCACAAAGACTTTGGACGCTCTGTTTTCTCTGTGGCTCAGACTATACCATTTCTACCAACATCCTGGGCTGACGTTCCGAGGTTTCTGTTATCACGCTGAGAAGTGTTGTGTGTGTGTGTGTGTGTGTGTGAAATCTTATGGGACTTAAGTGCTAAGGTCATCAGTCCCGAAGCTTACACACTACTTAACCTAAATTATTGTAAGGACAAACACACACAGCAATGCCCGAGGGAGGACTCGAACCTCCGCCGGGATCAGCGGCACAGTCCATGACTGCAGCGCCGTAGACCGCTCGGCTAATACCGCGTGGCGCTGAGAAACGTGCCAGCTGCATGTCGCAAGTTAGAGATGTTCTCTTTGTCTTATGTGCCATCCCAAATCGCACTATGTACACCGTGTTTACGAAAGTTGTTAATTTATTTTTTAAACAGTTAATTTGAATATCTGAAAGAATTTTATTTACCGAAGCATCTTACATTGTCATAGGTGCCAGTGCTTCACCTAGAGACGTATATAAGATAATAATGAGAGATAATGTCTTATATATATCTGCAAACAAAGTGAATGATAACTTCTCGAAGTGGAACACTGCTTTGCTTTAGGTCTGAGGACCTCCACATAAGACATTGTCTGCTTACAGATAGTACGTAATTGCGTGCTTTTTACATCCAGTTCGCAATCAACGAACATGAAATCGGGGCTTCCTAACGCTTGTGACCTCTTAATGCACTGTAGAACGCGGCTTGAACTGTACGTCTCTACCCAAGTTGCCTTATAGCTTTCATACTTTTTTTTAGCAATCCTTAATGCTTTGGTCATTACAATAGACGTTTTTGTAGCAGGTGTGGTTACCATCCCTCTTAAGTTTTTATGACGCTCCAATAATACGCACTTCATAGTCCGCTGTCAATACTTGTTTGTTGATAGGCACTTAAGGATCATTGAAAGATGACATACTTTCTGCCGTGATGCTGCCATTTTGCTGTCATGTATTTTTTTGTTTGTTTGTCACACAATCGTTACGTAGTATTCGCAAGTGAACTGTCCTCAAAGAGGTGAATCCTTCTGTGATTCCGAACCAAGCTACCTAGTAACTTTTTAACAAATAAAATGCTCCGTTTTCCGGCATGCAGTTACAGCTTTGTTAGGTAGTTCGTTTCGGGCGCGAAGTCCTGGACATAAGTCTCGTCATCTGCAACAGTTTTGCATACAATATCAGTTGGAGCAATTTTAAATTTACTAAAACTTTGCCGAGGAATTAGTTTTGTCATTTTATGGTTCGCACTGTTCCGCAACTACGGAATACTCGTAACACAATACTTTCTCGTAGTTAATAACCCATGTAAAATTTGATGCACTCTTTCTTCCCCCATCTACACAGTGCCAAATATTTCTCATAGTAGTAAGTACCAATCGTCCTGTGCATTGTCACTCAATTTATTGAGTTTCTCATCTACGGTAGCACTCCCTCGACGTATTTCGCGTGGGTGAGTTAGAAAAATTTAGTTCGTTTGATTGTAGCCCTCAGTGTCTTAGGTTAATTGATAGTCTCCTTATAAAACTTCATCAACTTCGGATTAATTTTCTTTGGTAGTAAGTTGTTACAAACAACGCTTTATTGCTCACCATTTCAGTTTCTTCCCATTGTCCGAATCACCTTACACAATTTTTTCCAAATACCTATAATCAGCTGATTGTGCAGACCAAGTTGATTATACTACTACGTAATTTGTATGAAGGGGCTCCGGAAAGGCTCGAAATCATGAAAAGTTCAATTTTTACTTTTTTGCGTTTTCTGAATCTGCAGACTTTTACCTTTCAATAGATATATAATTTATTCAATTCCGAAGACTACAACTATTTTTAAATTTTTTTTAAATGTGTTCTACATGGGCGTGACCCACTGTGGCGCTGTTAAACTGCTGTCAAATGGTGTTATTATTAACGTCCGTGTTCATCAGGTACATTTTAGTGATGTGAGATAAAGTATGTGTTGTGGCTAACCTGTGATGGTTTAATATATATCGCTGGTGTGATTGCCGATTGTTTCATGTTTATTTACTCTGTCGTTATCTCGAAAATATTCGTAATTAATTCTGTTTCTTGAGTCTCTGTTTTGTTGAAGTATAATAATGAGTAAAAGTAAAGTTATCAGAAATCCTCTGAAGGCTTTTAAGAAAAGGAGAAATGTTGGAAAGCCAAAGGTATGTGTTATTACTGTAAACAATAAAGACGATAACCAAGTGAGTGAACCTAACCTCTCAAGTACACCTGCCCATAGCAGTCAAAGTGGGAGAGAAAATACTTCAGAGAAGAAGCTTGGTTCAATGAGTGAAAACTATGAATGTTGTATGGGCGAATCGGATGTGAATGAAATATTTGATATGTCGGTTCTCAAAGGAATTTTTTCAAACTGTGTAAGATGTATTCATTGTAGTGAAGTTGGTCTGGAACTCTCCATAATAAAGCACGTAGCACTTGCTAGTGAAATACAACTGAAATGTGATAAATGTTCATACATGACCACCTTTTGGAACAGTGTTGCAGTAACTGCAACTGAAGAAAATGGTAGCAAAATCTACGAACACAACAACGAGCGATGCTTGCTTTAGACAAGGAACGCCTTCGGGCTGCAGACAGGGCTGTAAAGAGTCTAGAAATACAAGCAAGAGTAAACAGGAGGAGGAACAAGAGGAAGCTGGAGGAGGAGTTTGCAGAGGATGAAGATAATCCATCCTATGGACCTGGAATGCACTAAAAAGTTAATCCAATCTTTGTCGCTCGATTCCCAAAACTTTTATTTTCTCATACTAATTACATGTTTTCTAAGGATCTTCCAAACATATTTGTTTCAAACTTTCAGTAAATGTTACACAGTACCTTCTGCATAATTTAACACAGCCTTTTTCCAAAAAACTGTATATTTTTGAATATATAAATAAAAAATTGCAAAAAAATGTTGTGAATTTTCATTACAATTGAAAAAAAATCATCTTTAATGACTAAACTAAAATTTTGTAAAATCCCTGTGTTAAGTTGTAGTCCATATTCCAATAAATAATCTGTAAAAAGTTCAACTTCCTACCTCAAATATTTTGCAAGGAAAGATGTAATTTATAAGCGTTATTTTAACATTGCAAGTGTAGGGTGTTCCGGAGTCCCTTAACCTGGTGAAAATATAATTCGCTTTATACAAAACTATCTCTGTGGTCGGTCAATAAGCTATCTTCTTCCTCTCATTGTTTATTGTGGTACTCCTTTTTGGTTATCCGCTCTCTCAGTGCACAGGACAGTTCCTTCCTTGTGTCTTATGTCCCACTGTGGTTGTGGCAAAAGCTGAAACACGAAGTCGTATCAAGAAATATGGCTACCTCCAGTATGTAGAGTGTGTAAGTGCTATTAAACTTTAACTTACTCTGTACATTGGCAGACAGCATTTTTCAGGGCAGACTTCCTTATTCTCAAATACGTTATATTCGCCGTTAAAACGCTTAGTCGTATTTGAATTCGAAGATTAAAACAATCACATCGAGTTACTAGTACTGCACCAAGCCATTAAACTGATTTTCTTTCATTGTTTTATTTGTGTTAGCTAAGGAAATTGTCATAATAATTGAAGACCTAAATAATTATATTATCGTGATTACCTCTTCAAAAAAGCATAAAAAAGTCGATAGACGCCTTCCTGAGAGGCAATCTCCTCTACTTCCAATTGAAAGTGTAGAGCAGATGAGGCTTGAATTCAAGGAAATAGCATCGATACCAATTGAGAGATTTACACCAAATAAATAAACAAACGACGGAGCTGATACCCCTTTGTACACAAAACGGGGCAAAACACTGTTGCAGAAACAAAGAAAAAATTTAGTAAATTGAAGCGAATTCAAAATCTCCAAACTTGACGATATTTTACACACGCTCGAAATTTAGCGCGTGATACTTATAATGGTTTTCCCAACTTTCTCTCGAAGCCTGGAAGAAAATCCAAAGAGACTCTCGTCATACGTAAAGTAAGCTAGCAGCAAGATAAAATCAATGCCATCTCCGAGCTGTAGCGTGGTTATACTGTCGATGACAGTGCTGCCAAAGCCGAGTTGCTAAATACAGTCTTCCGGAATTCCTTCACCAAAGAAGACGAAGTAAATATTCCAGAATTCGAATCAAGAACAGCTGACTGTGGGGTCACCGCCAGACACCACACTTGCTAGGTGGTAGCCTTTAAATCGGCCGCGGTCCGTTAGTATACGTCGGACCCGCGTGTCGCCACTATCAGTGATTGCAGACCGAGCGCCGCCACACGGCAGGTCTAGAGAGACTTCCTAGCACTCGCCCAGTTGTACAGCCGACTTTGCTAGCGATGGTTCACTGACAAAATACGCTCTCATTTGCCGAGACGATAGTTAGCATAGCCTTCAGCTACGTCATTTGCTACGATCTAGCAAGGCGCCATTACCAGTTACTATTGATGCTGTAAAACATGTACCGTCAAGAGCGATGTTCACCAATTATGGATTAAAGTTAAGTATTCCAACAGCTACGTACGTGTTTTGCTAGTCTCATTTCCTTGACCGGTTCCAGACCTCACGCCAGCCTGCGTGAGCTAAAACGCGTGCCTTTCGGCTTCCTCTCATAGTGGGTTGGCTGTCTTGCCAATCCACAACACTGACCGCTGAATAACTTAGAAGTAGGCATCTTCAGAGTAGTGAAGCAACCTAATTCACTTAATAGAAGTACGTCTTCTGGTCCAAACCGTATATCAGTTAGGTTCCTCTTAGAGTAAGTGATGCAGTAGCTCCATACTTAAAAAACATATAAAAACGCTTATTCGACGAAAGACCCGTACCCAAACACTGGAAAGTTGCAAAGGTCGCACCAACAATCAAGAAAGCTAGTAGGAGTAATCCAATACATTACAGGCCCATATCATTAACGTTAATATGAAGCAGGATTCTAGAAGATGTATTGTTTTCGAAAATTATGCATTAACTCGATGACAACGGTCTATTAACACACAGTCAACAGGAATTTAGAAAACCTCATTCTTGTCTGACATAACTAGCTCTTTATTCACACTAAGTGTTGATTGCTATTGAGAAGAGATTTCAGATTCATTCCGTATTTCCATATTTCCAGAAGGCTTTTGACAATGTGCTACAGAAGCGGCTTGTAGTGAAATTGCGTGCTTGTGGAATATTGTCTCAGTTATGCGACTGGATTCGTTACTTCCTGTCAGAGGGACCATAGTTCATAGTAACTGACGGAGCGACAGAAGTGTTTTCTGGGTTCCCCAGGGTAGTGTTTTAGGGCCTCTGCTGTTCCTTATCTATATAAACGATGTAGGAGACAATTTGAGCAGCCCTCTTAGGTTCTTTGCAGGTGATACGGTAGTCTATTGCCTAGTAAAGTTGTCAGGAGATCTAAGCAAATTGCAAAATGATTTAGGGAAGATATGTGTATGATGTGAAAATTGGAAATTGACCCTAAATAATAAAAACTGTGAGGTCATTCACATGAGTGTTAAAAGGAATCAGTTAAACTTCGGTTACACGATAAATCAGTCTAATCTAAAGGCCGTAAATTCATCTAATTATTTAGAAATTAAAATTACGAACAACTTAAATTGGAAAGAACGCAAAGAATATGTTGTGGGGAAGGCAAACCAAAAATTGCGTTTCATTCGCAAAACACATAGAAAACGTAACAGATCTGCTGTAGAGACGCTTGTCCGTCCTATTTTCGAGTACTGCTGCGCGGTCTGGGAATTCTACCAGGTAGGATTAATGGAGTTCATCGAGAAAGTTCAGAGAAGAGCAGCACATTTTGTATTGTCGCGAAATAGGGGAGAGAGTGGCACTGACTTGATTCAAGATTTGAGGTGGACGTGGTAAAAACAAAGGCGTTTTTCCTTCCGGCGGAACCTTCTCGCGAAATCTCAGTCACCAGCTTTATCCTCCGAATTCGAGAATATTTTGTTGACGGCTGCCTAGAGAAAAACGATTATCAGAATAAAATGAGGGAATCCAGAGCTCACACTGAAAGACAAAAGTTTGTTTTGTCTGTTCGCGGTGCGAGATTAGAATAATAATGAATTATTTTGAAAGTGGTTCGATGAAACCTCTGCCAGGCACTTATGTGTGATTTGCAGAGTGTCCAAGTAGATGTAGATGATAATGTATACTATTTGGAATCATGCCTAAATTCTGTGCTGCTGCGCTCTCAATCTCCCTACTATATGCATACAGGAAAACAAGTAGGCCGTTGGAAGCCACGTAAGTTACATTAACGATAATTTCAATGATTTTTGCGTTTCTTTTCGTCTCAGTTTTCTTAATATCATAACATTCAACAATATCTGGTTGCCTGCCTGTGTAATAAATCTGCGTACACACTTCCTACAGTACCAATGTTTTGAAAGAAACTTCCCTAAAAAGAAGGGTTTTAATAGCATGAATACAACGAAAAGCCGCACAAAGGATATTTATAAATGGTACTTGCTATTTTGTAACTAACAGCAGCATAAAAACATAGAACCGCAGCGCAAAACGCGTTCGTAAATCAATCAGCAACCGCAGACACCAAGAATGCAGCTCAGTCCACACACCCACAAAAGAGATGTATAAATTAAATCGTAATTTCGTATATTAATAATACTTTATTATGAAAATCAACGATTAATTAATTTTTGTGTTATTATAAGAATATATTTTATATAAAACCTGAACTTACACTTTTTCATATTAACTCATACTGATCCATATTAACGTTTATTAAGTAAAGTACAATTTATTTCTTTATTCCCAGCATACTGTAAGCTAATAACATCCAACTCACGATGTATTTCACACTATAGCTGAAAAACTAATAACAGAACTGACTGGTAGTGGGATTGGAATGAAATATATAAAGAAATCACTTTATCACGTAAGGTACTAAGTGATCAGTTTATTGGTAAATATTTCAAAGATACACAGCAGAAAAAGACAATTTTGCAGTACTTCGATTGCCTGGTTTCAACAACGGTGCTTGTTAACTGTATATTTGTATTCTCGAAAGCTACAAATATGACCCACACTATAGTGGGTTCGAATTTTACATCATGTGCAGGGTGAATTATTTGATTGGTTGCTGTACAGTGGCCTATGAAATTCTCGTACTAGATTCCGTCTAATAACCACGTAGAGGCTGCTAAATAGGCCATGTTCTGTAAGAAAATTGCAAGGCCTTGTTCAATATTTATGGAGCCTAATCAGGTGACGGAGTAAGCTCAAGAATAGAAATACCTATCAACAAGCTTCCTGATTAATTACAGCTAATCCTGGATGATAAATGCTGAAGTAACCAAATACAACAAGTCGCCAGTTAAATGTGTGTCAGAAAATAAAAAAAAATCTAACGAATATTCAATTAGTTGCCGTACTTCACACTGACGGCAAGATACCATTGGATTCGTTACGAAATCTGATGAAGAGTAAATTCTTGGTTGAAGATACACAATGTAAAGTAAGAATGTTTTAGATTGAAAACTGGGAGATAGACTTCGGGTGGATTAAAGATGATCTACATCTGCACCATACACCGCAAGCGTATTTCGGGAACTCATGAGTGACCGCCATGCCTTACCCTGTTCCATTCGCGAATGGCACGTGGGGGAAATGATCGTCGGTAAGCCTCTGCGTTATCTGTAATTTCTCTAATGTTCTCATCGTTGACATTTCGCGAGATGTAGGTGGGAGGTAGTAGTGTGTTACCCGATACTTCCCAGAAAGAGCTGTCTCTAAATTTCAGTAACAAACCTCTCCGTGATGCACGATGCTTCTCTTATAACGTCTCTTCTTGGCGTTCGTTGAGCATCTTTGTAGCTTTCTCGCACCGCCTAATCGATCATGCGTCTAAACGCGGTCCTTTGAATGTTGTCTGTCTCCTATACTAGTCCTACATGTTAAGGATTCCATATTAATAAACAATGCTCAAGAATAGGTCGAACAAGTTCATTGTAAACCACTTCCTTCCTGGATGAGTTGATGCTTCCTATGAATCTCAGGCTGGCTTCTGCTTTTCCTATTGTGTTTTTTGTGTGGCCGTGGCCATTCCACTCATGGTCCCTCAGGATGGTAGCTCCTGAGTATTTCAAGATAGATAGTTTCGAGAATAGTATAGTTGTAATTTACACAGGTTCCAAGCTATAGATGAGCGACCACACCGGGAAAGAAGAAGTGAGTTAAATCAAAACAACTACAAGAGCAACAAAGAAAAAAATCAAAAACAAGATTTACAAACAAACGAAAGACTGAGTGTCAATAAACGGGTAAATGAACCCTACGAGCCGTCAACTTTAACGATGAGTTATCATTGTCACCGAAATTTACAGCCATGTGATGAAGCCAGGGAAAACTGAGAGCGATTCAAGTTAACTGAAGGGCCACTGTCCACATCTAACGGATGGGACGTAACTATTGAACACCTGCCTCCTGCCTGCTGTAATCTGACGAAAGAAAGAAACCCATTCAGAAAATAAAAAACTGAACGAGGAGAATGATGGCCCATTAATCAATCATAGAGCAAATATATTTTATAAATGCAGAAAGGTTGTAATTCAATGAGATTCTCAGTTGTATGACAACCATTTCAGCTATAAATCTACATATACTTTGAAAAACCTGGCTGTATGTAAGATGTATAACTAATTAGTAATAATGTGCCATACAGTCATTGACACAGTTACTATATTGTTTCACAAAAGAACAGTGCATAGCATAATATCCGTTTAAAATTATATATATATATATATATATATATATATATATATATATATATATATATACATTAACACGGTAGTAAAGTAACTTGGAAAGTAATAATATACTATAATTTGTTACTTATAATGTAAGGCACCTCTTTTAACCGCTTGGGTTGTGTAATCATTTGTCAAGTGAAAATTCTACTGAAAAAAAAAACGCAAAATTATAGTGACGTGGAGGATGTTAAACATTATTGAGACTTAAAATATGTTTCAACGTAACATGACTTCTAATGTTGTAGGTGTTGCCCGAGTCCTCACGATTGACTCACATTCGCACTTAGCGGTACCTATTCGAAGGCCCTATCCGTGTCCTTCATCCTCGCTGCTTTGAGATTCCCGCAGGGGGTCAGACGGAACTGTGCCTGGTGGGCAGGGGATCCTAGGTTTAAGTCCTGGTCCGAAACACATTTCCGCCTTCATCATTGCGGATGCCCAGTTACGTCAGCCCCCCTGTGTGAATCTCAAATGCATTCACCTTGTCCATACTGGAGCCTGTCACGTCCTGAATCCTGCAACCACTATAGAAGACAGGCTGGACCCCAACCCGGCAAGGGTGTGTACCTATTCATGGAACATAACACAAGAGCCAACAGACTACAGAGGTTACGCTCTCCCTCCACTGCAGTAACCTCTTAAAATAAAGTTCCCCCTCCTTCTTCGTTCAGTGACCAATGAAATGAACTATCTTTTTTATAATTATGACCTAATGACATGGGTAGTGAAAGTGATAACAAAATATAAGGGACACTGAATAGCTAGAACGCACATATAGACCCAGAATAAGGCCGCTGCAACCGTGGCCGAAACGTTGGTTTTCTCCAGCAGTAATTTTATAAAATATGACGCAGTATCACACGTAGAAAACTTTTATGTCGAATGGCATATCTGTTCGTCTGTACACATCTCCACAACTGTCAATCGCCCTCATCCTCTATGGATTGTCGTACACATTAGTTGCCTCGACGCTGGTTTCGGATAGCGTCATTTTACAATGCACGGTATAGGTTACCAACGGTGGTACGAGTACGGTTTACAACCTTAACCGGTTTGGAAATGATTCCACCCGTCGCCCAAAAGCCAATGACAAATTGCTCAGTTTCTGCATGAGGAGAACGTCAGCACTGTTTCCCGTATCCCTCTTGACACTGTGAGTGGCTATTGTACGTTGAAGTTGAACATAGGCGTTGGTCACATTAAGATGAATGGATCATATACGTATTTAGATTGTTAAATTACCATATGCTATGCTGTCTCCAACACTTTTCTTTCTGGTAATTAATTCTTTCTAATTGCGAATCCTTAATTTGTGGGTGAAAATGTGAAAGAAAAACTAAATTTTTTAATTTTTGCTAGAAGTTGTGCAATGTCGAACAGCACGGCTACTTATCCCGGCGACAAAGATATGGCATTGGCGCCGCCAGAGAGTGGTTGCGGTGGACTCCTGAGGGCCGCGAGTGCCACCGTGGCGTGGCTGGAGTACCGAGCGCCCGGAGAGTGGAAGGAGTGACAAGGAAGTTTTATTTGGAGTTATTATGTCTGCTCCCTTCCCGCATGCCAGCTCCGTGACACATTCAGTCAAGAAGCTGGCGTGCGGAAAGGGACCACACATAATGATGGTGTGCACGGACTGGTCAGTCCGCAGCTCGTGGTCGTGCGGTAGCGTTCTCGCTTCCCATGCCCGGGTTTCCGGGTTCGATTCCCGGCGGGGTCAGGGATTTTCTCTGCCTCGTGATGACTGGGTGTTGTGTGATATCCTTAGGTTAGTTAGGTTTAAGTAGTTCTAAGTTCTAAGGGACTGATGACCGTAGCTGTTAAGTACGATAGTCCTCAGAGCCATTTTCGGACTTGTCACCGTATGGACAAAAACCTGTTGGAGCGGTTGCTGGCTTTCCCGGTTGGATGCTGTCCTACATTCTACGTGAGGGAACAGCTTCTCCATATCGTAAGGACAAAGCTTGAGTCTTTTTACAGTTAATGTTGGCATCCTGGTGACCTTGTGTTTGAGACGGTCACAGATTTGTTTGTAAATGTCACAGGGTGTGGTCACTTCTTCAACGGAGCTTGCGAGTACCGAGTAGCGACATCTCTGTTTTTAACACACGTGGGTCGTGCGGCAGTGTGTGTAATGTGAGAAGGCAGGCCTGATTAGACAGTGAGTCGTGGCGGCTCCAATTCATTTTATCTTTGTCTTCCCGATGTCTTCTTTCACTGGCCCTCTGACAAGGGCAGTTTTCGTAGTTGATCGCTGGTTCAGAGAGTTTGAAACAGGCCGACAGTGGGTCGAGAGGAGAGAACGAGCAGGAGGGACGCAGCAGAAGAGTATCACTCGTGGATATTCGGGCGAAATGGTTCTTTCGGCCATTGATTCTGTTTGTGCCGAGATCGGTTAGTCACTCCTTTGGATAGTGGAGATCATACTGCTGTATCGGCGGTGTCCTACTACTGCCTCCAGAGGATTTGCACTCCCCTTTTTATCCATGCTGTGCGGACCTGGAAGCTTGCAGTTTTGCCCTCATTGTTTCTTCGTCTGTAAGTACCACCAATGGAAACCTCGGCGGTCAGTATTGCTCGCGCTCTGATATTTGTGCTTTGCTGTTGGCTCCTTATCGATCACTGGCACATTTAGTGTCTGTCCTTATGCTGGCGATATCTTTACTTACTTTGGATTACCGAGGCCATAAACCGTGTAGGAATTTCAAATTCAGTGGTTTACTAGGGAGACTAAACATTCGACTTATCTGTATGATATTTTGGTGCTTAAGCTTAAGTTTTCATGAAGTTCTTTACTTAGTTTTATTAACTGGGTCATGAGCCATGTGGCATAATCTCTGTTCACTGAAATTGAAATTTTTTCATGTTTTGTAAGGTTTGTAATTTTACCTTTTAGTTATTTTAAGGGTAATTCCCTATATCAATACGCGTGTTTTGAAAGTATGTTCTAGATGGTTGTAAAGGTTGAAGACTGATTCAAGAAAGCAATATTTGTAATGCCTAGTCACTAGGTACTTCCTTGGAGGAGTATGCTTAATCGTTTATTTGTTCCATCTGTTTATTCAAGTAAGCACCTTGAGGTGAAATTTAGTGTGAAGTTTACACTTGTTTAGGGAGAATCCCATAACAGTGATTTAAGATTTGTTTTTTGGGAGTAATGTTTGCGACCTTATTTTATCATGGATTTTTGGACAAATAGCCGTGATCTCTTAAGAAGGTGGCGACTGTTGTTCAATTAATTTGTATTTCTGTAGCCTATATCTCAGCTATGTGTTGTTTGTTAGCAGTGGCCCTTTACTTGCGAAACGCAAGCCCGACATTTCAGCGTGGGCCTGTTGTGTTGTGCCCCCTGCCGGCCGGTGTGGCCGAGCGGCTCTAGGCGCTACAGTCTGGAGCCGCGCGACCGCTACGGTCACAGGTTCGAATCCTGCTTCGGGCATGGATGTGTGTGATGTCCTTAGGTTAGTTAGGTTTAAGTAGTTCTAAGTTCTAGGGGACTTATGACCTCAGCAGTTGAGTCCCATAGTGCTCAGAGCCATTTTGTTGTGCCCCTGCGCGTACCTTCCAGCTGTTTTTTGAAGCTTATCCGCTATTGCCATAGTGGAACTGTTCACTTGGCGGGTTGCCTTCTTGAATGTAAATTTCGCCTTTCTCTTCTTAAGGCTCTGATGTACTTGCTTTAATATTTTGTCTAAAGGCTTATATGTTAGCTATGTAATTAAATTTGATTTAGTTCCTTTGGCTTTTCAAACATTTCCGTATATAGATGATCTGCCGAGAAAAATTTAATTTCCATTCTGAGTGCCACATACTCAGATTTCTATTCTCACCATTGTTTGCTTGAGCTTAATTTGTCTTTATATCCATTCTACGGATGCAAGGAAATTTGTCAGGTATATCATGTTTTGGTATTTATACTAAATTTCCAGTTCTTAGCTTAATAACTGTGACTATTTAACAAAATCGTGCAGGAGTTATATTTACTCACTTATTGTTTAAGAGTGATTTATTATGATTTTTTTTTATTTGAGCTGGCACTGAATCCTTAAGGCTTATTTCCATTTAACAATCTCATATGTTCAGAGATATTTGGTGACTATCATATTTTATTTTATGCTGTCATGTGCATCGTAAATAAATGTGATCATTCAAAGTACAAATGATAAATGAATTGTAGAGCCACCCTTCCAAGAGTTTATAGAAGATTATAAGAAGGTTTATTGTTTTGTGCGACTACTGTCCATACGTCGTCAGTGATTTTAAAAAGAGATGGTACTGTATTGCTTTCCCAAAAGTTTGGTTTTTCTCGCTATGGCAGTGAATCGTATATTGTTAGTAGTCTTGTGAACTGATTCTGTACGAATTTCTTGAATGTAAATGAGCTATTCAATCATTTACGCTGTGATTTGTTTTGTATTGTCTTGTATTCTTGTATGAATGAATCGGCATGTATGTAACTCGAAAACTATTTATTTAGACATAAGCGTGAATTAGCTGCCGGAAATGTTCGTAAACTGTGTCTTAGTTGTAAAGGCTCATACTTATAATAGATTAAGATCCAGTTGGAGGATACATCTGTAATTATAGATAAGTTTTACACTATCTGTCTTAGAAACTTTCCGTCTATCTTTTCTAATCAACACAGAGTACCCATTGTTTTACACTCTTAAACTGTTACCCAGTCACCGTTGTAGGCCCAAATTGGAGTCGTTCTCTATTTTCCGCCTTATTCTGTTTTTGCTAAGAAGATTTTGTGTTTGAATATTGTAACCTCAATATTCTAGCCGTAGGTAAATCTTTTGTGCTAGAGAAAATTAAATTGTTTTATTGCATATGTCTTCTGTTGTCTTACTTTAAATTTTTGGTAAATAAATTAATGTTAAATTGCTACTCACGCCTGCACAAGCCCCTTCCAAACACCATTCCACTTAAATCCCACGCTAAAAAGACGTCGTAACTTAGTTGTTTATTCATTTCATTAGATAAGCCACGGTGATAAGTAATCCAGAGCACAGCCAGTGTATATATCTCTGGTATTAAGGTTGTCAATTTTCAAATATTAACATAGTTTGTGGTATGACATGCGTGTATGTCTGAAGAAAATTTGCGTAGAACTGTACAAACACTTTGAATCACAGATCCTGCACAAACTGTATTTAATATCAAAGCGAAGGTAAACCGATGAGCAAAATAATGTCTCGCCCTGAGTGAGAATCGTGTAATGTGCGGCCAGTATGGCTCGAGACAATGAGAGATACAGAAATTTGGATTGAGCCCGGAGGCATTCTAGGTTTAGTCGAAGGTAAATGGAACCACTAGCAATAAAAGGGGAATCGGAAATTATAGTCGTACTCACAATCTGCAAATATCTTCCTTGGATTGAATTAAAGACACGTAATGTTTAAACGAAAAAATGTCGTGATGATCTCTCCATTGGTGAAGGAGTCCTGCCTAGTTCACCGTTCCGACCTTCGGAAGGGAAGTGCCACGGAGAAGGTGACCATGAAAAACACAAGGAGTAACCAACGAACAAATACCATTCGATAAGTCGGAGCTTGAAATGCCTGAAGCTTGACCGTTGTAGGTTGGTTCAAATGGCTCTGAGCACTATCGGACTCAACTGCTGAGGTCATTAGTCCCCTAGAACTTAGAACTAGTTAAACCTAACTAACCTAAGGACACCACAAACATCCATGCCCGAGGCAGAATTCGAACCTGCGACCGTAGCGGTCTTGCGGTTCCAGACTGCAGCGCCTTTAACCGCACGGCCACTTCGGCCGGCACCGTTGTAGGAAAGGTAGAAAATGTGAAGAGGGAAATGCAAAGACTCATTCTAGATACAGTAAGTGTCAGTGAAGTGAAATGGAAAGAAGATAAGGATTTCTGGTCAGGTGAATATAGGATGAATGGAGAAAATACTATACGCCATAATGGTAGTAGGATTCGATATTAGTAGGAAAATGGGGCAGGCAGTAGGCTACTGTGAACAGTTTAGTGGTGAGGTCGTTCTTATCAGATTCGGCAACAAAGCAACACTGACAATGACACTTCAGGGATCTTTCCGACATGGCAGGCAAAAAGATAGACATAGAGAGAAAGTATATGAGGTTACTGAACGCAAGGTTAGTATGTATAAAGAGTACATAAGGAGAGATGAAATGTTGTTATCACGTGGTATTGGAAAGCGGTAGTCGGAATAGGAGTAGAAGAAAGGGCTCTCAGAGAATAAGGCCCTTGCGGTAGTAATGAGAGAGAAGAAAGACTGAGTTCGCAATAGATTTGTGACGGTATCGGCAAATACTATGCTTAAATATCACAAGAGGAGGAGGTGTATTTATAAAAGATCCGCAGTGACGGGAAGATTCCAGCTGTACCGCACCATGTTCAGACAGATATTTCGGTGTCAAATACTACAAGGCGTAACGCGGAGCAGATATGGATTCAGATCACAATTAAGTAACGACGAAAAGCAGACTGAAATATAATAGAACGATCCGAAAAAATAAAACAAAGATTGAAGTCTGAGATTAAAATTCAGGACGAAAGATGTCGGTAATAAGAATGACTGATGACATTGTTACCCTCACTAAAACTAACAAAGAAATACAGCATCCGTTGATTGGAATGGTGTAATGAGTACAGAATGTGGCTTGAGAATATTCCGGAAAAAGACAAAAGTAATGCGAAGGAGCAGAAATGAGATAAGCAAGAAGCTCTGCGTCAGTATTGGTGACCATGAAGTAGACGGAGTTATGAAATTCTGCTACCCTGTAAGCAAAATAACTCATGAGGGATGAAGCCATGAAAAGTAGATTAGCACAGGAAAAGCGGGAAGCCCTGGCCAAGAGAAGTCTATTGGTATCGAGTTGTAGTATCACGTCGAGAGAGTTTGATATTTCATTGTATTCTCTGTCTTATGGCGCGTGTGCGAAAGTGGCGAGTGTGTCAACGTGGTGGATATATTTTTTTATTTGGGTACGAAAGAACATGGGTTTTAATTTGAGGATGAAATTTCTGAGAACGTACGTTTACAGCACAGCATTGTATGGTTGTGAATAATGGACTGTAGGAAAAAGAAAGGAATCTGGGAACTTGGGATGTGGTGCTACAGAAGAATGTTGAATACTAGGTGGGCTGACAAGATAAGGAATAAGGTGATTCCCGCTGTATCGGTTACCAAATGTAAAATACTGATAACAATAAAGATCAGACTAATAGGAAATGTGCTGTGGATCCAAAATGAATGATCCAAAGAAGAGCGGCGAATTTCGTGACAGGGTTATTTGGTAATCGCGATAGCGTTACGGAGACGTTTAGCAAACTCAAGTGGCAGACTGTGCAAGAGAGGTGCTCTCTATCGCGGTGTAGCTTGCTGTCCAGGTTTCGAGAGGGTGCGTTTCTGGATGAGGTATCGAATATATTGCTTCCCCCTACATATAGCTCCAGAGGAGATCATGAATGTAAGATTAGATAGATTCGAGCGCGCACAGAGCCTTTCCGGCAGTCGTTCTTCCCGCGAACCATACACGACTGGAACAGGAAAGAGGTAATAACAGTAGCACGTAAAGTGCCCTCGGCCACACACCGTTGGGTGGCTTGCGGAGTATAAATGTAGATGTAGATGTAGAATCAAGGAATAAGCTCTATTATACTAGTGGGAGCTGCGGAGGGCCGAAAGTGTAGGGTAAGACAGAGATAGGAAAACGTAGAACAAATAATTGAAGACCTGGGGTATAAGTGGTATTCTGAGGAATCCGTGACGGGTCGCATCAAACTAGTCGGAAGGTTGACTATTACAATAAATCACATCTATGAAGGAATGAAGGCAGCCATAGGAATCACACAGGCCTTCCAAAATATCACTGCTGGAACTTCCTTGCCGGGAGAACTTAGCATAAAGTGATCTAAAAAGGAACTAATTAAAAAATAAATTATATAACTTAATGAATGGTTAACAAGGTACGCAGAGTATCACTATTAGAACGTGTTATTTTCACCTAGTAGTCGAAGTCTAATGCGCGTGCCAAAGCGTGTCGCTTGAGCTAAAATACGGAAATGACAGATGTTAATTACTTGGAGTGGCAGGAATATACAAACAAAAGCGCTGACTTAATGAACAGATTGCACTCGCATACTTTAATTAAAAATGATCCATTTATTTCCAGTTGAATACTTCGGCAGTGACGGATGCGACATAAAAAAGGGTGGCTCGTCCCCGAGTTCTACAGACTGTTTTCGCTGTCACTCACAGCTGATGAAATTTTGCATGTAAACCCAACGCTGTCGAGACTGCCGCCGTGGAGCCACGTGGACGGCTATCGGAAAACGGCCTCCGGATTTAAAGCCGACCCACGGATGTGGCGTGGGCGGTCCATCCATCTGTCGGGCAGAGAGACGGGGGGCCGCGTGGCGCAGAGAGGCCCCGTGGCGGGCGGAACTAACGAGCTGACGAGGACAGCGGTGGCGGGGCATGGACGTCGCCGGCCGGCCCAGCAAGCGGGCCGGATTGCGATCGCACAGTTTTCAGTCACAAGTTCGCAGTCTCGACATTTAGACAAAAGGTGACATCAAAGTTTTGAAATTTAGTAAAGGAGTAATTTTCTAAAACATATACTGGCAGAGCAAGCACATCAAACCTGTTCAGAACGTACACTGAGTTAATTATTTTTCTTTTTTTCCTAAATTTCACTGTCGGGGAAAGATCAGAACACCGAAGACTAAAATTTCGGAAATAAATTTGTCTAGCTAACATGCGAATAGGACATATGTGATTAACAATGCAAGATCACAAGTCAACGCAAACGCCAGATTGCAATTGTGAAATGCGGGGGGGGGGGGGGGGGGGGCATTAAGAATCGGTGTAGCCGCCAGACTTTTGAATGCAAGTATACAAACGTCCATGCATTGTACACATGCCGGAAATAAATTTGAGGAACAGAGTTCCACGCTTGTGGCAATTGGTCGTTCAATGACACAGGGGTTGTAGTCCTCAATTGGAGATATATTTGGTGATCGTGCGTGACAAGGCATCATTTCCACAGTCTCTGGAAAGGGTAGGGTTACAACAGCGACATGTGGGCGAGCGTTATCCTGTTGGAAAACATTCCTTGGTATGCTGTTCATGAATGGCAGTACAACAGTTCGAATTACCAAATTTAGGCGCAAATTTGCAGCCAAAAATGGTTCAAATGGCTTTGAGCACTATGGGACTTAACAGCTGTGGTCATCAGTCCCCTAGAACTTAGAACTACTTAAACCTAACTAACGTAAGGACATCACACACATCCATGCCCGAGGCAGGATTCGAACCTGCGACCGTACCAGTCGCACAAATTTGCAGTCGGAGGTCACGGAAAATCATGAGAGTTCTCCTGCTGTTATAAGGAACTGGACTCAAGAACATAACTCGACGTGTAGGTCCAGTGTGTGTAGCATGCGGACAGGTTAGTTTCCAGCCTCAAATGGCCTCCTTTTAATCAATACGCGGCAATCGCTGGCACCGAGTCACTACCAGCTTTCATCAGAAACCGCAGCAGACCACCTCCCTGCCGTCCCATTAGCTCTTGCTTAACACCACTGAAGTCGCCAATGCCGGTGTTTTGGGGGGAGTAGAAGGCACGCTACAGAGCGTCTGGCTCGGCGCTGTCTTTTAAGTAAGTGATTTGTAACAGTTTCTTGTGTCACTGTGGTGCGGACTGTTATTCAGATTGCTGCTGCAGATTCAGTACGGCGCGCTAAAGCCGTACGCCGAACACGGTGGTCTTCCCTTTGGGTAATCCCACGTGGTACGCCGAACACGATGGTCTTCATTAACGGTAGTGCCACGTGGCCGTCCGGAGCCCGGTCTTCTTGCTACTATATATTCTCATGATCACCGCTGCCAGCATTCTTGTACAGTGGCTACATTCTGGCCAAAACTTTCTGGATTGTCGCGGAAGGAACATCCATCTCCTCACTGCCCACTCATACTCAGTGAGGTGTTCATAGTGACGTCTGTGTCGCCTTTAAAAGTATTCTTGACTAACATCAACTCGCCACGACCAATATCAAAGGTAGCTAACGCTCATGACCGTTACGGGATGTACTTAAAGCAAACCTGATTTGGCGTTAGTAGCATCACTCTTATGAAACAGCCGTAAGACCTGAACAGATATCTTTAAGATGTAGAAACGCGCCTACCAACTTTGGTCTGGGTCACACAACTATTTCTTGGCTTTGCGATTTTATTTCCGTCAATGAGTTTTCTTAATGATAATGCTTTCACTAGTTAACAGTTATTTTATTTTGAATGCTGTGTCCGGTGTGTCCAAGAGTGACTCCAAGTCGTAAGCGCAATGCTCGTTATATAATAAATGTTTGATCATACGAGACAAGCCAGTGCAGTGTTCTTTCTTTTCTCTAATATTCTTGATATAAATGATCATTGGGTTTGGCCACTGTACGCAATGACAACACTTCCAAAATGAGAAGAACTGGTACAGTGTGCAACTGGCCTTATTGTTGTTTTTGAGTCGCACATGGAAAAGTCGTAGGACAGGGAGGGATCTAGAAATCTAAATCTAGCCCGTGATTAAGCGTTACTGATTTGCTCTAATGGTTGATATAAATCACAGTTAAATTAACAGAGAATATAGTTCCTTAGAATTAAAATCACAAAATGACTAACACCATGGGGAGATAAAGTCTGAAAGACTGTATGGAGAAAGCTAACGAAAACGAAGGTAACGATGCGACTTGATGCCATAAATTATTACCACTTTAAGCAACAAGAGTTGTATGACAAAGTAAACAAGGAACCAGCTGCTCCGATTGTGTAAGGGTCAATCAAATGAAAACCCGAACACACTCCAAAACGAGACCATTGAATGGTTCCTTTCAAAAGTAGTCAGCACGTGCCGTAAGACACTTGTCACACTGGGAGAGGAGACAATCGCTTCCCATTTCTTAGAGTGATGTAGGCCACTGATGTATCCACAACTGCACACCTTTTGCATTTACTCGTCCGACTGAAACCGACTTCACGCATATAATTCTACAGGTCACCAAAGATGTGAAAATCACACATTGAAAGATCCGGGTTTTGTGGAGGATGTTGCAATGTCTTAGAAGCTTCGTCCGATCCGCAGTACCGGAGCGCGCATTATCATGCAACAGATGATGCCGTCAGACAGCATTCTGACAGCCAGAGCGCAAACGGCAAAGCCAACCGTGCAAATATACCTCATCTCTTTCCCCAAAGTAATCCTGAGTTATTTACACATGTTACACTAAGGTCATTATGACCTTCTTCGACTGCAGTGGGCCCCTGCTCGTCGAGTTACTCGAGCGCAG